>NC_067403.1:136051920-136403170 GCF_016432865.1 Antechinus flavipes
TGAATACAAAGTAGTGCAAATTTTCTAGACACATAGATCTAAAGCATTAAGTGTTTTTTCTCATTTTTACGTTCTTACATCTATCATAATCTTTGCTATCCTTGGTTTACCTTGGTAAACACAAGTAACAAATTGGCTCTTCTAACTTTGTTTCTCGGCCTTGTAATGATTTAAGAAATCTATGTTGATTATATCATATTTGAGTAAAATACTACGTACTTGCACACAGCATTTTACTTAGGTTTAAGCATAGATCAAGGGATTTTCAAAGGGACTCTTTTCTTAAGGAATTATTGCAGTTTTCCCCTTTCTAAGCATTGAATCCAATTCTTGCACTTTCCTATCTAATTCCCATTCTATTGAATTTGTCTTCTTTTCAGTGTTTCTTTTGTCAGGTTTTGTTTCAAAAATTCAAATGCCAGCCAACTTCTTGTTGGATTTTCAAAAAAAAAAAAAAAAAAAAAAAGAATGGGAATCTTCAAATTATAAACATTACTTCTTGCTATATCATGAGGACCATGGAATGAATAAGCTAATTTATGGAAAATATTCTTGCATACCATTGAGCGTTTGGAACATAAGTAAGCATATCTCCTTGCACAGGAATGATCGAATTGAATGCAACAATGATTTCCAATCTGAATACAAAGCAGTTAGTGCAAATTTTCTAGACACATACATCTAAAGCATTGTGTTTTTTCTCATTTTTATGTTCTTTCATCTATCATAGTCTTTGCTATCCTTGGTTTACCTTGGTAAACACAGGTAACAAATTGGCTCTTCTAACTTTGTTTCACAGCCTTTTAATGATTTAAGAAATCTATATTGATTCTATCATATTTGAGTAAAATTCTGCCTACTTGCACACAGCATTTTACTTAGGTTTAAGCATAGATCAAGGGATTTTCGAAGGGACTCTTTTCTTAGGGAATTATTGAAGTTTCCCCCTTTCTAAGCATTGAATCCAATTCTTGCACTTTCTTGTCTAATTGCCATTCTATTGAAATTAGTCTGCTTTTCAGTGTTTCTTTTGTCAGGTTTTGTTTCAAAAATTCAAATGCCAGCAAACTTCTTGTTGGATATTCAAAAAAAATGGGAATCTTAATATTTTAAACATTACTTCTTGCTATATCATGAGGGACATGGAATGAATAAGCCAATTTATGGAAAATATGCTTGCATACCATTGAGCGTTTGGAACATAAGTAAGCATATCTCCTTGCACAGGAATGATCGAATTGAATGCAACAATGATTTCCAATCTGAAAACAAAGAAGTTAGTTCAAATTTTCTAGAGACAAAGATCTACAGCATTAAGTGTTTTTTCTCATTTTTATGTTCTTACATCTATCCTTGTCTTTGATATCCTTGGTTTACCTTAGTAGACACAAGTAACGCATTGGCTCTTTTAACCATGTTTCTTGTCCTTTTAATGACTTAAGAAATCGATGTTGATTCTATCATATTTGAGTAAAATTCTACCTACTTTCACACATCATTTTATTTATGTTTAAGCATAGATCAAGGGAATTTGAAAGTGCCTCTTTTCTGAGGGAATTATTGCAGTTTTCCACTTTCTAAGCATTGAATGAAATTCTTGCATTTTCCTATCTAATTGCCATTCTATTGAATTTAGTCTTCTTTTCAATGTTTCTTTTGTCAGGTTTTGTTTCAAAAATCCAAATGCCAGCAAACTTCTTGTTGGATTTAAAAAAAATGGGAATTTTCAAATTTTAAACATTACTTCTTGCTATATCATGAGGGACATGGAATGAATAAGCCAATTTATGGAAAACATTCTTGCATACCATTGAGCGTTTGGAACATAAGTAAGCATATCTCCTTGCACAGGAATGATCGAATTGAATGCAACAATGATTTCCAATCTGAAAACAAAGAAGTTAGTTCAAATTTTCTAGAGACAAAGATCTACAGCATTAAGTGTTTTTTCTCATTTTTATGTTTTTATATCTTTCATAGTCTTTGCTATCCTTGGTTTACCTTGGTAAACACAAGTAACATATAGGCTCTTCTAACCTTGTTTCTTGGCCTTTTAATGACTTTAGAAATCTATGTTGTTTCTATCATATTTGAGTAAAATTCTACCTCCTTCCACACAGCATTATATTTATGTTTAAGGTAAATCAAGGGATTTTGAAAAGGACTCTTTTCTGAGGGAATTATTGCTGTTTTCCCCTTTCTAAACACTGATTCCAATTCCTGCATTTAACTATCTAATTGACATTCGATTGAATTTTGACTTTTTGCTGTGTTTTTTGTATCAGATTTTGTTTCAAAAATCCAAATGCCAGCAAACTTCTTGTTGGATTTTCAAAAAAAAAAAAGAATGGGAATCTTCAAATTTTAAATATTACTTCTTGCTATATCATGAGGACCATGGAATGAATAAGCTAATTTATGGAAAATATTCTTGCATACCATTGAGCGTTTGGAACATAAGTAAGCATATCTCCTTGCACAGGAATGATCGAATTGAATGCAACAATGATTTCCAATCTGAATATAAAGAAGTTAGTGCAAATTTTCTAGACACATAGATCTAAAGCATTAAGTGTTTTTTCTCATGTTTATGTACTTACATCTTCCTTAGTAGACACAAATAACTAATTGGCTCTTTTAACTTTGTTTCTTGGCCTTTTAATGACTTTAGAAATCTATGTTGATTCTATCTTATTTAAGTAAAATTCTACCTACTTTCACACATCATTATATTTATGTTGAAGGTAGATCGAGGGATTTTCAAAAGGACTCTTTTTTGAGGGAATTATTGCTGTATTCCCCTCTCTAAACACTGATTCCAATTCTTGCATTTAACTATCTAAATGACATTCTATTGAATTTTGACTTTTTGCTGTGTTTTTTGTATCAGATTTTGTTTCAAAAATTCAAATGCCAGCAAACTTCTTGTTGGATTTAAAAAAAATGGGAATCTTCAAATTTTAAATATTACTTCTTGCTATATCATGAGGGCCATGGAATGAATAAGCTAATTTATGGAAAACATTCTTGCATACCATTGAGCGTTTGGAACATAAGTAAGCATATCTCCTTGCACAGGAATGATCGAATTGAATGCAACAATGATTTCCAATCTGAATATAAAGAAGTTAGTGCAAATTTTCTAGACACATAGATCTAAAGCATTAAGTGTTTTTTCTCATGTTTATGTACTTACATCTTCCTTAGTAGACACAAATAACTAATTGGCTCTTTTAACTGTTTCTTGGCCTTTTAATGACTTTAGAAATCTATGTTGATTCTATCTTATTTAAGTAAAATTCTACCTACTTTCACACATCATTATATTTATGTTGAAGGTAGATCGACGGATTTTCAAAAGGACTCTTTTTTGAGGGAATTATTGCTGTATTCCCCTCTCTAAACACTGATTCCAATTCTTGCATTTAACTATCTAAATGACATTCTATTGAATTTTGACTTTTTGCTGTGTTTTTTGTATCAGATTTTGTTTCAAAAATTCAAATGCCAGCAAACTTCTTGTTGGATTTTCAAAAAAAAAAAAAAAAAAAAGAATGGGAATCTTCAAATTTTAAACATTACTTCTTGGTATATCATGAGGGCCATGGAATGAATAAGCCAATTTATGGAAAACATTCTTGCATACCATTGAGCGTTTGGAACATAAGTAAGCATATCTCCTTGCACAGGAATGATCGAATTGAATGCAACAATGATTTCCAATCTGAATATAAAGAAGTTAACGCAAATTTTCTAGACACAAAGATCTAAAGCATTAAGTGTTTTTTCTCATGTTTATGTACTTACATCTTCCTTAGTAGACACAAATAACTAATTGGCTCGTTTAACTGTTTCTTGTCCTTTTAATGACTTAAGAAATCTATGTTGATTCTATTATATTTGAGTCAAATTCTACGTACTTTCACACATCATTTTATTTATGTTTAAGCATAGATCAAGGGAATTTCAAAGGGACTCTTTTCTCAGGGAATTATTGCAGTTTTCCCCTTTCTAAGCATTGAATCCAATTCTTGCATTTTCCTATCTAATTGCCATTCTATTGAATTTAGTCTTCTTTTCAGTGTTTCTTTTGTCAGGTTTTGTTTCAAAAATCCAAATGCCAGCAAACTTCTTGTTGGATTTTCAAAAAAAAAAAAAAAAAAAAAAAAAAAAAAAAAAAAAAAAAGAATGGGAGTCTCCAAATTTTAAGCATTACTTCTTGCTATGTCATGAGGGCCATGGAATGAATAAGCCAATTTATGGAAAACATTCTTGCATACCATTGAGGGTTTCGAACATAAGTAAGCATATGTCCTTGCATAGGAATGATCGAATTGAATGCAACAATAATTTCCAATCTGAATTCAAAGTAGGTAGTGCAAATTTTCTAGACATATAAATCTAAAGCATTAAGTGTTTTTTCTCATGTTTATGTACTTACATCTTCCTTAGTAGACACAAATAACTAATTGGCTCTTTTACCTGTTTCTTGTCCTTTTAATGACTTAAGAAATCTATATTGATTCTATCATATTTAAATAAAATTCTTCCTACTTTCACACATCATTATATTTATGTTTAAGCATAGATCAAGGGATTTTCAAAAGGACTCTTTTTTGAGGGAATTATTGCAGTTTTCCCCTTTCTAAACACTGATTCCAATTCTTGCATTTAACGATCTAATTGACATTCGATTGAATTTTGACTTTTTGCTGTGTTTTTTGTATCAGATTTTGTTTCAAAAATCCAAATGCCAGCAAACTTCATGTTGTATTTTCAAAAAAAAAAGAATGGAATCTTCAAATTTTAAATATTACTTCTTGCTATATCATGAGGGACATGGAATGAATAAGCTAATTTATGGAAAATATTCTTGCATACCATTGAGCGTTTGGAACATAAGTAAGCAAATGTCCTTGCATAGGAATGATCGAATTGAATGCAACAATGATTTCCAATCTGAAAACAAAGAAGTTAGTTCAAATTTTCTAGACATATAAATCTAAAGCATTGTGTTTTTTCTCATGTTTATGTACTTACATCTTCCTTAGTAGACACAAGTAACTCATTGGCTCTTTTGACTATGTTTCTTGTCCTTTTAATGACTTAAAAAATCTATGTTGATTCTATCTTATTTAAGTAAAATTCTACCTACTTGCACACAGCATTTTACTTAGGTTTAAGCATAGATCAAGGGATTTTCAAAAAAAAAAAAAAAAGAATGGGAATCTTCAAATTTTAAATATTACTTCTTGCTATATCATGAGGGCCATGGAATGAATAAGCTAATTTATGGAAAACATTCTTGCATACCATTGAGCGTTTGGAACATAAGTAAGCATACCTCCTTGCACAGGAATGATCGAATTGAATGCAACAATGATTTCCAATCTGAATACAAAGCAGTTAGTGCAAATTTTCTAGACACATACATCTAAAGCATTGTGTTTTTTCTCATTTTTATGTTCTTTCATCTATCATAGTCTTTGCTATCCTTGGTTTACCTTGGTAAACACAGGTAACAAATTGGCTCTTCTAACTTTGTTTCACAGCCTTTTAATGATTTAAGAAATCTATATTGATTCTATCATATTTGAGTAAAATTCTGCCTACTTGCACACAGCATTTTACTTAGGTTTAAGCATAGATCAAGGGATTTTCGAAGGGACTCTTTTCTTAGGGAATTATTGAAGTTTCCCCCTTTCTAAGCATTGAATCCAATTCTTGCACTTTCTTGTCTAATTGCCATTCTATTGAATTTGTCTTCTTTTCAGTGTTTCTTTTGTCAGGTTTTGTTTCAAAAATTCAAATGCCAGCAAACTTCTTGTTGGATATTCAAAAAAAATGGGAATCTTAATATTTTAAACATTACTTCTTGCTATATCATGAGGGACATGGAATGAATAAGCCAATTTATGGAAAATATGCTTGCATACCATTGAGCGTTTGGAACATAAGTAAGCATATCTCCTTGCACAGGAATGATCGAATTGAATGCAACAATGATTTCCAATCTGAAAACAAAGAAGTTAGTTCAAATTTTCTAGAGACAAAGATCTACAGCATTAAGTGTTTTTTCTCATTTTTATGTTCTTACATCTATCCTTGTCTTTGATATCCTTGGTTTACCTTAGTAGACACAAGTAACCAATTGGCTCTTTTAACTGTTTCTTGTCCTTTTAATGACTTAAGAAATCTATGTTGATTCTATCATATTTGAGTAAAATTCTACCTACTTTCACACATCATTTTATTTATGTTTAAGGTAAATCAAGGGATTTTGAAAAGGACTCTTTTCTGAGGGAATTATTGCTGTTTTCCCCTTTCTAAGCATTGAATCCAATTCTTGCACTTTCCTATCTAATTGCCATTCTATTGAATTTAGTCTTCTTTTCAGTGTTTCTTTTGTCTGGTTTTGTTTCAAAAATCCAAATGCCAGCAAACTTCTTGTTGGATTTAAAAAAAATGGGAATTTTCAAATTTTAAACATTACTTCTTGCTATATCATGAGGGACATGGAATGAATAAGCCAATTTATGGAAAAAATTATTGCATACCATTGAGCGTTTGGAACATAAGTAAGCATATCTCCTTGCATAGGAATGATCGAATTGAATGCAACAATGATTTCCAATCTGAAAACAAAGAAGTTAGTTCAAATTTTCTAGAGACATAGATCTACAGCATTAAGTGTTTTTTCTCATTTTTATGTTTTTATATCTTTCATAGTCTTTGCTATCCTTGGTTTACCTTGGTAAACACAAGTAACATATAGGCTCTTCTAACCTTGTTTCTCGGCCTTTTAATGAATTAAGTAATCTAGGTTGTTTCTATCATATTTGAGTAAAATTCTACCTCCATCCACACAGCATTATATTTATGTTTAAGGTAGATCAAGGGATTTTCAAAAGGACTCTTTTATCAGGGAATTGTTGCTGTTTTCCCCTTTCTAAACACTGATTCCAATTCTTGCATTTAACGATCTAATTGACATTCGATTGAATTTTGACTTTTTGCTGTGTTTTTTGTATCAGATTTTGTTTCAAAAATCCAAATGCCAGCAAACTTCTTGTTGGATTTTCAAAAAAAAAAAAAAGAATGGGAATCTTCAAATTTTAAATATTACTTCTTGCTATATCATGAGGGCCATGGAATGAATAAGCTAATTTATGGAAAACATTCTTGCATACCATTGAGCGTTTGGAACATAAGTAAGCATATCTCCTTGCACAGGAATGATCGAATTGAATGCAACAATGATTTCCAATCTGAATACAAAGCAGTTAGTGCAAATTTTCTAGACACATAGATCTAAAGCATTAAGTGTTTTTTCTCATGTTTATGTACTTACATCTTCCTTAGTAGACACAAATAACTAATTGGCTCTTTTAACTGTTTCTTGGCCTTTTAATGACTTTAGAAATCTATGTTGATTCTATCTTATTTAAGTAAAATTCTACCTACTTTCACACATCATTTTATTTATGTTTAAGGTAGATCAAGGGAATTTCAAAGGGACTCTTTTCTCAGGGAATTATTGCTGTATTCCCCTCTCTAAACACTGATTTCAATTCTTGCATTTAACTATCTAAATGACATTCTATTGAATTTAGTCTTCTTTTCAGTGTTTCTTTTGTCACATTTTGTTTCAAAAATTTAAATGCCAGCAAACTCCATGTTGTATTTTCAAAAAAAAAAAAATGGGAATCTTCAAATTTTAAACATTACTGCTTGCTATATCATGAGGGCCATGGAATGAATAAGCCATTTTATGGAAAACATTATTGCACACTATTGACGTAGTGGAGCATAAGTAAGCGTATGTCCTTGCATAGGAATGATCAAATTGAATGCAACAATAATTTCCAATCTGAATTCAAAGCAGGGAGTGCAAATTTTCTAGACACATAAATCTAAAGTATTAAGTGTTTTTTCTCATGTTTATGTACTTACATCTTCCTTAGTAGACACAAGTAACGCATTGGCTCTTTTAACTGTTTCTTGGCCTTTTAATGACTTAAGAAATCTATGTTGCTTCTATCATATTTGCGTAAAATTCTACCTACTTTCACACATCATTTTATTTATGTTTAAGGTAGATCAAGGGATTTTCAAAAGGACTCTTTTTTGAGGGAATTATTGCTGTATTCCCCTCTCTAAACACTGATTCCAATTCTTGCATTTAACTATCTAAATGACATTCTATTGAATTTTGACTTTTTGCTGTGTTTTTTGTATCAGATTTTGTTTCAAAAATTCAAATGCCAGCAAACTTCTTGTTGGATTTTCAAAAAAAAAAAAAAAAAAAAGAATGGGAATCTTCAAATTTTAAACATTACTTCTTGGTATATCATGAGGGCCATGGAATGAATAAGCCAATTTATGGAAAACATTCTTGCATACCATTGAGCGTTTGGAACATAAGTAAGCATATCTCCTTGCACAGGAATGATCGAATTGAATGCAACAATGATTTCCAATCTGAATATAAAGAAGTTAACGCAAATTTTCTAGACACAAAGATCTAAAGCATTAAGTGTTTTTTCTCATGTTTATGTACTTACATCTTCCTTAGTAGACACAAATAACTAATTGGCTCTTTTAACTGTTTCTTGGCCTTTTAATGACTTTAGAAATCTATGTTGATTCTATCATATTTAAATAAAATTCTTCCTACTTTCACACATCATTATATTTATGTTTAAGGTAGATCAAGGGATTTTCAAAAGGACTCTTTTTTGAGGGAATTATTGCTGTTTTCCCCTTTCTAAACACTGATTTCAATTCTTGCATTTAACTATCTAAATGACATTCTATTGAATTTTGACTTTTTGCTGTGTTTTTTGTATCAGATTTTTTTTCAAAAATTCAAATGCCAGCAAACTTCTTGTTGGATTTTCAAAAAAAAAAAAAAAAGAATGGGAATCTTCAAATTTTAAATATTACTTCTTGCTATATCATGAGGGCCATGGAATGAATAAGCTAATTTATGGAAAACATTCTTGCATACCATTGAGCGTTTGGAACATAAGTAAGCATACCTCCTTGCACAGGAATGATCGAATTGAATGCAACAATGATTTCCAATCTGAATACAAAGCAGTTAGTGCAAATTTTCTAGACACATACATCTAAAGCATTGTGTTTTTTCTCATTTTTATGTTCTTTCATCTATCATAGTCTTTGCTATCCTTGGTTTACCTTGGTAAACACAGGTAACAAATTGGCTCTTCTAACTTTGTTTCACAGCCTTTTAATGATTTAAGAAATCTATATTGATTCTATCATATTTGAGTAAAATTCTGCCTACTTGCACACAGCATTTTACTTAGGTTTAAGCATAGATCAAGGGATTTTCGAAGGGACTCTTTTCTTAGGGAATTATTGAAGTTTCCCCCTTTCTAAGCATTGAATCCAATTCTTGCACTTTCTTGTCTAATTGCCATTCTATTGAAATTAGTCTGCTTTTCAGTGTTTCTTTTGTCAGGTTTTGTTTCAAAAATTCAAATGCCAGCAAACTTCTTGTTGGATATTCAAAAAAAATGGGAATCTTAATATTTTAAACATTACTTCTTGCTATATCATGAGGGACATGGAATGAATAAGCCAATTTATGGAAAATATGCTTGCATACCATTGAGCGTTTGGAACATAAGTAAGCATATCTCCTTGCACAGGAATGATCGAATTGAATGCAACAATGATTTCCAATCTGAAAACAAAGAAGTTAGTTCAAATTTTCTAGAGACAAAGATCTACAGCATTAAGTGTTTTTTCTCATTTTTATGTTTTTATATCTTTCATAGTCTTTGCTATCCTTGGTTTACCTTGGTAAACACAAGTAACATATAGGCTCTTCTAACCTTGTTTCTCGGCCTTTTAATGAATTAAGTAATCTAGGTTGTTTCTATCATATTTGAGTAAAATTCTACCTCCATCCACACAGCATTATATTTATGTTTAAGGTAGATCAAGGGATTTTCAAAAGGACTCTTTTATCAGGGAATTGTTGCTGTTTTCCCCTTTCTAAACACTGATTCCAATTCTTGCATTTAACGATCTAAATGACATTCTATTGAATTTTGACTTTTTGCTGTGTTTTTTGTATCAGATTTTGTTTCAAAAATTCAAATGCCAGCAAACTTCTTGTTGGATTTTCAAAAAAAAAAAAAAGAATGGGAATCTTCAAATTTTAAATATTACTTCTTGCTATATCATGAGGGCCATGGAATGAATAAGCTAATTTATGGAAAACATTCTTGCATACCATTGAGCGTTTGGAACATAAGTAAGCATATCTCCTTGCACAGGAATGATCGAATTGAATGCAACAATGATTTCCAATCTGAATATAAAGAAGTTAGTGCAAATTTTCTAGACACATAGATCTAAAGCATTAAGTGTTTTTTCTCATGTTTATGTACTTACATCTTCCTTAGTAGACACAAATAACTAATTGGCTCTTTTAACTGTTTCTTGGCCTTTTAATGACTTTAGAAATCTATGTTGATTCTATCTTATTTAAGTAAAATTCTACCTACTTTCACACATCATTATATTTATGTTGAAGGTAGATCGACGGATTTTCAAAAGGACTCTTTTTTGAGGGAATTATTGCTGTATTCCCCTCTCTAAACACTGATTCCAATTCTTGCATTTAACTATCTAAATGACATTCTATTGAATTTTGACTTTTTGCTGTGTTTTTTGTATCAGATTTTGTTTCAAAAATTCAAATGCCAGCAAACTTCTTGTTGGATTTTCAAAAAAAAAAAAAAAAAAGAATGGGAATCTTCAAATTTTAAATATTACTTCTTGCTATATCATGAGGGCCATGGAATGAATAAGCTAATTTATGGAAAACATTCTTGCATACCATTGAGCGTTTGGAACATAAGTAAGCATACCTCCTTGCACAGGAATGATCGAATTGAATGCAACAATGATTTCCAATCTGAATACAAAGCAGTTAGTGCAAATTTTCTAGACACATACATCTAAAGCATTGTGTTTTTTCTCATTTTTATGTTCTTTCATCTATCATAGTCTTTGCTATCCTTGGTTTACCTTGGTAAACACAGGTAACAAATTGGCTCTTCTAACTTTGTTTCACAGCCTTTTAATGATTTAAGAAATCTATATTGATTCTATCATATTTGAGTAAAATTCTGCCTACTTGCACACAGCATTTTACTTAGGTTTAAGCATAGATCAAGGGATTTTCGAAGGGACTCTTTTCTTAGGGAATTATTGAAGTTTCCCCCTTTCTAAGCATTGAATCCAATTCTTGCACTTTCTTGTCTAATTGCCATTCTATTGAAATTAGTCTGCTTTTCAGTGTTTCTTTTGTCAGGTTTTGTTTCAAAAATTCAAATGCCAGCAAACTTCTTGTTGGATATTCAAAAAAAATGGGAATCTTAATATTTTAAACATTACTTCTTGCTATATCATGAGGGACATGGAATGAATAAGCCAATTTATGGAAAACATTATTGCATACCATTGAGCGTTTGGAACATAAGTAAGCATACCTCCTTGCACAGGAATGATCGAATTGAATGCAACAATGATTTCCAATCTGAATACAAAGCAGTTAGTGCAAATTTTCTAGACACATACATCTAAAGCATTGTGTTTTTTCTCATTTTTATGTTCTTTCATCTATCATAGTCTTTGCTATCCTTGGTTTACCTTGGTAAACACAGGTAACAAATTGGCTCTTCTAACTTTGTTTCACAGCCTTTTAATGATTTAAGAAATCTATATTGATTCTATCATATTTGAGTAAAATTCTGCCTACTTGCACACAGCATTTTACTTAGGTTTAAGCATAGATCAAGGGATTTTCGAAGGGACTCTTTTCTTAGGGAATTATTGAAGTTTCCCCCTTTCTAAGCATTGAATCCAATTCTTGCACTTTCTTGTCTAATTGCCATTCTATTGAAATTAGTCTGCTTTTCAGTGTTTCTTTTGTCAGGTTTTGTTTCAAAAATTCAAATGCCAGCAAACTTCTTGTTGGATATTCAAAAAAAATGGGAATCTTAATATTTTAAACATTACTTCTTGCTATATCATGAGGGACATGGAATGAATAAGCCAATTTATGGAAAATATGCTTGCATACCATTGAGCGTTTGGAACATAAGTAAGCATATCTCCTTGCACAGGAATGATCGAATTGAATGCAACAATGATTTCCAATCTGAAAACAAAGAAGTTAGTTCAAATTTTCTAGAGACAAAGATCTACAGCATTAAGTGTTTTTTCTCATTTTTATGTTCTTACATCTATCCTTGTCTTTGATATCCTTTGGTTTACCTTAGTAGACACAAGTAACCAATTGGCTCTTTTCACTGTTTCTTGTCCTTTTAATGACTTAAGAAATCTATGTTGATTCTATCATATTTGAGTAAAATTCTACCTACTTTCACACATCATTTTATTTATGTTTAAGCATAGATCAAGGGAATTTCAAAGGGACTCTTTTCTGAGGGAATTATTGCAGTTTTCCCCTTTCTAAGCATTGAATCCAATTCTGGCACTTTCCTCTCTAATTGCCATTCTATTGAATTTAGTCTTCTTTTCAGTGTTTCTTTTGTCTGGTTTTGTTTCAAAAATCCAAATGCCAGCAAACTTCTTGTTGGATTTAAAAAAAATGGGAATTTTCAAATTTTAAACATTACTTCTTGCTATATCATGAGGGACATGGAATGAATAAGCCAATTTATGGAAAAAATTCTTGCATACCATTGAGCGTTTGGAACATAAGTAAGCATATCTCCTTGCACAGGAATGATCGAATTGAATGCAACAATGATTTCCAATCTGAAAACAAAGAAGTTAGTTCAAATTTTCTAGAGACAAAGATCTACAGCATTAAGTGTTTTTTCTCATTTTTATGTTTTTATATCTTTCATAGTCTTTGCTATCCTTGGTTTACCTTGGTAAACACAAGTAACATATAGGCTCTTCTAACCTTGTTTCTCGGCCTTTTAATGAATTAAGTAATCTAGGTTGTTTCTATCATATTTGAGTAAAATTCTACCTCCATCCACACAGCATTATATTTATGTTTAAGGTAGATCAAGGGATTTTCAAAAGGACTCTTTTATCAGGGAATTGTTGCTGTTTTCCCCTTTCTAAACACTGATTCCAATTCTTGCATTTAACGATCTAATTGACATTCGATTGAATTTTGACTTTTTGCTGTGTTTTTTGTATCAGATTTTGTTTCAAAAATCCAAATGCCAGCAAACTTCTTGTTGGATTTTCAAAAAAAAAAAAAAAGAATGGGAATCTTCAAATTTTAAATATTACTTCTTGCTATATCATGAGGGCCATGGAATGAATAAGCTAATTTATGGAAAACATTCTTGCATACCATTGAGCGTTTGGAACATAAGTAAGCATATCTCCTTGCACAGGAATGATCGAATTGAATGCAACAATGATTTCCAATCTGAATATAAAGAAGTTAGTGCAAATTTTCTAGACACATAGATCTAAAGCATTAAGTGTTTTTTCTCATGTTTATGTACTTACATCTTCCTTAGTAGACACAAATAACTAATTGGCTCTTTTAACTGTTTCTTGGCCTTTTAATGACTTTAGAAATCTATGTTGATTCTATCTTATTTAAGTAAAATTCTACCTACTTTCACACATCATTATATTTATGTTTAAGGTAGATCAAGGGATTTTCAAAAGGACTCTTTTTTGAGGGAATTATTGCTGTATTCCCCTCTCTAAACACTGATTCCAATTCTTGCATTTAACTATCTAAATGACATTCTATTGAATTTTGACTTTTTGCTGTGTTTTTTGTATCAGATTTTGTTTCAAAAATTCAAATGCCAGCAAACTTCTTGTTGGATTTTCAAAAAAAAAAAAAAAAAAGAATGGGAATTTTCAAATTTTAAACATTACTTCTTGCTATATCATGAGGGACATGGAATGAATAAGCCAATTTATGGAAAACATTCTTGCATACCATTGAGCGTTTGGAACATAAGTAAGCATATCTCCTTGCACAGGAATGATCGAATTGAATGCAACAATGATTTCCAATCTGAATATAAAGAAGTTAACGCAAATTTTCTAGACACAAAGATCTAAAGCATTAAGTGTTTTTTCTCATGTTTATGTACTTACATCTTCCTTAGTAGACACAAATAACTAATTGGCTCGTTTAACTGTTTCTTGTCCTTTTAATGACTTAAGAAATCTATGTTGATTCTATTATATTTGAGTCAAATTCTACCTACTTTCACACATCATTTTATTTATGTTTAAGCATAGATCAAGGGAATTTCAAAGGGACTCTTTTCTCAGGGAATTATTGCAGTTTTCCCCTTTCTAAGCATTGAATCCAATTCTTGCACTTTCCTACATAATTGCCATTCCATTGAATTTAGTCTTCTTTTCAGTGTTTCTTTTGTCTGGTTTTGTTTCAAAAATCCAAATGCCAGCAAACTTCTTGTTGGATTTTCAAAAAAAAAAAAAAAAAAAAAAAAAAAAAAAAAGAATGGGAGTCTTTAAAATTTAAGCATTACTTCTTGGTATATCATGAGGGCCATGGAATGAATAAGCCAATTTATGGAAAACATTCTTGCATACCATTGAGCGTTTGGAACATAAGTAAGCATATCTCCTTGCACAGGAATGATCGAATTGAATGCAACAATGATTTCCAATCTGAATATAAAGAAGTTAACGCAAATTTTCTAGACACAAAGATCTAAAGCATTAAGTGTTTTTTCTCATGTTTATGTACTTACATCTTCCTTAGTAGACACAAATAACTAATTGGCTCTTTTAACTGTTTCTTGGCCTTTTAATGACTTTAGAAATCTATGTTGATTCTATCATATTTAAATAAAATTCTTCCTACTTTCACACATCATTATATTTATGTTGAAGGTAGATCGAGGGATTTTCAAAAGGACTCTTTTTTGAGGGAATTATTGCTGTATTCCCCTCTCTAAACACTGATTTCAATTCTTGCATTTAACTATCTAAATGACATTCTATTGAATTTTGACTTTTTGCTGTGTTTTTTGTATCAGATTTTTTTTCAAAAATTCAAATGCCAGCAAACTTCTTGTTGGATTTTCAAAAAAAAAAAAAAAGAATGGGAATCTTCAAATTTTAAATATTACTTCTTGCTATATCATGAGGGCCATGGAATGAATAAGCTAATTTATGGAAAACATTCTTGCATACCATTGAGCGTTTGGAACATAAGTAAGCATACCTCCTTGCACAGGAATGATCGAATTGAATGCAACAATGATTTCCAATCTGAATACAAAGCAGTTAGTGCAAATTTTCTAGACACATACATCTAAAGCATTGTGTTTTTTCTCATTTTTATGTTCTTTCATCTATCATAGTCTTTGCTATCCTTGGTTTACCTTGGTAAACACAGGTAACAAATTGGCTCTTCTAACTTTGTTTCACAGCCTTTTAATGATTTAAGAAATCTATATTGATTCTATCATATTTGAGTAAAATTCTGCCTACTTGCACACAGCATTTTACTTAGGTTTAAGCATAGATCAAGGGATTTTCGAAGGGACTCTTTTCTTAGGGAATTATTGAAGTTTCCCCCTTTCTAAGCATTGAATCCAATTCTTGCACTTTCCTACATAATTGCCATTCCATTGAATTTAGTCTTCTTTTCAGTGTTTCTTTTGTCTGGTTTTGTTTCAAAAATCCAAATGCCAGCAAACTTCTTGTTGGATTTTCCAAAAAAAAAAAAAAAAAAAAGAATGGAAGTCTTCAAATTTTAAACATTACTTCTTGGTATATCATGAGGGCCATGGAATGAATAAGCCAATTTATGGAAAACATTCTTGCATACCATTGAGCGTTTGGAACATAAGTAAGCATATCTCCTTGCACAGGAATGATCGAATTGAATGCAACAATGATTTCCAATCTGAATACAAAGCAGTTAGTGCAAATTTTCTAGACATATAGATCTAAAGCATTAAGTGTTTTTTCTCATTTTTATGTTCTTACGTCTATCATTGTCTTTGATATCCTTTGGTTTACCTTGGTAAACAAAAGTAATGAATTGGCTCTTTTAACTTTGTTTCTTGGCCTTTTAATGACTTTAGAAATCTATGTTGATTCTATCATATTTAAGTAAAATTCTACCTACTTTCACACATCATTATATTTATGTTGAAGGGAGATCGAGGGATTTTCAAAAGGACTCTTTTCTGAGGGAATTATTGCTGTTTTCCCCTCTGTAAACACTGATTCCAATTCTTGCATTTAACTATCTAATTGACATTCTATTGAATTTTGACTTTTTGCTGTGTTTTTTAATTCAAATGCCAGCAAACTTCTTGTTGGATTTAAAAAAAAAAAAAAAAAAAAAAAAAGAATGGGAGTCTTTAAAATTTAAGCATTACTTCTTGGTATATCATGAGGGCCATGGAATGAATAAGCCAATTTATGGAAAACATTCTTGCATACCATTGAGCGTTTGGAACATAAGCATATCTCCTTGCACAGGAATGATCGAATTGAATGCAACAATGATTTCCAATCTGAATATAAAGAAGTTAACGCAAATTTTCTAGACACAAAGATCTAAAGCATTAAGTGTTTTTTCTCATGTTTATGTACTTACATCTTCCTTAGTAGACACAAATAACTAATTGGCTCTTTTAACTGTTTCTTGTCCTTTTAATGACTTAAGAAATCTATGTTGATTCTATCATATTTGAGTAAAATTCTACCTACTTTCACACATCATTTTATTTATGTTTAAGCATAGATCAAGGGAATTTCAAAGGGACTCTTTTCTCAGGGAATTATTGCAGTTTTCCCCTTTCTAAGCATTGAATCCAATTCTTGCACTTTCCTACATAATTGCCATTCCATTGAATTTAGTCTTCTTTTCAGTGTTTCTTTTGTCAAATTTTGTTTCAAAAATTCAAATGCAAGCAAACTTCATGTTGTATTTTCAAAAAAAAAAGAATGGGAGTCTCCAAATTTTAAGCATTACTTCTTGCTATATCATGAGGGCCATGGAATGAATAAGCCAATTTATGGAAAACATTCTTGCATACCATTGAGCGTTTGGAACATAAGTAAGCATATCTCCTTGCACAGGAATGATCGAATTGAATGCAACAATGATTTCCAATCTGAATACAAAGAAGTTAGTACAAATTTTGAGACACATAGATCTAAACATTAAGTGTTTTTTCTCATGTTTATGTACTTACATCTATCCTTGTCTTTGATATCCTTTGGTTTACCTTGTTAGACACAAGTAACTAATTGGCTCTTTTAACTTTGTTTCTTGTCCTTTTAATGACTTAAGAAATCTCTGTTGATTCTATCATATTTGAGTAAAATTCTACCTCCTTCCACACAGCATTATATTTATGTTTAAGGTAAATCAAGGGATTTTGAAAAGGACTCTTTTCTGAGGGAATTATTGCTGTTTTCCCCTTTCTAAACACTGATTCCAATTCTTGCATTTAACGATCTAATTGACATTCGATTGAATTTTGACTTTTTGCTGTGTTTTTTGTATCAGATTTTGTTTCAAAAATTCAAATGCCAGCAAACTTCTTGTTGGATTTTCAAAAAAAAAAAAAAAAAAAAAAAAAGAATTGGAGTCTTCAAATTTTAAGCATTACTTCTTGCTATATCATGAGGGCCATGGAATGAATAAGCCATTTTATGGAAAACATTCTTGCAAACCATTGAGCGTTTGGAACATAAGTAAGCATATCTCCTTGCATAGGAATGATCGAATTGAATGCCACAATGATTTCCAATCTGAATTCAAAGCAGGTAGTGCCAATTTTCTAGACATATAGATCTAAAGCATTAAGTGTTTTTTCTCATTTTTATGTTCTTACTTCTATCATTGTTTTGTTATCCTTTGGTTTACCTTGTTAGACACAAGTAACTAATTGGCTCTTTTAACTTTGTTTCTTGGCCTTTTAATGACTTCAGAAATCTATGTTGATTCTATCATATTTGAGTAAAATTCCACCTCCTTTCACACAGCATTATATTTATGTTTAAGGTAGATCAAGGGATTTTCAAAAGGACTCTTTTCTCAGGGAATTATTGCTCTTTTCCCCTTTCTAAACACTGATTTCAATTCTGACATTTAACTATCTCATTGACATTCTATTATATTTTGACTTTTTTTCTGTCGTTTTTTGTGTCAGATTTTGTTTCAAAAATTCAAATGCCAGCAAATTTCTTGTTGGATATTCAAAAAAAAAAATAAAAGAATGGGAATCTTCAAATTTTAAACATTACTTCTTGCTATATCATGAGGCCCATGGAATGAATAAACCAATTTATAGAAAACATTCTTGCATACCATTGAGCGTTTGGAACATAAGTAAGCATATCTCCTTGCACAGGAATGATCGAATTGAATGCAACAATGATTTCCATTCTGAATACAAAGATGTTAGTGCAAATTTTCTAGACACAAAGATCTAAAGCATTAAGTGTTTTTTCTCATGTTTATGTACTTACATCTTCCTTAGTAGACACAAATAACTAATTGGCTCTTTTAACTGTTTCTTGTCCTTTTAATGACTTCAGAAATCTATTTTGATTCTATCATATTTGAGTAAAATTCCACCTCCTTTCACACAGCATTATATTTTTGTTTATGGTAGATCAAGGGATTTGCAAAAGGACTCTTTTCTCAGGGACTTATTGCTGTTTTTCACCTTTCTAAACACTGATTCCAATTCTTGCATTTAACTATCTAATTGACATTCTATTAAATTTTGACTTTTTTTCGTGTTTTTGCGTCAGATTTTGTTTCAAAAATTCAAATGCCAGCAAATTTCTTGTTGGATATTCAAAAAAAAAAAAAAGAATGGGAATCTTCAAATTTTAAACATTACTTCTTACTATATCATGAGGGCCATGGAATGAATAAACCAATTTATAGAAAACATTCTTGCATACCATTGAGGTTGTGGAGCATAAGTAAGCATATCTCCTTGCATAGGAATGATTGAATTGAATGCAACAATGATCTCCAATCTGAATTCAAAGCAGGTAGTGCCAATTTTCTAGACATATAGATCTAAAGCATTAAGTGTTTTTTCTCATTTTTATGTTCTTACTTCTATCATTGTTTTGTTATCCTTTGGTTTACCTTGTTAGACACAAGTAACTAATTGGCTCTTTTAACTTTGTTTCTTGTCCTTTTAATGACTTAAGAAATCTCTGTTGATTCTATCATATTTGAGTAAAATTCTACCTACTTTCACACATCATTTTATTTGTTTAAGCATAGATCAAGGGAATTTCAAAGGGACTCTTTTCTCAGGGAATTATTGCAGTTTTCCCCTTTCTAAGCATTGATTCCAATTCTTGCATTTTCCTATGTAATTGACATTCTATTGAATTTTGACTTTTTTTCTGTGTTTTTTGTGTCAGATTTTGTTTCAAAAATTCAAATGCCCGCAAACTTCTCGTTGGATTTAAAAAAAAAAAAGAATGGGAGTCTTCAAATTTTAAGCATTACTTCTTGCTATATCATGAGGGCCATGGAATGAATAAGCCATTTTATGGAAAACATTCTTGCACACCATTGACGTAGTGGAGCATAAGTAAGCATATGTCCTTGCATAGGAATGATCGAATTGAATGCAACAAAGATTTCCATTGTGAATTCAAAGTAGGTAGTGCAAATTTTCTAGACATATAAATCTAAAGCATTGTGTTTTTTCTCATGTTTATGTACTTACATCTATCCTTGTCTTTGATATCCTTTGGTTTACCTTAGTAGACACAAGTAACACATTAGCTCTTCTAACTTTGTTTCTTGTCCTTTTAATGACTTTAGAAATCTATGTTGATTCTATCTTATTTAAGTAAAATTCTACCTACTTGCTATATCATGAGGGCCATGGAATGAATAAGCCATTTTATGGAAAACATTATTGCACACTATTGACGTAGTGGAGCATAAGTAAGCATATGTCCTTGCATAGGAATGATCGAATTGAATGCAACAAAGATTTCCAATCTGAAAACAAAGAAGTTAGTTCAAATTTTCTAGACACATAGATCTAAAGCATTAAGTGTTTTTTCTCATGTTTATGTACTTACATCTTCCTTAGTAGACACAAATAACTAATTGGCTCTTTTAACTGTTTCTTGGCCTTTTAATGACTTTAGAAATCTATGTTGATTCTATCTTATTTAAGTAAAATTCTACCTACTTGCTATATCATGAGGGCCATGGAATGAATAAGCTAATTTATGGAAAACATTCTTGCATACCATTGAGGGTTTCGAACATAAGTAAGCATATGTCCTTGCATAGGAATGATCGAATTGAATGCAACAAAGATTTCCAATCTGAATTCAAAGTAGGTAGTGCAAATTTTCTAGACATATAAATCTAAAGCATTGTGTTTTTTCTCATGTTTATGTACTTACATCTATCCTTGTCTTTGATATCCTTTGGTTTACCTTGGTAAACACAAGTAACACATTAGCTCTTCTAACTTTGTTTCTCGGCCTTGTAAGGATTTAAGAAATCTATGTTGATTTTATTATATGTGAGTAAAATTCTACCTCCTTGCACAGGAATGATCGAATTGAATGCAACAATGATTTCCAATCTGAATTCAAAGTAGGTAGTGCAAATTTTCTAGACACATAAATCTAAAGCATTAAGTGTTTTTTCTCATTTTTATGTTCTTACATCTATCATTGTCTTTGATATCCTTTGGTTTACCTTGTTAGACACAAGCAACTAATTGGCTCTTTTAACTTTGTTTCTTGGCCTTTTAATGACTTTAGAAATCTATGTTGTTTCTATCATATTTGAGTAAAATTCTACCTCCTTCCACACAGCATTATATTTATGTTTAAGGTAAATCAAGGGATTTTGAAAAGGACTCTTTTCTCAGGGAATTATTGCAGTTTTCCCCTTTCTAAACGTTTATTCCAATTCTTGCATTTTACTATCTAATTGACATTCTATTGAATTTTGACTTTTTTTCTGTGTTTTTTTGTGTCAGATTTTGTTTCAAAAATTCAAATGCCAGCAAACTTCTTGTTGGATTTTCAAAAAAAAAAAAAAAAAAGAATGGGAATCTTCAAATTTTAAGCATTACTTCTTGCTATATCATGAGGGCCATGGAATGAATAAGCCATTTTATGGAAAACATTCTTGCACACCATTGAGGTTGTGGAGCATAAGTAAGCATATCTCCTTGCATAGGAATGATCGAATTGAATGCAACAATGATTTCCAATCTGAATACAAAGCAGTTAGTGCAAATTTTCTAGACACATAGATCTAAAGCATTAAGTGTT
Source organism: Antechinus flavipes (assembly GCF_016432865.1). NCBI lineage: Eukaryota > Metazoa > Chordata > Mammalia > Dasyuromorphia > Dasyuridae > Antechinus > Antechinus flavipes. The sequence goes on from NC_067403.1 coordinate 136,073,260, forward strand.
TTTTCTCATTTTTATGTTCTTACATCTATCATTGTCTTTGATATCCTTTGGTTTACCTTGGTAGACACAAGTAACTAATTAGCTCTTTTAACTTTGTTTCTTGGCCTTTTAATGACTTTAGAAATCTATGTTGATTATATCATATTTGAGTAAAATTCTACCTACTTGCTATATCATGAGGCCATGGAATGAATAAGCCAATTTATGGAAAATATGCTTGCATACCATTGAGCGTTTGGAACATAAGTAAGCATACCTCCTTGCACAGGAATGATCGAATTGAATGCAACAAAGATTTCCAATCTGAATTCAAAGTAGGTAGTGCAAATTTTCTAGACACATAGATCTACAGCATTAAAGGTTTTTTCTCATTTTTATGTTCTTACATCTATCATTGTCTTTGATATCCTTTGGTTTACCTTGGTAAACACAAGTAACAAATTGGCTCTTTTAACTTTGTTTCTTGGCCTTTTAATGACTTTAGAAATCTATGTTGTTTCTATCATATTTGAGTAAAATTCTACCTCCTTCCACACAGCATTATATTTATGTTTAAGGTAGATCAAGGGATTTTCAAAAGGACTCTTTTCTGAGGGAATTATTGCAGTTTTCCACTTTCTAAGCATTGATTCCAATTCTTGCATATTCCTATCTAATTGCCATTCTATTGAATTTAGTCTTCTTTTCAATGTTTCTTTTGTCAAATTTTGTTTCAAAAATCCAAATGCCAGCAAACTTTTTGTTGGATTTTCAAAAAAAAAAAAAAAAAACAATGGGAATCTTCAAATTTTAAACATTACTGCTTGCTATATCATGAGGGCCATGGAATGAATAAGCCAATTTATGGAAAACATTCTTGCATACCATTGAGCGTTTGGAACATAAGTAAGCATATCTCCTTGCACAGGAATGATCGAATTGAATGCAACAATGATTTCCAATCTGAATATAAAGAAGTTAGTGCAAATTTTCTAGACACATAGATCTAAAGCATTAAGTGTTTTTTCTCATTTTTATGTTCTTTCATCTATCATAGTCTTTGCTATCCTTGGTTTACCTTGGTAAACACAAGTAACAAATTGGCTCTTCTAACTTTGTTTCACAGCCTTTTAATGACTTTAGAAATCTATGTTGATTCTATCTTATTTAAGTAAAATTCTACCTACTTGCTATATCATGAGGGCCATGGAATGAATAAGCCATTTTATGGAAAACATTATTGCACACTATTGACGTAGTGGAGCATAAGTAAGCATATGTCCTTGCATAGGAATGATCGAATTGAATGCAACAAAGATTTCCATTGTGAATTCAAAGTAGGTAGTGCAAATTTTCTAGAGACAAAGATCTACAGCATTAAGTGTTTTTTCTCATGTTTATGTACTTACATCTTCCTTAGTAGACACAACTAACTCATTGGCTCTTTTAACTATGTTTCTTGTCCTCTTAATGACTTAAGAAATCGATGTTGATTCTATCATATTTGAGTAAAATTCTACCTACTTTCACACATCATTTTAGGGAATTTGAAAGTGCCTCTTTTCCTAGGGAATTATTGCAGTTTTCCGCATTCTAAGCATTGATTCCAAATCTTGCATATTCCTATCTAATTGCCATTCTTTTGAATTTAGTCTTCTTTTCAATGTTTCTTTTGTCAGGTTATGTTTCAAAAATTCAAATGCCAGCAAACTTCATGTTGTATTTTCAAAAAAAAAAGAATGGGAGTCTCCAAATTTTAAGCATTACTTCTTGCTATATCATGAGGGCCATGGAATGAATAAGCCATTTTATGGAAAACATTATTGCACACTATTGACGTAGTGGAGCATAAGTAAGCATATGTCCTTGCATAGGAATGATCGAATTGAATGCAACAAAGATTTCCAATCTGAATTCAAAGTAGGTAGTGCAAATTTTCTAGACATATAAATCTAAAGCATTGTGTTTTTTCTCATGTTTATGTAGTTACATCTATCATTGTCTTTGATATCCTTTGGTTTACCTTAGTAGACACAAGTAACTCATTGGCTCTTTTAACTATGTTTCTTGTCCTTTTAATGACTTAAGAAATCGATGTTGATTCTATCATATTTGAGTAAAATTCTACCTACTTGCTATATCATGAGGACCATGGAATGAATAAGCCATTTTATGGAAAACATTCTTGCATACCATTGAGCGTTTGGAACATAAGTAAGCATATCTCCTTGCACAGGAATGATCGAATTGAATGCAACAATGATTTCCAATCTGAAAACAAAGAAGTTAGTTCAAATTTTCTAGACACATAGATCTAAAGCATTAAGTGTTTTTTCTCATGTTTATGTACTTACATCTTCCTTAGTAGACACAAGTAACTCATTGGCTCTTTTAACGATGTTTCTTGTCCTTTTAATGACTTAAAAAATCTATGTTGATTTTATTATATGTGAGTAAAATTCTACCTACTTGCTATATCATGAGGGCCATGGAATGAATAAGCCATTTTATGGAAAACATTATTGCACACTATTGACGTAGTGGAGCATAAGTAAGCATATGTCCTTGCATAGGAATGATCGAATTGAATGCAACAAAGATTTCCAATCTGAAAACAAAGAAGTTAGTTCAAATTTTCTAGACATATAAATCTAAAGCATTGTGTTTTTTCTCATGTTTATGTACTTACATCTTCCTTAGTAGACACAAGTAACTCATTGGCTCTTTTAACTGTTTCTTGGCCTTTTAATGACTTTAGAAATCTATGTTGATTTTATTATATGTGAGTAAAATTCTGCCTACTTACAAGCCTTTGAATCAATGCTTGACTGAAAAAAAACCCACAAATAGTTACAAAGCGAAGCCATCCTTGAGATCCGCCAAGAAAGGTCTGTCTTTACTGGAGGGCTGGGACGGTTTTAGATCGGGCGCAGGCGGCGGGCAGCGGCAGTGAGGGCACAGGAGCAGACTGGAGAGGGGGTGGAGAGTGATCGTAGCCGTCTCTGCGGGGAGAGCTTCGCTACAGGTTTGGATACTTTACTCCAGCAGCAAGTCAGCAGCCCAGCAGAGAAGCTAATAACACCGGGGCTGAAGAATACAACCCCAAACAGCTGGAGTCTCTTGGGACCTGGCCGCCCCCCCTTCCCCCCCCTCAGTGACTCAGCACGCTTTGGGATCTCAGAGCGCAGACGCAGCACAGTCCTGCTAGTGCCTCACTGCTGCCCCCTGCAGTCTGTAGAGGAAGCTCGATAACACACCCAGCCCCCCCCCCCAAAGAAAGACTCCAGTTTTTTCTGTTTTTCTTTGGTAGTTTGTCTCTGATTATTAGACAGAATGAGCAAGAAGCTGAAGAGGACTTTAACCCTTGACAGCTTCTATACAGATAGAGAGCAGACTCTAAATCCTGAGGAGACTAAAAACAGGCAGTCCCCAGGTGAATCCCCAAAGGAGGAGATCGTCTGTTCCTCAGCACAGATGAACCTCATAGAAGTGATTAAAAAGGCTCTCACAAGGGAGCTAGAAGAAAAATGGGGAAAGCAGAGTGAGGCTTGGCAAAAGGAGAGGGAGGCTTGGCAAAAGGAGAGGGAGGCTTGGCAAAAGAGCCTGGAGAAAGTTAAAGAGAGAGTGGATAAAGAAGTAAAATCCTTGAAAAATAGGATTAGTGAACTGGAAACAGAAAACAGCTCTCTAAAAAACAAAATTGGCGAAATAGAAAAAAATTCCACAGAACAAAAGAACTCAATTGGACAATTAGAAAAAGATTTTAAAAAAGTGAGTGAAGAGAATACTTCACTGAAAATCAGAATTGAACAAGTGGAATTGAATGACTCGAGGAGACAAGAAGAATCAGTCAAGCAAATCCAAAAAAATCAAACAATGGAGAAAAATGTGAAATACCTTCTGGGGAAGACAACAGACCTGGAAAACAGATCCAGGAGAGACAATCTGAGAATCATTGGACTCCCAGAAAAACATGATGAAAAAAAGAGCCTGGACACTGTCTTCCAGGAAATTATCAAAGAGAACTGCCCAGAAGTCATAGGAACAGAGGAAAAAATAAACATTGAAAGGATTCATCGATCACCCACTGAAAGGGATCCTAAAATCAAAACACCAAGGAATATAGTGGCCAAATGCCAGAACCCTCAGGTGAAAGAAAAAATATTGCAAGCGGCTAGAAAAACCCAATTCAAGTATCAAGGAGCCACAATAAGGATCACCCAGGATCTGGCAGCATCCACATTAAAAGATCGAAGGGCCTGGAATATGATATTCCGAAAGGCTAAGGAACTTGGTATGCAACCAAAAATAACTTACCCAGCGAGAATGAGCATCTTTTTCCAGGGAAGAAGATGGACATTCAACGAAGTAAGCGAATTTCATCTATTTCTGATGAAAAAACCAGAACTTAACAAAAAGTTTGATCTACAAATATAGAACTCAAGAGAAATCTAAAAAGGTAAAGATTAATCTTGGGAACTATATTTTGACTATATAGATGTATAAAGAATACATGTATACCTTGTTCTAGAAATTGATGTGGAAAGGACATTGTACCAGAAAAAGGGTAAAGTGGGGGTAGTACATCTCATGAAGAGGCATAGGAAACCTATTATATCTGAGAGAAAGAAGGGAGGGGGATGAATATAGTGGGTATCTTACTGCCTTCAGAATTGGCTTTAAGTGAAAAATCTTAAGATATATTCAATCTATGGTGAAACTTCTCCCATCTCATTGAAAAGTGAGAAGGGAAAAGTGGAAAGGGAAGGAATAAGCTAAGCGGAAGGGAATACGGGAACTGGGAGGGAAAGGGGTAAGATAGGGGGAGGAACTCTAAGGCGGGGGGAGGGATACTAAAAAGGGAGGGCTGTGAGAAGCAAGGGGTGCTCACAAGCTTAATACTTGGAAGGGGGGGAAAGGGGAAAGAAGGGAGGAAAGCATAAACCGGGGTTAACAAGATGGCAAGTAATACAGAATTGGTCATTCTAACCATAAACGTGAACGGGGTAAACTCCCCCATAAAGAGGAAGTGGTTAGCAGAATGGATTAAAAGCCAGAATCCTACAATATGTTGTTTACAGGAAACACACCTGAAGCGGGGAGATACATGCAGGTTAAAGGTAAAAGGTTGGAGCAAAATCTACTATGCTTCAGGTGAAGTCAAAAAAGCAGGGGTAGCCATCCTGATCTCAGATCAAGCTAAAGCAAAAATTGACCTAATTAAAAGAGATAAGGAAGGGCACTATATCTTGCTAAAGGGTAGCATGGATAATGAAGCACTATCTATATTAAACATATATGCACCAAGTGGGGTAGCATCTAAATTCTTAAAAGAGAAACTAAGAGAGCTGCAAGAAGAAATAGACAGTAAAACTATAATAGTGGGAGATCTTAACCTTGCACTCTCAGTATTAGATAAATCAAACCACAAAATAAATAAGAAAGAAGTCAAAGAGGTAAATAGAATACTAGAAAAGTTAGATATGATAGATCTCTGGAGAAAATGTAATGGAGACAGAAAGGAATACACTTTCTTTTCAGCAGTTCATGGAACCCATACAAAAATTGACCATATATTAGGACATAAAAACCTCAAACTCAAAGGTAGTAAGGCAGAAATAGTAAATGCATCCTTTTCAGACCACGATGCAATGAAAATTACATTCAACAAAAAAGCAGGGGGAAGTAGACCAAAAAATAATTGGAAACTAAATAATCTCATACTAAAGAATGATTGGGTGAAACAGCAAATCATAGACATAATTAATAACTTCACCCAAGAAAACGATAATAATGAGACATCATACCAAAATGTATGGGATGCAGCCAAAGCGGTAATAAGGGGAAATTTCATATCTCTAGAGGCCTATTTGTATAAAATAGAGAAAGAGAAGGTCAATGAATTGGGTTTGCAATTAAAAATGCTAGAAAAGGAACAAATTAAAAACCCCCAGTCAAACACTAAACTTGAAATTCTAAAAGTAAAAGGTGAGATCAATAAAATTGAAAGTAAAAAAACTATTGAATTAATAAAACTAAGAGTTGGTTCTATGAAAAAAACAACAAAATAGACAAACCCTTAGTAAATCTGATTAAAAAAAGGAAAGAGGAAAATCAAATTGTTAGTCTTAAAAATGAAAAGGGAGAACTCACCACTAACGAAGAGGAAATTAGAGCAATAATTAGGAGTTACTTTGCCCAACTTTATGCCAATAAATTCGACAACTTAAATGAAATAGAAAAATACCTCCAAAAATACAGCTTGCCCAAACTAACAGAGGAAGAAGTAAATATCCTAAACAGTCCCATCTCAGAAAAAGAAATAGAACAAACTATCAATCAACTCCCTAAGAAAAAATCCCCAGGACCAGATGGATTTACATGTGAATTCTACCCAAACATTTAAAGAACAATTAACTCCAATGTTATATAAACTATTTGAAAAAATAGGGATGGAAGGAGTCCTACCAAACTCCTTTTATGACACAGATATGGTACTGATACCTAAACCAGGTAGGCTGAAAACAGAGAAAGAAAATTATAGACCAATCTCCCTAATGAATATTGATGCTAAAATCTTAAATAAAATATTAGCAAAAAGATTACAGAAAATCGTCACCAGGATAATACACTATGACCAAGTAGGATTTATACCAGGAATGCAGGGCTGGTTCAATATTAGGAAAACTATTAGCATAATTGACTATATCAATAACCAACCAAACAAAAACCACATGATCATCTCAATAGATGCAGAAAAAGCATTTGATAAAATCCAACATCCATTCCTAATAAAAACACTTGAGAGCATAGGAATAAATGGACTTTTCCTTAAAATAGTCAGGAGCATATATTTAAAACCATCAGTAAGCATCATATGCAATGGGGAAAAACTGGAACCTTTCCCAGTAAGATCTGGAGTGAAGCAAGGTTGCCCACTATCACCATTATTATTTAATATCGTATTAGAAACACTAGCCTCGGCAATAAGAGTCGAGAAAGATATAAAAGGAATTAGAGTAGGCAATGAGGAAACCAAACTATCACTCTTTGCAGATGATATGATGGTATACCTAGAGAACCCCAGAGATTCTACCAAAAAGTTATTGGAAATAATTCATAATTTTAGCAAAGTAGCTGGCTACAAAATAAATCCCCATAAATCCTCAGCATTTTTATACATCACCAACAAAACCCAACAGCAAGAGATACAAAGAGAAATTCCATTCAGAATAACTGTTGATACCATAAAATATTTGGGAATCTATCTACCAAAGGAAAGTCAGGAATTATATGAGCAAAATTATAAAAAAGTCTCCACACAAATAAAGTCAGACTTAAATAATTGGAAAAATATTAAGTGCTCTTGGATCGGCCGAGCGAACATAATAAAGATGACAATACTCCCTAAACTAATCTATTTATTTAGTGCTATACCAATCAGACTTCCAAGAAAATATTTTATTGATCTAGAAAAAATAACAACAAAATTCATATGGAACAATAAAAAGTCGAGAATCTCAAGGGAATTAATGAAAAAAAAATCAAATGAAGGTGGCCTAGCTGTACCTGATCTAAAATTATATATTATAAAGCAGCAGTCACCAAAACCATTTGGTATTGGCTAAGAAATAGATTAGTGGATCAGTGGAAAAGGCTAGGCTCACAAGACAGAATAGTCAATTATAGCAATCTAGTGTTTGACAAACCCAAAGCCCCTAACTTCTGGGAAAAGAATTCATTATTTGATAAAAACTGCAGGGATAATTGGAAATTAGTATGGCAGAAATTAGGCATGGACCCACACTTAACACCATATACCAAGATAAGATCAAAATGGGTCTATGACCTAGGCATAAAGAACGAGATTATAAATAAATTAGAGGAACATAGAATAGTTTATCTCTCAGACTTGTGGAGGAGAAAGAAATTTGTGACCAAAGATGAACTAGAGACCATTACTGATCACAGAATAGAAAATTTCGATTACATCAAATTAAAAAGCCTTTGTACAAATAAAACTAATGCAAACAAGATTAGAAGGGAAGCAACAAACTGGGAAAACATTTTCACAGTTAAAGGTTCTGATAAAGGCCTCATTTCCAAAATATATAGAGAACTGACTCAAATTTATAAGAAATCAAGCCATTCTCCAATTGATAAATGGTCAAAGGATATGAACAGACAATTTTCAGAGGATGAGATTGAAACTATTACCACTCATATGAAAGAGTGTTCCAAATCATTATTGATCAGAGAAATGCAAATGAAGACAACTCTGAGATACCACTACACACCTGTCAGATTGGCTAAGATGACAGGAAAAAATAATGATGAATGTTGGAGGGGATGCGGGAAAACTGGGACACTAATGCATTGTTGGTGGAGTTATGAACGAATCTAACCATTCTGGAGAGCAATCTGGAATTATGCCCAAAAAATTATCAAATTGTGCATACCTTTTGATCCAGCAGTGTTTCTATTGGGCTTATATCCCAAAGAAATACTAAAGAAGGGAAAGGGACCTGTATGTGCCAAAATGTTTGTAGCAGCCCTGTTTGTAGTGGCTAGAAACTGGAAAATGAATGGATGCTCATCAATTGGAGAATGGCTGGGTAAATTGTGGTATATGAATGTTATGGAATATTATTGTTCTGTAAGAAATGACCAGCAGGATGAATACAGAGAGGACTGGCGAGACTTACATGAGATGATGCTAAGTGAAATGAGCAGAACCAAGAGATCATTATACACTTCGACAACGATATTGTATGAGGACATATTTTGATGGAAGTGGATTTCTTTGACAAAGAGACCTGAGTTTCAATTGATAAATGACGGACAGAAGCAGCTACACCCAAAGAAAGAACACTGGGAAACGACTGTAAACTATCTGCATTTTTGTTTTTCTTCCCGGATTATTTATACCTTCTGAATCCAATTCTCCCTGCGCAACAAGAGAACTGTTCGGTTCTGCAAACATATATTGTATCTAGGATATACTGCAACATATCCAACATATAAAGGACTGCTTGCCATCTAGGGGAGGGGGTGGAGGGAGGGAGGGGAAAAAAAATCGGAACAGAAACGAGTGTCAATTTAATGTAATTATTAAATAAAAAATTTAAAAAAAAAAGAATTATGCCCAAAAAATTATCAAACTGTGCATACCCTTTGATCCAGCAGTGTTTCTATTGGGCTTATACCCCAAAGAGATACTAAAAAAGGGAAGGGGACCTGTATGTGTCAAAATGTTTGTAGCAGCCCTGTTTGTAGTGGCTAGAAACTGGAAAATGAATGGATGCCCATCAATTGGAGAATGGCTGGGTAAATTGTGGTATATGAATGTTATGGAATATTATTGCTCTGTAAGGAATGACCAGCAGGATGAATACAGAGAGGCTTGGAGAGACTTACAAGGACTGATCCTAAGTGAGATGAGCAGAACCAGGAGATCATTATACACTTCGACAACGATATTGTATGAGGATGTATTCTGATGGAAGTGGATTTCTCGGACAAAGAGACTTAACTGAGTTTCATTGGAGAAATGATGGACAGAAACAGCTACACCCAAAGAAGGAATACTGGGAAATGAATGGGAACTATTTGCATTTTTGATTTTCTTCCCGAGTTATTTTTACCTTCTGAATCCAATTCTCCCTGTGCAACAAGAGAACTGTTCGGTTCTGCAAATATGTATTGTATCTAGGATATACTGCAACATATTTAACATATATAGGACTGCTTGCCATCCTGGGGGGGGAGGAGGGAGGGAGGGGAAAAAAACGAAACATAAGTGATTGCAAGGGATAATGTCGTGTAAAAATTATCCTGGCATGGATTCTGTCAATACAAAGTTATTATTAAATAAAATAAAATTTAAAAAAAAAAAAGAATTTAGTCTTCTTTTCAGTGTTTATTTTGTCAGATTTTGTTTCAAAAATTCAAATGCCAGCAAACTTCTTGTTGGATTTTCAAAAAAAAAAAAAAAGAATGGGAGTCTTCAAATTTTAAGCATTACTTCTTGCTATATCAAGAGGGCCATGGAATGAATAAGCCATTTTATGCAAAACATTCTTGCACACCATTGAGGTTGTGGAGCATAAGTAAGCATATCTCCTTGCATAGGAATGATCGAATTGAATGCAACAATGATTTCCAATCTGAATACAAAGAAGTTAGTGTAAATTTTCTAGACACATAGATCTACAGCATTGTGTTTTTTCTCATTTTTATATTCTTACATCTATCATTGTGTTTGTTATCCTTTGGTTTACCTTGTTAGACACAAGTAACTTACTGGCTCTTTTAACTTTGTTCCTTGGCCTTTTAATGACTTTAGAAATCTATGTTGATTCTATCATATTTGAGTAAAATTCTACCTCCTGGACTTCCGGTTAAGATGGCGGAGAGGAGGCACACAGCTGCATAAGCTCCACGCTTTCTCTCACTATCCATTTCATTACAAGCCTCTGAATTAATGCTTGACTGAAAAAAAACCCACAAATAGTTACCAAGAGAAGCCATCCTTGAGATTCGCCAAGAAAGGTCTGTCTTTACTGGAGGGCTGGGATGGTTTTAGATCAGGCGCAGGCTGAGGGCAGCGGCAGTGAGAGCACGGGAGCAGACTGGAGAGGAGGTGGGGAGTGATCGCAGCCGTCTCTGCGGGGAGAGCTTCACTACAGGTTTGGATACTTTGCTCCGGCAGCAAGTCAGCAGCCCAGCAGAGAAGCTAAAAACACCGGGGCTGAAGAACACAACCCCAAACAGCTGGAGTCTCTCGGGACCTGGCCGCCCCCCCCTTCTCCCCTCACAGTGACTCAGCACACTCTGGGATCTCAGAGCGCAGGCGCAGCACAGTCCTGCTAGTGCCTCACTGCTGCCCCCTGCAGTCTGTAGAGGAAGCTCGATAACATACCCAGCCCCTCCCCCAAAGAAAGACTCCAGTTTTTTCTGTTTTTCTTTGGTAGTTTGTCTTTGATTATTAGACAGAATGAGCAAGAAGCTGAAGAGGACTTTAACCCTTGACAGCTTCTATACAGATAGAGAGCAGACTCTAAATCCTGAGGAGACTAAAAACAGACAGTCCTCAGGTGAATCCCCAAAGGAGGAGATCGTCTGTTCCTCAGCACAGATGAACCTCATAGAAGTGATTAAAAAGGCTCTCACAAGGGAGCTAGAAGAAAAATGGGGAAAGCAGAGTGAGGCTTGGCAAAAGGAGAGGGAGGCTTGGCAAAAGAGCCTGGAGAAAGTTAAAGAGAGAGTGGATAAAGAAGTAAAATCCTTGAAAAATAGGATTAGTGAACTGGAAACAGAAAACAGCTCTCTAAAAAACAAAATTGGCGAAATGGAAAAAAATTCCACAGAACAAAAGAACTCAATTGGACAATTAGAAAAGGATTTTAAAAAAGTGAGTGAAGAAAATACTTCACTGAAAATCAAAATTGAACAAGTGGAATTGAATGACTCGAGGAGACAAGAAGAATCAGTCAAGCAAATCCAAAAAAATCAAACAATGGAGAAAAATGTGAAATACCTTCTGGGGAAGACAACAGACCTAGAAAACAGATCCAGGAGAGACAATCTGAGAATCATTGGACTCCCAGAAAAACATGATGAAAAAAAGAGCCTGGACACTATTTTCCAGGAAATTATCAAAGAGAACTGCCCAGAAGTCATAGGAACAGAGGAAAAAATAAACATTGAAAGGATTCATCGATCACCCACTGAAAGGGATCCTAAAATCAAAACACCAAGGAATATAGTGGCCAAATGCCAGAACCCTCAGACGAAGGAAAAAATATTGCAAGTGGCTAGAAAAACCCAATTCAAGTATCAAGGAGCCACAATAAGGATCACCCAGGATCTGGCAGCATCCACATTAAAAGATCGAAGGGCCTGGAATATGATATTCTGAAAGGCTAAGGAACTTGGTATGCAACCAAAAATAACTTACCCAGCGAGAATGAGCATCTTTTTCCAGGGAAGAAGATGGACATTCAACGAAGTAAGCGAATTTCATCTATTTCTGATGAAAAAACCAGAACTTAACAAAAAGTTTGATCTACAAATATAGAACTCAAGAGAAATCTAAAAAGGTAAAGATTAATCTTGGGAACTATATTTTGACTATATAGATGTTTAAAGAATACATGTATACCTTGTTCTAGAAATTGATGTGGAAAGGACATTGTATCAGAAAAAGGGTAAAGTGGGGATAGTACATCTCATGAAGAGGCATAGGAAACCTATTATATCTGAGAGAAAGAAGGGAGGGGGATGAATATAGTGGGTATCTTACTGCCTTCAGAATTGGCTTTAAGTGAAAAATCCTAAGACATATTCAATCTATGGTGAAACTTCTCCCACCTCATTGAAAAGTGAGAAGGGAAAAGTGGAAAGGGAAGGAATAAGCTAAGCGGAAGGGAATACGGGAACTGGGAGGGAAAGGGGTAAGATAGGGGGAGGAACTCTAAGGCGGGGGGAGGGATACTAAAAAGGGAGGGCTGTGAGAAGCAAGGGGTGCTCACAAGCTTAATACTGGGAAGGGGGGGAAGGGGAAAGAAGGGAGAAAAGCATAAAGCGGGGTTAACAAGAAGGCAAGTAATACAGAATTGGTCATTCTAACCATAAACGTGAACGGGGTAAACTCCCCCATAAAGAGGAAGCGGTTAGCAGAATGGGTTAAAAGCCAGAATCCTACAATATGTTGTTTACAGGAAACACACCTGAAGCGGGGTGATACATGCAGGTTAAAGGTAAAAGGTTGGAGCAAAATCTACTATGCTTCAGGTGAAGTCAAAAAAGCAGGGGTAGCCATCCTGATCTCAGATCAAGCTAAAGCAAAAATTGACCTAATTAAAAGAGATAAGGAAGGGCACTATATCTTGCTAAAGGGTAGCATGGATAATGAAGCACTATCTATATTAAACATATATGCACCAAGTGGGGTAGCAGCTAAATTCTTAAAAGAGAAATTAAGAGAGCTGCAAGAAGAAATAGACAGTAAAACTATAATAGTGGGAGATCTTAACCTTGCACTCTCAGAATTAGATAAATCAAACCACAAAATAAATAAGAAAGAAGTCAAAGAGGTAAATAGAATACTAGAAAAGTTAGATATGATAGATCTCTGGAGAAAATGTAATGGAGACAGAAAGGAATACACTTTCTTTTCAGCAGTTCATGGAACCTATACAAAAATTGACCATATATTAGGACATAAAAACCTCAAACTCAAATGCAGTAAGGCAGAAATAGTAAATGCATCCTTTTCAGACCACGATGCAATGAAAATTACATTCAACAAAAAAGCAGGGGGAAGTAGACCAAAAAATAATTGGAAACTAAATAATCTCATACTAAAGAATGATTGGGTGAAACAGCAAATCATAGACATAATTAATAACTTCACCCAAGAAAACGATAATAATGAGACATCATACCAAAATGTATGGGATGCAGCCAAAGCGGTAATAAGGGGAAATTTCATATCTCTAGAGGCCTATTTGTATAAAATAGAGAAAGAGAAGGTCAATGAATTGGGTTTGCAACTAAAAATGCTAGAAAAGGAACAAATTAAAAACCCCCAGTCAAACACTAAACTTGAAATTCTAAAAATAAAAGGTGAGATCAATAAAATTGAAAGTAAAAAAACTATTGAATTGATTAATAAAACTAAGAGTTGGTTTTATGAAAAAAACCAACAAAATAGACAAACCCTTAGTAAATCTGATTAAAAAAAGGAAAGAGGAAAATCAAATTGTTAGTCTTAAAAATGAAAAGGGAGAACTTACTACTAACGAAGAGGAAATTAGAGCAATAATTAGGAGTTACTTTGCCCAACTTTATGCCAATAAATTCGACAACTTAAATGAAATAGAAAAATACCTCCAAAAATATAGCTTGCCCAAACTAACAGAGGAAGAAGTAAATATCCTAAACAGTCCCATCTCAGAAAAAGAAATAGAACAAACTATCAATCAACTCCCTAAGAAAAAATCCCCAGGACCAGATGGATTTACATGTGAATTCTACCAAACATTTAAAGAACAATTAACTCCAATGTTATATAAACTATTTGAAAAAATAGGGATGGAAGGAGTCCTACCAAACTCCTTTTATGACACAGACATGGTACTGATACCTAAACCAGGTAGGCTGAAAACAGAGAAAGAAAATTATAGACCAATCTCCCTAATGAATATTGATGCTAAAATCTTAAATAAAATATTAGCAAAAAGATTACAGAAAATCGTCACCAGGATAATACACTACGACCAAGTAGGATTTATACCAGGAATGCAGGGCTGGTTCAATATTAAGAAAACTATTAGCATAATTGACTATATCAATAACCAACCAAACAAAAACCACATGATCATCTCAATAGATGCAGAAAAAGCATTTGATAAAATCCAACCTCCATTCCTAATAAAAACACTTGAGAGCATAGGAATAAAAGGACTTTTCCTTAAAATAGTCAGGAGCATATATTTAAAACCATCAGTAAGCATCATATGCAATGGGGAAAAACTGGAACCTTTCCCAGTAAGATCTGGAGTGAAGCAAGGTTGCCCACTATCACCATTATTATTTAATATCGTATTAGAAACACTAGCCTCAGCAATAAGAGTCGAGAAAGATATTAAAGGAATTAGAGTAGGCAATGAGGAAACCAAACTATCACTCTTTGCAGATGATATGATGGTATACCTAGAGAACCCCAGAGATTCTACTAAAAAGCTATTGGAAATAATTCATAATTTTAGCAAAGTAGCTGGCTACAAAATAAATCCCCATAAATCCTCAGCATTTTTATAAATCACCAACAAAACCCAACAGCAAGAGATACAAAGAGAAATTCCATTCAGAATAACTGTTGATACCATAAAATATTTGGGAATCTATCTACCAAAGGAAAGTCAGGAATTATATGAGCAAAATTATAAAAAAGTCTCCACACAAATAAAGTCAGACTTAAATAATTGGAAAAATATTAAGTGCTCTTGGATCGGCCGAGCGAACATAATAAAGATGACAATACTCCCTAAACTAATCTATTTATTTAGTGCTATACCAATCAGACTTCCAAGAAAATATTTTATTGATCTAGAAAAAACAACAACAAAATTCATATGGAACAATAAAAAGTCGAGAATCTCAAGGGAATTAATGAAAAAAAAAATCAAATGAAGGTGGCCTAGCTATACCTGATCTAAAATTATATTATAAAGCAGCAGTCACCAAAACCATTTGGTATTGGCTAAGAAATAGATTAGTGGATCAGTGGAAAAGGTTAGGTTCACAAGACAGAATAGTCAAGTATAGCAATCTAGTGTTTGACAAACCCAAAGCCCCTAACTTCTGGGAAAAGAATTCATTATTTGATAAAAACTGCTGGGATAATTGGAAATTAGTATGGCAGAAATTAGGCATGGACCCACACTTAACACCATATACCAAGATAAGATCAAAATGGGTCTATGACCTAGGCATAAAGAACGAGATTATAAATAAATTAGAGGAACATAGAATAGTTTATCTCTCAGACTTGTGGAGGAGAAAGAAATTTGTGACCAAAGATGAACTAGAGACCATTACTGATCACAAAATAGAAAATTTCGATTACATCAAATTAAAAAGCCTTTGTACAAATAAAACTAATGCAAACAAGATTAGAAGAGAAGCAACAAACTGGGAAAACATTTTCACAGTTAAAGGTTCTGATAAAGGCCTCATTTCCAAAATATATAGAGAACTGACTCAAATCTATAAGAAATCAAGCCATTCTCCAATTGATAAATGGTCAAAGGATATGAACAGACAATTTTCAGAGGATGAAATTGAAACTATTACCACTCATATGAAAGAGTGTTCCAAATCATTATTGATCAGAGAAATGCAAATGAAGACAACTCTGAGATACCACTACACACCTGTCAGATTGGCTAAGATGACAGGAAAAAATAATGATGAATGTTGGAGGGGATGCGGGAAAACTGGGACACTAATGCATTGTTGGTGGAGTTGTGAACGAATCCAACCATTCTGGAGAGCAATCTGGAATTATGCCCAAAAAATTATCAAATTGTGCATACCCTTTGATCCAGCAGTGTTTCTATTGGGCTTATATCCCAAAGAAATACTAAAGAAGGGAAAGGGACCTGTATGTGCCAAAATGTTTGTAGCAGCCCTATTTGTAGTGGCTAGAAACTGGAAAATGAATGGATGCCCATCAATTGGAGAATGGCTGGGTAAATTGTGGTATATGAATGTTATGGAATATTATTGTTCTGTAAGAAATGACCAGCAGGATGAATACAGAGAGGACTGGCGAGACTTACATGAACTGATGCTAAGTGAAATGAGCAGAACCAGGAGATCATTATACACTTCGACAATGATATTGTATGAGGACATATTTTGATGGAAGTGGATTTCTTTGACAAAGAGACCTGAGTTTCAATTGATAAATGACGGACAAAAGCAGCTACACCCAAAGAAAGAACACTGGGAAACGAATGTGAACTATCTGCATTTTTGTTTTCCTTCCCGGGTTATTTATACCTTCTGAATCCAATTCTCCCTATGCAACAAGAGAACTGTTCAGTTCTGCAAACATATATTGTATCTAGGATATACTGCAACATATCCAACATATAAAGGACTGCTTGCCATCTAGGGGAGGGGGTGGAGGGAGGGAGAGGAAAAAAATCGGAACAGAAACGAGTGTCAATATAAAGTAATTATTAAATAAAAATTTAAAAAAATTCTACCTCCTTGCACACAGCATTATATTTATGTTTAATGTTGTTCCTTTCAGAAAACAACTTGAAGAATAATTCCAGGTATAATGAAATCTTATGAGCATGAGTTTTCCAGGGACTACTCCCTCTCCAACCAGCATGAGAGTTTAGAAAAGATTGTGTTCCTTTAGCTATGGCGCAAACGATGCTGAGGATGATTATATCATTTACTTTTCTCTTGATATTTGTTTTGCTATTTTGCTTTAATTAAATGTTTTGCTTTTTGTTTTGTGGTTCTTGCTTGAAAGAAAGAGAATAGAAGGGGCTTAATACTTATTTTCACAATTGTAAAGAGTTCTACCTAACATGATGGCATAGATATGGGCTAGAAGATCCTAAATCCTCCAAGAAGATGACTGTACAGCCCTACAAATGTGTCAGGCAGGAAAATGAAAAAGAAAATTAAATATTAACTCATTCCTCCAATTTAGAACAGCACAAAAGGCCTTCCAGAAGCTTACAGAGTTACTTAGTTGAGACAAATCAAGATTGTGTGAAGGTACAGCTCTAGACTGGAGAACCTGGGAAGCCAGCTGGAGAAAGACTACTAATGGCCAGGTAAGACAGTGCTCAGGGACCCTCATATGCTGTGTCCCAAAGAGAAGACCAAATTTGCATAACTATTATCACCTTCAAATTTTTCTCCTTAGTATGCAATAAGAGGTTCAAGGACTTGATTGTGACCTTTGTTACCTACAAACACCACATTAGAAAGTGACAAAACAAATTTTTTTTTTTAAGTTCCAGATAAGAAAGTTATTAGAATTGTGGAAAAATATACTGGAGTCAAAGTGAAAAGATCAGAAGACTGTATTTGGGTTTAATCATGGAACTTTTTTAACTTGTATAGACTATAAACAAGTCATTTCAACTGTCTGGTCTTCAGTTTCTTTAACTACAAAATAATACAAAAAAGAGAGAGTTAGTGTGAGAAATGTGCTTTATGAATACATGAGAGTTTTTCTTGAGAATCCATCAACATATATTAATTAGGCACAATGTGCCAGGCATTGTTATTTTTAAAACATACTAGGGGAATTAGGGAAAATTTCATGGATAGTATTGGATCTGAGATTTAAAAGATAGGTAAGGAATCAATAGTGACAAAGGACTAGATAGAAACTAAGAGATTATCTAGTATGGTAGTTCTCAAACTTTTTGTTCTTGGGAATCCTTTATACTCTAAATAATTATTGAGGACCTCAAAGAACTTTTGTTTAAATATCTATTAGAAATTAAAACTGATAATTTAGAATATTTATTTATTAATTCATTTAATAATAGGAATAATAAAACCATTACGTATTAACATATAGCATATTTTAGTGAAAACTTTATTTTCAAAAACAAATAAATTTATTTGGAAGCATGGCATTATTTTATTTATTTTTGGAAATGCCTTTAATATTTTACTTAAGAGAACACCTCTGGATTCTTATATCTGTGTCTGCATTCAATTTGTTGTGATATTGTTTCAAAAAGGAAATTTGGTCTCATACAGGTCTGCAGTTGAAAAGAGGTAGAATATTTAACAGGCAAATGATATTTTAATGTTTTTGTTGGCCTCAAGGATCCTCTATAAAGGTCTTAGATACCTCTAGAATCCCTCACTTAAAGAACTACTGATCTAGTTGAAAGAAATGGTGAATAATATCAGAACATTTAGGAAAGTCAAAGAGTATGAGGTCTAAAGACAGGACATTGAATATGGTGTTTAGGAGGTCATAGAAGAGTGATTCAATAAAATAGTGGGAGTAAAAGCCAAATGGCAAAAAGCTGGAAAAAATCAAATAATGAGGAAGTTCAGGCATTAGGTATGGATAGACCTCTTCCCTCCCTCCTCCTCTCCCTTTCCCCCCCCCCCCCAGCCTCAAGATTAGCAGAAAAGAGGAAGAGAAAAATATGATAGAAGCTAGGTAGAATATAAGGGTCAATGGAAACCTTTTTTTCTTCTTGAAAAGACCTGAGCATGTTTGTAGATGGTTGGGAAGAAACCAGAGGTAATAATCATAATTGCTAGAATTTATAGAATATGTTAAGGGGCAGCTAGATAGCAAAGTGGATAAAATGCTAGGCCTGCAGTCAGGAAGACTCATTTTTCCAAGTTCAAAACCAACCTCAAGTGCTTACTACTTATATGACTCTGGGCAAGGCACTTAACTCTGCTTGACTTAGTTCCTCATCTGTAAAATAAACCAGAGAAGAAAATGGCAAACTGTTCCATTATCTTTGCCAAGAAAATTTCAGATGGAGTCACAAATGGTAAGACACGATTGGAATGAGTAAATAATATAGTGCTTTAAGGTTTGCAAATTGCTTTACACTCATCCCCATTTTGCAGAACTAAAACTGAAGCAGAGTTCCAGTAACTTGCTCAGGAGTATACATCTCTGAGGCTTGATTTTAAACTCAGGTCTTCCTGATTCCAGGCCCAGTCATCTATTTACTTTGTCATCTAGTTGCTTAGGTACATAAAAAGTCAATTGAAGATATTGATCAGAGAGATTATTTCTGGTACTTATTCCTAGAAGGGGGGGAAGCAAATCCCAGTATTAGTTGTAGTGGTGAATAGAAATACTTTTTAATGTGTCCAGAGGGAAATAAGAGAGATTGAATGATGATACTGACAGAGGACAGGCACTAAGGCATCAGAAACAGCATAGGAGGTTAGATCATTTATTGCAAATAGACCTGTTTGGAGAGGCTGGTAATGGGTTTTGGGGAAAGTAGAAAAAAAAAAAAAGGTTTCTAATGCAGACACAAATAAGATAGAGAATCAATAAGAGTAGAAAGTAGCTGAGGTCAATTAACACAGACTTCTAATGGGTGAAGTTGCTTCAGTTTCATCATTTTTGTTAGCAAAATTTAGCAGCCCTAGAGCAACATCAGAGAAAAAAGATAGTGAAGGTTTGTTCCTGAAGAGGAGATGAAGAAATGTTTCTCCTCTCTATTGCAGATGTGAGGATTCCCAGTATGAAATATTACTTTTTCTGATTCACTTGCTGCACCGGTTAACTTTACCCAACTGTTTTCTCCTTATTTTCTTTTTTCTTTTTAAATTTCCTTTTTCTTTCCTTTTGTTTTGACTGAAAGGCTCACTGTTGGGGAAGAAGGAGAGAGGCAAATGAAAATGATGATATAAAAAGAAAATATATCAATAAAAATTAATTTTTAAAAAAGGAAGACAATTAACTTGCCTAAACAGAAGATTCCTAGGTGGGAATAAAAAGGTGGAATGTTGATAATGTGAAGAATTTTAAGACAATAGTGGTGAAACATTAAAGCAGACCATCTTGGAACCAAGCCTGAGAATAAAGATAATTGAATGCAGAGCATGGACAAGAACTGGGACAAAAGGGACTAGTAAAGAGTTCAAAAGTCATGATAAAGATACACTGAGGTTATGGCTCTTCCTAATAAACAGCCAAGAGACTTGCTTTGTCATTCCAAAGGACATCTGTAATGCTGGAGAAACTGAGGCAAGACAGATATTAGAGTTTTAAATATTTTATTAATTTTTTTATTTAATAATTACTTTATATTGACAGAATCCATGCCAGGATAATTTTTTTTTACAACATTATCCCTTGCACTCGTTTCTGTTCTGATTTTTTCCCCCTCCCTCCCTTCACCCCCTCCCCTAGATGGCAAGCAGTCCTTTATATGTTGGATATGTTGCAGTATATCCTAGATACAATATATGTTTGCAGAACCAAACAGTTCTCTTGTTGCATAGGGAGAATTGGATTCAGAAGGTATAAATAACCCGGGAAGGAAAACAAAAATGCAGATAGTTCACATTCGTTTCCCAGTGTTCTTTCTTTGGATGTAGCTGCTTTTGTCTGTCATTTATCAATTGAAACTCAGTTAGGTCTCTTTGTCAAAGAAATCCACTTCCATCAAAATATGTCCTCATACAATATCATTGTCGAAGTGTATAATGATCTCCTGGTTCTGCTCATTTCACTTAGCATCAGTTCATGTAAGTCTCGCCAGTCCTCTCTGTATTCATCCTGCTGGTCATTTCTTACAGAACAATAATATTCCATAACATTCATATACCACAATTTACCCAGCCATTCTCCAATTGATGGGCATCCATTCATTTTCCAGTTTCTAGCCACTACAAATAGGGCTACTACAAACATTTTGGCACATACAGGTCCCTTTCCCTTCTTTAGTATTTCTTTGGGATATAAGCCCAATAGAAACACTGCTGGATCAAAGGATATGCACAATTTGATAATTTTTTGGGCATAATTCCAGATTGTTCTCCAGAATGGTTGGATTCGTTCATAACTCCACCAACAATGCATTAGTGTCCCAGTTTTCCCGCATCCCCTCCAACATTCATCATTATTTTTTCCTGTCATCTTAGCCAATCTGACAGGTGTGTAGTGGTATCTCAGAGTTGTCTTCATTTGCATTTCTCTGATCAATAATGATTTGGAACACTCTTTCATATGAGTGGTAATAGTTTCAATTTCATCCTCTGAAAATTGTCTGTTCATATCCTTTGACCATTTATCAATTGGAGAATGGCTTGATTTCTTATAGATTTGAGTCAGTTCTCTATATATTTTAGAAATGAGGCCCTTATCAGAACCTTTAACTGTGAAGATGTTTTCCCAGTTTGTTGCTTCCCTTCTAATCTTGTTTGCATTAGTTTTGTTTGTACAAAGGCTTTTTAATTTGATGTAATCAAAATTTTCTATTTTGTGATCAGTAATGGTCTCTAGTTCATCTTTGGTCACAAATTTCTTTCTCCTCCACAAGTCTGAGAGACAAACTATTTTATTAATGAAAAGCTTTGACTAGTTGGCTGGATTGGACTCTTGTCTCAAAGTATCCAGCATCTAGTATTTAATTCTAGAGACTTTTATAGAGCTCCAATTATCAGGGAAACAAAGGCAAGAGGGGAGAAACCTCTAT
Organism: Antechinus flavipes; assembly: GCF_016432865.1. Classification (NCBI taxonomy): domain Eukaryota; kingdom Metazoa; phylum Chordata; class Mammalia; order Dasyuromorphia; family Dasyuridae; genus Antechinus; species Antechinus flavipes. Next base: position 136,094,982 of record NC_067403.1, read on the forward strand.
TAAGTCATAATTTCAGAAAGGACCATCCATTCTGATAAGTTGGGAGTGAAGAAGGTAGTCAATCAGGAGACAGGAAATCTAGAGCAGGAGAGATAGAGGGTGCCATCTAGGTATTTGAGATAAGCCATGTGGAATTTTATGACTCTTTTGGAATGCCACAGTGGCCAGAGCTCCGCAGCCCTAATTATCTCAGGACTAATGGTCGAGGGGTGAGGTGTGGGGGGGAACATAGCATACTGACTCAGGGAAACTGAGATATTATAATTCAGGGAAACTAATGCAGGGAATCTGAGGTATTACAATTCAGGAAAACTGAAGTATTTCATATCTTTCTAAGTTGAATTTTTCCCTAAAAAGTCTAGGTCATGAGCTCAGTTCTCCATGGGAATGAATATCAATCAAGAACCAATAACAATAATATTTGCACTATTGACCTCATAGAGTTATTATGAGAAGATAAAGAAATAATGTAAGTAAAGGGTTTTATAACTGTTTAAAAAATAGATAATGAAGCTGAGGCCACAGAACATAAAAGAGCTTGGTTCAAAATCTGCCTCACACACTTTGTAGCTGAATGGCTATGGACAAGTCATTTAATCTCTCCATATCCTTCTCTGTGAAAGAGCTATGGTCACACCTCTGAGACAGTGAGAGATTGTGACTGGCCCAGGATCACAGAGCAATATCTCCTTCTCAGAGCTGTTGTGACAATATCTGGAAAGTACTTTGCAAATCTTAACTAACTTTAGAAATATTAATTTTTATATTATTTTATTGTTCAAAGCCTCATACCTAAAGAATTGAACAGTTAGATTAGGACTTGGGATGCCTGACTCTCAATCCAGTATTTTTTTAGATTACACTATACAGATAATAGAAAAAAAAAAGAAAGTTAATATTTTGATTAAAGTCATGTATACTCATCTTTTGAAAGATGAAATCAATATTTATTGGGATCTAAAAGAACATAAGCTCTGTAAGAACAGAGTCTATGTCTTAGTCTATTTGGTAGGTAGCTAGATGGTACAATTGATTAAGCACGGGGTTGGAATCAGGAAGACCTATCTTTTTGAGTTCAAATATGGCCCTCAGACGTTTCTTACAGTTGTCTGACTCTGGGCAAGTCATTTAATACTGTTTTCCTTATTTTCCTCATCTGTAAAATGGATTTGAGAAGGAAATGGTAAACTACTTCAGTATCTTTGCCATGAAAACCCCAAATGGGTTCATGAAGTCAGACATGGTTGAACAACTACAATGTTTTGTATTATTATTATTATTTCATTATATGGAACAGGAAGCTCTCCAATGTAGAAACTTCCTAACATCAGCAATCAAGCTCAGAAAGCAACTGTCTTAATAGTTGCCTGGGATACTTGAGAGATTATAACTGACCCCGCGTCATGCCCCATTTTTCAGAGGCTGGACATGAACCAGGGTTATTCTGACTTTGAGGCTAGCTCTTTATCCACTATGGCCCCTGGGTTTTCAGATATGTGTCTTATATATATCTGTGAATAAATGAATTTATTTTAAAGTATATTAAAAAGATTTCAACTTTCTAGTGTTATCCATGATAGAAAGATCTTTGGTTCAATGCAAATTAAAAAATTTTATTATGAAAAATGAAATGAAACAGTATGATATAATGCATTAAGAACTGGTCTTGGATCCATAAAGACCTGAGTTCAAGTATTGCTTTTGACACATATTTGTTATTGATGCTGCAAAAATCCCAACTTTCAGTTCAATAAACAACTCTCTTAGACTTCAAGGTAAAGAGGCTATTTTTTCCTTAGTAGAGGGAATTTCCTCTACTTGAGTTCCATCTATAAATGAAACCACAAGTCCACTTCCTATTTCTTATCCCTATGTAAATTTCAGATTGATGAAACATGTTGAAGGCACATTTCCCAGTGAGTAGATTGTGACCTCAGTGTACTTTATCGAGATCTTTGGTGAGCCTTGACATTACTGCATTTCTTCACTTTTCTCTTCCAGTTTTTGATATGGTAAGCGCCAAGTAGAGTAGGTGACAATTATGATAGAAAGATGAGAGAATAGTTGCTATGTAAATCAAATTGAGAGTGGAGGTTGTGGATAACCATATGGATAGGATTGGATAGGAGAGCCATCATCTTTTCCTCCTTTCCCCAGAAAATAGACCTATACTCTAAAATAATCTGTCTAAAAGGAAAAAAATACATGCAAATGCATACAAATAATCCTTTTCAAATGTGCCTTTGTATTCCACCTGTTTAACAAATCACAGATATCTGAATTATAAGCATTAGACGATGAAATCTCTTCACGTAACAGATTAGGTTTGATGTCATGATACACATTAAACAATCAGAGGTATCCATAAGTGAAATGAGACACCTGTGGAGGAAGTTTGCTTGTTGTCAGCTGTGTTATTCTAGTAAGGACTCTTATCCTACCACAAGCTGGACTAAATGGCAATGTTGAAACTGATTTTTAAATTCTGTAACTCTAAAAGAAAGAAGTGCTATTTGATAGGCAGTCTTTGAACATGGGCTAATTTTTTTTTAACTTGAATAAACCCTTCATGTATGTATAGGGATAGAGACTAGACTTCATTAGTATAAGAAAGGCCTGATGAGGGACAATTTCTAATCAACTAAATCAGAGGGATCTTTGGGAATATTTATCCAAGAAATGATGCTCTCAGTTTTTGATGAATTCATCATTTTAAAAAATGGAAACATCTTGGGCTATTTCCTGTACCTGCTCAGTAACAAAAGTTACAATTGTTAACTTGCCACTTTATGTTTTTGGTATTGGGTCAGTTAGTGTCCCATAACCTTAGCTTCAGGAGCAGATCCCAGGTATACATTTCATCCTATAAAATATTCCTTTGTACAATTGAAAGGCAGTAATAATAGATGTAATGTAATAGATGTAATAGATAGGGAGCTGGTCTTCATAACAGGAAGACCTGGGTTGAAGGCCTGCCTCTGATACTTTTTGGCTAAGTGATAAGCCACTGGGGAAGGAACTTAACTTATCAGTAGTCTAGGCAACTCTCTAAGACTATTAAGTTTCAGAGGAGGTGCCAACCTGCCTTGGCAGTCCTTGCAGAGGCATCATCAAAATAAAATAAATCACACATCCAGACAAAAATCAATTAATTTTGGTTAAAGACCCCTACAGATATTTTTGACTCCAGAAAGACAAGTGTCTAATAGATGTTGCAGTGAGCTTTGAAGGGGACTCTAGGAAAATCTCTGGATTACCTGATAACCTACCTTGAAGTGAAGATGAAACTGAAGTCTTAAGAAAAGACTCCACAGCCTAAATGTCCTGTTTGGATGCCTCATTGTGGCATGGAGGGATCGTGAAAGCAATGCTAGTAGAGTAGTTAAGTCTAGTATGCTGGCAACAAAGTGTATCTGAGGATCGACCCAGATTAATTTCTTTATTGGTAAAATGAGAAGGTAGATTGGATAACCATAAAGTTACTCTCAACTCTTAATCTATGATCTTCTAATGGGTGATAATGTTTTCCAAAGCATCCATAAAAACTTTTTATATATTTCACATTGATTAATTTATATATATATAATTCACATTGATTAAAGGAGACTGTGACACAGATAATCCAAATAAACATAATTATTTTCGTTTGGTTTAAGATTTGTAGTTGCATATGGGTGTGCCTGATGTTTTGAGAATTCACATTTTGAATGAAAAATAAAGTAACCTTGTGAATAGCTAATTAAAGAGGAAGTAGGAAAAAAATGGGTTATTTTCAGAACTCTTCTGTACCTCCCACTCTATATTACAAATAAATAGCCTTGTCTCTCAGAAAGACAAAAAGCACTAAGCTAAATGGAAATTCTCCCCGATGGCTTTTGTTATGATATATCTGGCTCATATATTCTCTAGTTTAAAAGAGGTTAAGTGTTTCAGCTTTCAAGGTCCCTTGTGATGCAAAATGAAGTAAGCATAACTAAAAAAAAAATACCCAATAACTACAACAATGTAAATATAAAAAACTTTGAAATTATTATGACTAAATTCAGCTCCAAAGAAGAGATATAAAAATGTAATCTCCCTTTATAAATTTGCCCCTTTCCTTCTTTGTTGTTGTGAGGAGGAACAATGGTTGTGGAACACTATATATATCTATATATCAAACTTTTCCCATCTCAAAACTTTTTCACCAGTTTTGCTAAACATGAATTTTTCTTTCTTAATTCTTGTTTATGAAGCATGATTCTCTGGGAGGGTAGGAGTAGGGTTACAATGGGAAATGTAGATAATATAAAAACATAAGATATCAATTAAAATTTATTTAAAAATATTTATTTAAAATGTCCATTACATTATCAAAAATTATTTTAATAAATGATAACCATTTGATGTTTATGGGAAATGGAAAGTGGGAAGTAATCTGAGTCAGAATAGTTTAAATCCTGGCTTTGCCACTTAATTATCTTGTGATATTGGGTAAGTTATGTAAAACTTATGTAAAAAAGAGGGGTTGGACTAGATGAACTTTAATGATCTCTTTCTGCGCTAAATCTATGATCTTAATGAAATAGGCAAACAATTATACTGCTGATGAAATTACGAATTGATACAACTCTTTTTTCTTTTTAGAAAGCAATATGGTATTATGCCATAAGAGTTGTAAAATTTTTCTTACATTTTAACCCACTGTGTCCATGAAAAACCAGTCAATAAGCATTGATTCAGCATCTGTTCTACAGTATATACTGTGTTAGGTATTAGAAATGTAAAGGTACAGTAAAAAAAAAAAAAAAATCCCACTTTAAGGAAATGGTATTAATGCTATCACATAAACTAAGGATATTATTGATAAGGGGGAAATGAATAACTATAAAAATATTTCTAGAATATTAAATCTGCAATGTAAAAGAAACCTAGTATATAGTCAAATATTTGAATCTCAAACTTGTTATTAATTATATGTGCAATCTTGAGCAAATTACCTAATGGCTCGGGTTCTTTATAAATTGAAGGATTTTAATGAGATGATCTCTATGGTCCATCTATGGCCAGAGCTTTAAAACATGATGACAAGCTTTGAATTGTAATATCAAAAACTTTAAACAAACTAGGTGTCCTACAATTGGGAAATTGCTGAACATGTTATGGTATGTAAATACAATGAACAATAGCATGCTGGTTTTTCTTCCTGCCTCATATATCTCCACCCAATCCTTTACTTAGCTATCCAAACAAAGCTCAATTATAATCATGTCACTCTTCTATTAAATAAACTCAATTGCTCCCTATTACCTCCAAGGTCAAATATAAAATATGCTTGGCTCTTTTTTTTAGTTTATTTATTTTTAATACAGATTGTTTTATGAATTATGTTGGGAAAGAAAAATCAGAGCAAATGGGAAAAACCATGGGAAAGAGGAAAAAAAAATCAGAAAAAAAAAGTTAACATAGCATGTGTTGATTTACATTCAGTCTCCTTAGTTCTTTCTATAGTTGCAGATGGAATTTTCTGTTCAAAGTCTATTGAAATTCCTTTGGATCACTGAATTACTGACAAGAACGAAGTCTTTCATACTTGATCATCGCACATTCTTGCTGTTGTTATGAACAATGTATTCCTGGCTCTGCTTGTTTTGTTCAGCATCAGTTCATATAAATCTTTCCAGGCCTTTCTATAATCAGCTTGTTCATCATTTTAAAATAGGACAATAATATACCATTACTTTCATGTACCACAACTTGTTCAGCTTTTCTGCAATAGATGGGCATCCACTCTTTTTCTAATTCCAATAGATTTGTTTGTTTGTTGGAGAGAGTCATCTGCATCCAGAGAGAGGATAATAGGGCTGAATGTAGATCACAACATAGTATTTTCACCTTTTTTTTGGGTTGTTGTTTGCTTGTTTGTTTTTTCTCTAATTTTTTTCCTTTTTGTTCTGATTTTTCTTGTGCAGCTATGTTTATAAGAATTGCACTTTTAGCATATATTAAATTACTTGCTTATTTGTGGAGGGAGGGAGGGAGAAAAAAATGGAACAAAAGGTTTTGTTAGGGTGAATGTTGAAAACTATCTTTGCATGTATTTTGAAAAATAAAAATATATTATTTAAAAAAGAGCCTAGACATCATATTTCAAGAAATTATCAGAGAAAACTGTTATGATATTCTATAATCAAAGGATAAAACAGAAACCTGTTGTGTGAACTTGTTTGCTTTAGTTTGCTTTTATTCACCTGTAAAATGAATTCAAGAAGGAAATGATAAAACACTCTAGAATCTCTGCCAAAAAAATCCCAAATAGGTCAGACACAACAGAACTGAAGGCATTGAAAAATGATGAACATTTATAGTGTTCACATTCATATGAAACGGATCTTGATTTTTTTCAGCCACCTGTTGTTGCTGAAGTGTGTCTTTTCACTGCTGTAGCTTTAAGTTTTGATACCAAAATAAAACAAAATCATACAACAAATCCCACAAGCACGTGATCACTTCATATGTCTTATGCCACAGTGGTTCTCAAACTTTTGTTTTCAGTATCTTTATCCTATTAAAAATTATTGAGGATCTCTCCAAAGCGTTTTTGTTTATCTGGGTTATATGTATAGACATTTACCATATTGGAAATAAAAACTATTTTTGAATTTGTAGATCCTCTAAAAAGGTTTCAGAGATTCCCCTGGATTCTCTAGACCATACTTTGAGAACCACTGTCTTATGGCATCATTTCTACCTATTCATACATTTCTGTGTTATACAATTAGGTTACTTTGTCTTACACTACAACTCAAATGATCAGTCAGGTTACATCAAAGGACTGGCCTTAACAGTTTTCCTAATGAAAATCTCCTCAGGGCTAGTAAATGATTCACCTAAGGTCATAGATGATAATCTAACAATTAGTACTGCCAATGGGCCCAAGGCAGCTAAGTGACACAGTGAATAGAACATTGAGCCTGGAATCAGGAAAACTCATCTTCCTGAGTAAAACTCTGGCCTCAGACACTAACTAGCTGTTAGCCTAGGCAAGTCACCATACTCTGTTTACCTCAATTTCCTTATCTGTAAAATGAACTGAGGAAGATGGCAAACCATTTCAGTATCTTTGCCAAGAAAACACCAAAGAGAGTCCTAAAGAGTTGAAAAAGACTGAAAAATGACTGAATGACAACTACCGAATATAGGAAAGCTAGGAGTATTTGCCCACTAGGGGATTATTTGCTCTGGACATGCATGTGGTATCTGAATGAGGTTCAGTCCTGGAGAAGCCTGAATATCTAAGAGCGAGCTTCCTTTTATCACATTCTTTTCCTTGTTATTCTCTCACTCTGGTGCTCTGAAAAATAATTACTTGCAGCTTAGGTTTGGTTCATAAGAGTCTTCCTAATGTGCAGACTAGAAAGATAATCAGTGCACAATGTAAACAGAGTATGAGACAGACATTTTTATTTCTAGATCAAACATGATCTGTAGCCAGGAACAGAAAAATACTACCTTGGTTTTTCTTATTATAGTTTGCAGTATTAATCCCAGGTAGGGATAATATTTATAGAATATACAATTTTGTAGAAATTATTAATTTCAAGGGACAATGTTGTATAGTGGAAAGAAAGCCAAGAAAGTCCAAGTACTGCCTCTAACATATATATTGCTGTGTGACCTTGGATACATCACTTAACTTCTCAAATGCTCTGAGAAAATTTCTGAAACCATAAGTTTCAGAGAAGATAAGAGAACTACATTGCTAGAAGGAAATCCTTTCTTTTCCTTCCAATACCTTCTTCTCTATTCCAAACTGTCTCATTTGATTGTCATAAAAATCCTCTGGGGGATTTGGTATATTTTTCCTCCATTTTACAGATAAGGAAACTCAGACTCAGACAAGTTACACAGCTAGTGAGTGACAAAGCTAGAACTCTTCTCACAAAGATAGGTCCTTTGTTGCCTACTGCAGTAGGGATGATGATGAATGGACGCTCCAGTATGAACTTATTCTCGTTATCTGGGAATTTATTATCTGAATAATCTGAATCATTATCTGATAAAAAGCAAAACATATAGTTAGTGCTAGTCATTAACATAACTTTTTTAGGTACCTCATTTTTACCATAAGTTTGTACACACTGGATACTCTTATGGCATAAGTAATGCATCTCCTTTCCTTAATACAAATAAAAATATTTTAAAATATCCTTGGAAGTGTAGTTTAACTTTTTTCCCCTTCTGATTGCCATGTCAATTTTTATTTCAAATACAATATCTTGAATAAATCTCTAGAATGCTGGTCTTGGAGTCAGGAAGACATGAATTCAAATCCAGCTGTAGACATTATCTTTATAACCTGGTTAAAACACTTAATCTCTGCTTGTCTCAGTTTCCTTACTGTAAAACAGGGATAATAATTGCACCTATCTTGTAAAGTTGTTTTGAGGATCAAATGAGATAACATTTGTAAAAGGTGCTTAGCATAGTTCCTGACACATCCTAGGTTCTATATTTGTTCCCTTCCCTTTTCCTTATATCTTGTATTTCCTACCCAGTGCTGAACATAGTGCTTTGTGTGCAGTACCCACTTAGTAAATATTTGGTTATTTGAAAAGAATTCATTAATTTCTAGAGGATCAAATTTCAATAATTTCTTGTCCTTTTCATGAAATATATATATATATATATATATATGTGGCCCTATCTGAGATATGTTTTGAAGACTCATAGTTTTCTTCTTGCTGTAAATTCATAAGATAGAAGTATCTTTGAGGTTATCTCTCAATACACATTTTCAAAACATCCTTCATTTCTGATATGGGACAAAAATGATTTCAAAAAATTGGGATCATCAAATAAAAAGGATTTCAGGTTTTATTTTCTCTTGGATTTAAGAAATTCTGTGTAAAATGGGAAACCATCAGTATTTTATGTTTTTGACTATCACAGGGGTCAGAAACCATTCCACTATTAAACATAGTATAATCAAATTAAGTCTTTTTGCCAATAGTCATTTCTTACTATAAAATAAGACAATTGAATTAGATGAACATTCAGACAGTGGGAGAGAGCTTTTGAGCCAGCAAAAATTTAAAACTGAATTTCATTTGAGCTACACTGCTCCATAGTGACCATCTCTGAATTATTTGCATTATTATATCTAATAGATCTTATTCATCGAATCATATAAAGGTAGATAGGATACACACACACACACACACACACACACACACACACATTTACTGCCACACAATTGTGCAGTAAAGTATTAGAAACAAAGGAGATACATATTGATCGAAGAAGGGTTGAATAACTTGTAATACATGATTGAATGGAAAATTATTGTCCCATAAGAAATGACAAATATGATCAATACAAAGAAGCATGATGGTGCAAAACAAAGGAAACAGAACCAAGAAAACAGCATACAATATGATCACAACAATGTTGTGAGAAAAACCAAAAATCAAAAATGAATGTTGCGAAATTACAAAGAACAAGTGTGGTCTGAAAGAAAAAATATTCAGATAGCTACAGGGCATATTTTAAAAAGTGTACTGATTAGATTCGTTTATTGTTTTTTCTCTTCTTCCTCTTTTTTCCTTAAAAACGTTCTTTGTTATCTGAGATAACCCTTTGAGATGTGATCCTGTCATGTTTAAGTGTGCAGCATTAGGCAGGATGCAAACAGCCCTGTTCTTTGGAGCCATGAATATCAATAAGCAACTGTCAGTGACTGTATTTCCAAGCTGAGATGCTCTAATGGAGGTAATGGCAAAGATGTGTAACAGAGTGGAACCACCCAGACATGGTAATGGTTAGACTATACCATTTATTAATCACTATTCTATCCATAAACTGGCCAGCATGGGAAGGGTCCAAAGTTGGTGTTGTGATTGCCACCACAATCACTCCACCAAGGCTCTCCATCTTCTTTTCTAAGCTTTTACCCTACTGTCCTCTAAGTGTAGAATGTCATTTCTTCTCATCTCCATCTCAAAGAATCAATTTAGTTGGGTTAGCAGTTAGAGTGCTGGACTTGGGGTCAGAAAGACTTGGTTTCAATCCCAGCCTCAGACATTTCTTCCTAGCTGTATGACTCTGAGCAAGTCATTTCATTGTTGCTTCAATTTTCTCAATTGCAAAATAGGGTTAATAATAGCAATTGCTTTTCAGGATTGTCATGAGGATCAAATCTGATGATATTTGCAAAGTGCTTGATGGTGTTCAGGTGTTCAGTCCTGATAGACTCTGTGACACCAATACTATCAAGAGTTTTTGTTTAAATAATTATACTTAATAATTTAATTAATTAAATATTAATAAATGTTTAATAAAACTTAATAAATGTTTATTTCTTTCCCCTTTCCTCTTTCTTCAAGACACAGCTCAAATGCCACTTGCTACATGAAATCTTTCCTGAATCTCCCAATGCTACTCTTTTCCAAAGTACCTTTGTACAACGATTATCTATTCCCTTGCTATTTTTACTACATATACTTATATGGAAATTCATCTCTCTCATAGAATGCAAGTTCATTATGAGTAGGGATTGTGTCATTTTTTTTTCATTTGTGTCCCAACATCCAGATCAGATTCTGGCATAAAATCAGCTCCTAATAAATCCTTTTTGTTTAATTAGCTGATGGATGAAAGACTCCACACACCTCAAAATTTATCTTATCCCAAGCTGAATACCCACTCTCCTTAGTAGAGTGTCTTCCATATTTTCTTTAGCTTCACTGATTTTCCAAGCACAGAAAGGATACTAGCAACTGTTATGTAGACTCCTGCTTTATGAAAGTCTTCTTTCTCTCTTTCAGCAGAAGGGGACCCAGTGATACTGACTTTCCCTTTTATGAAACAATAATCATACTATACTGTTACTTTAGGGTCTGAGACTTGTTATAACTCTCCTTTGTCATTTCAGCATAAATCAATTATCACAAAACAGACAGATGGAACAATGGTTTGTGGTTAGAGGAATAGCTTACATTTCCATAATAAAAGTATTCTCTCCCTCTGGAGATTTGCAGAGTTCCTTGTTTGGGTCTTTGCCCCCATTCTTCCATACTTTATACTAATAAGTGTTACATTCCCCTCTAACAAAAGCTGATTAATAATAATTCAAGTATTACAAAATCTTTTGCGTACATTCTCTCATCTGCCTTTAGGTCAACAAGCATTTATTATTTATTATATGCCGAACACTACGATAAGACAATCATGAATAAAAAGAAATACAAGTCCTCAAGGACTTTAAATTCTAATTGGGGAAAAACAATACATAAAAGCAATCTTTCATTTTTGGAGAGGACCAATGATACCATGGATGATGTTTTGATTTGCTAGTAAATTAGATTAGATTTAAAAGAAGCAGAGTTGCATAAAGTTGACAATCACTGTCTTCCTCATTCATTGAAGTCCAGTCAGTGGCAGGACAAAAGTAAAGACAACTGGAGATATATCAGGATGCAATGGAAGAACTTAGCCTTTAAAAAAAAATTAAGAATAGCTTTCCATTTTCAAAATTTTCAAAGTACATGCAAAAGACAGCCCCCAACATTCACTTCTGCAAAACCCTGTACTCCAAACTTTTCTCTCTCTCCCTTCCCCAACCTGCCTCCTCTAGACAGCAAGCAATCCAATATAAGTCAAACATGTGCAACTCCTCCAAGCATCCCTCCACATTTATCATGCTGCACAAGAAAAATCCTATCAAAAAGAAAAAAAAATGAGAAGGAAAAAAAGCAATCAAACAACCTCAAAAAAAGGTGAAAATATTATGTTGTGATCCACATTCAGTCCCCACAGTCCTTTTTCTGGATGCAGATAACTCCCTCCATCACAAGTCCATTAGAATCACTTCACCATTGAAAAGAACAATAATCTTGTTGCTATACTGTGATCTCTAATTCTATTCATTTTACCCAGCAGCAATCTATGTAAGTTTCTCTAGGCCTCACTGAATCCTACTGATCGTTTCTTATAGAATAATAAAATTCCACTACATTCACATGTATGACCCATGCAGTCATTCTCTAACTGGGGAACTCTGGGAAAGATATACTTGAGGCAAAGATACTTACACACTTACTCAGTGTGATTGATAAGATAATGGTTCGCTAGTTCACATATACTTAATGTGATAATAATGATGTAATCACTCTAGTTGGCATCTACTTAGTATGATATGGTGATGTGATGGCTCTACAATTGGCACACGCTCAGTGTGCTGCAGTGATAGTATTTTACTAAGGTATTTAAGGGCTGAGAGGACTGGAGAGCTCAAGCTTGAGTTCAGACCCAGACTCTAGACTCCATTCTTTACTCTCCACTTTCATCACTTCTCCACCTAAGACCAAGGCCCATCCAGAGATCCTCCAGAAAGATAGAATCCACCCAGCTTTCAGTTCCCTGCCACTACAAAAAGAGCTGCTACAAACATCTTTGCACATGTGGGTCCCCTTCCTTTTTTATGATCTCTTTAGGATACAGATCCAGCAGAGACACTGCCAGATCAAAAGGCATGCACAGCCTGATAGCCCCTTGGGCACAGTCCCAAACTGTTCTCCAGAATGGCCAGACCTGTTCACAACTCTACCAACAATGCATCAGTGTCCCAGTTTTCCTACATCCTTCCCAATATCCATCATCATCTTTTCCTGTCATCCAAGCCAATCCAAGAGGCATGTATTCTTATAAATCTGAGTCAATTTTCCATATATTCCAGAAATGAGGCCTTCATTAGAATCTTTGAAAGTAAATTTTTTTCCCTAATTTTTTCCCCTCCTCCAATCCCAGTTACACCTTCTCCATCCATACAAAAACTTTTCAATTTAATATAACCAATTTTATAAAGTTCTCCAGTTCTTCTCTGATCATAAATTCCCTCTCTCTCCATAGATTTGAGAATCAGACCATCTCTTGCGTATAGCATCACTCCCAGGTCTAAATTAGAACCCATTTTGACCCAATTCTGGTATAGTGTGGTTGGTGTCAGTCAATGCCCATTCTTTGCCACACTATTTTCCAATTTTCCCAGCAATTTTTGTCCAAATCTCTGGGTTCATCAAACACCAGACCATCATAGTCATTTACTATTGTATTTTATGAACCTAACCTACTCCACTAATTAACTACTCTATTTCTTTTTTTTAATTTTGAAAAAAAATTTTTTGCAACATTATCCCTTGCACTCAATTCTATTCCAACTTTATCCCTCCCTCCCTCTCTACCCTCTCCCCCAGATGGCAAGCAGTCCTATACATGTTGAATATGTCACAGTATAATCTAGATACCATATATGTGTGCAGAACCAAACAGTTCTCTTGTTGCACAGGGAGAATTGGATTCAGAAGGTAAAAAATAACCCGGGAAGAAAGACAAAAATGCAACAGTTTACATTCATTTCCCAGTGTTCTTTCTTTGGATGTAGCTGCTTCTGTCCATCATTGATCAATTGAAATTGTGTTAAATCTTCTCTTTATCGAAGAAATCCACTTCTGTCAGAATACATCCTCATATAGTATTGTTGTTGAAGTATATAATGATCTCCTAGTTCTGCTCATTTCACTTAGCATCAATTCATGTAAGTCTCTCCAAGCCTTTCTGTATTCATCCTGCTGGTCATTCCTTACAGAACAATAATATTCCATAACATTCATATACCACAGTTTACCCAACCATTCTCTTATTGATGGGCATCCATTCTTTTTCCAGTTTCTAGCCACTACAAACAGAGCTGCCACAAACATTTTGGCACATACAGGTCTCTTTCCCTTTTTTAGAATCTCTTGGAGGTATAAGCCCAGTAGAAACACTGCTGGATCAAAGGGTATGCACACTTTGATAACTTTTTGGGCATAATTCCAGATTGCTCTCCAGAATGGTTGGATTTGTTCACAACTCCACTAACAATGCATTGGTGTCCTAGTTTTCCCGCATCCCCTCCAACATTCATCATTATTTTTTACTATCATTTTAACCAATCTGACAGGTGTGTAGTGGTATCTCAGAGTTGTCTTAATTTGCATTTTTCTGATCAATAGTGATCTGGAACACTGTTTCATATGAGTGGAAACAGTTTCAATTTTATCATCTGAAAATTGTCTGTTCATATCCTTTGGACATTTATCAATTGGAGAATGGCTTGATTGCTTATAAATTAGAGTCAATTCTCTATATATTTTGGAAATGAGGCCTTTATCAGAACCTTTAACTGTGAAAATGTTTTCCCAGTTTGTTGCTTCCCTTCTAATCTTGTTTGCATTAGTTTTGTTCGTACAAAGGCTTTTAAATTTGATATAATCAAAATTTTCTATTTTGTGATCAATAATGATCTCTTGTTCATCTTTGGTCACAAATTTCTTCCTCCTCCAGAAGTCTGAGAGGTAAACTATCCTATGTTCCTCTAATTTATTTATAACCTCGTTCTTTATGCCTAAATCATGGACTCATTTTGATCTTATCTTGGTATACGTTGTTAAGTGTGAGTCCATGCCTAATTTCTGCCATATTAATTTCTAGTTATCCCAGCAGTTTTTGTCAAATAATGAATTCTCATCCCAAAAGTTATGATCTTTGGGTTTGTCAAACACTAGATTGCTATAGTTCACTATTCTGTCTTGTGAACTACTCTATTTCTTAGCCAGGATCAAACAGCTTCAACAACCACTGCCTCACAATACATTTCTAGGTCTGCCATAGCTAGGCCACTAGGCCTTAGTTCTTCAATGTTTGACCAAGCTCTAAGTGCTCTACAGTTCCTGCTGGACAGATGGGGGAAAAGATAGAGATAGGGAGAAAAGGTGCCTTGTCAAGTATATGAAAGAGAAAAAATTTTAGAGAGCAAGGAGTTCTAAGAGGAATAAAAGACTAAATACAGACAACCCAGGTACATTCCTTAAAATGGAAGTTCTAGGGAGAATTGACTGATTCTCTAACTATCCTGTAAGATTCTTGTTATTCATATTCTACAGATGATATAATTGAGGTTCAGAGAGATTATCTGTCCAAGTATGAGAAAATATATTGTAGCAAGTATGAGAATAAGGATTCAAATTTCTCACTCAGAGTTCAGTGCCTTTTTGAAAAAAACAGGTTTTCCTCTATTAAATTAGAAGGTTCAAGGTTCTATAGTTTCTCATTTTTGTACCTTTTATGTCCAACACAGTGCCTTAATAACCTAATAAACCTTCATTGAATTGAATATAATGTCTTAAATAGAATGCTTTCTATTATATTTATAAAAGTTATAGATTTTTACCCTTCTTTTACTCCCAAATCCATCCCCTATAGTAAAGCATGAAAAAGGAGAAAAAAAAACTTCAGCAAAACCAACCAACCATCAACTAAATCTGACAATGTATTCAATAGTCTGCACTCCTAGAATCATACTTTTGCAAAGATGTGGAAGAGGTTGTCATTTATTTATAAATAGAAAAGCAAAAACTTCAGATAAAATAGTTTCTTGTAGAATAGTATCTGGGAGTTTCAAAGGTCAGAAACTATGATTTTCTCTTATTGCATTAACTGGGATCTTAGGACAAAAGATCTAGGGATAGAAGGATCTTCAGCACCTTCTTATCCTCATTTTACAGATAATGACAATGAAGCTCAGAGCATAGTGATTTCTTGGTTTGGAAAGGGAAAGGGAATAGATTAGGACTTATAAGCAACTATTATATGTGTCTGACACTGAGCTAAGCACTTTATAGAATATTATTTTATTTAATTCTCACAATTCTTTTAAGTAGGTGCTATTATTGTCTCTATTTTATTATTGAGGAAACTGAGGTAAACAGAATTTAGTGATTTGTCCAGGCCCACATGGATAGTAAATGTCTGAGGTCAGATAACTTGTATCTTACTGACTTTAGGCCCAGTATTCTATCCCCTTGGGCTCCCTAATTGAATCCAAGAGAAATCAAACTTTCTTTGTGCTCTGATTTTCTAAATTCAGCAGTGATTGCTCTATCTTAGCCTTGGGTACAAAGACTTTTTTTTTTAAACTTACTGGGTACAAATAAATATTTACTTATAAAAAATGTTCAAATTTTCATTTCTTATTAAATAATGACTCCATAATGGATTTCACATAGTAGGTGTTTAATACAAGTTTATTGATTAATTAACATAGAAGGCACTTAGTAAATACCTAAATCAAGGGAAAGAAAGAAAGAGAAAAGGAAAGAATGCTTAAGGTCATAGCTAGAACCTTCAGATATATAAAGGGAAGATTTGAATTTATTGATTTGTGGAATTTACTTTTATATTAGAAATTTGTGTGAATAATTGAAACTAAAACTCCTGCAAGCCTAAGCAGATGTGCCATTAAATTAGATTTTCATGTTAGAAACAAATGGATGTCTCAAGTTCAATCCAATTCAATTGTTTCTTGATTCTTTGTCTGTTTGTAATATTCTTATTTAGTATATGTTATGAAATATGTATAATTAAAGTGGATTTTTCTGGGATTAAATATTTCATAACTTCTTTCATTCAATTTGTAGGTTTTAATTTTACTGATAAAATGATTATTTGCAAAAATAAATTAAATGAAATTGTTTCTTTATCCAGGTGAATTATTGAAGTATTTATAAATAATAGAAGAAAATCTATGTAACAGTCCCTAACAGGGGGGAGCAAAGAAGTCAGTGAGGCCTCAGATCCATTTGAATATTTATAAATAATGGAGAAAAAGAAGGAAAGTTCTTAGTGAATTAGAAAGTGCTATGTACATAAGACAGCATTTATATAAAGTTTTCAGGTTTGCAAAGCACTTTACAAATATTATCTCATTTGATCCTTATAACAACCATGGAAGATGTGCTGTTATTATCCCCATTTTCATTGCTGTTCAATTGTATTCTGTTCTTTGTGATCCCATTTGAGCTTTTCTTGGCAGAGATATTAGAGGCATTAGCCATTTTTCTCTCCAGCTCATTTAATAGGAACTAAGGCAGAGTTAAGTGACTTGCTTAGGGTCACACAGCTTGTAAGTGTCTGAGGCCAGTTTGGAATTCAAGAAGATGAATGCTTCTAATTCCAGGTCCAGTTGTACCACCTTGCTATTCCATCCCTATTTTACAGATAAGGAAACAGTCTGAAAAAAGTTAAATGACTTGTTAGTCTTTGAGGCAGGATTTGTATTCAAGTTTTCCTGACTAAGGCCAACACTTTAGACACACCTAACTGCTTCACAAGCTATTATTATCTGTATATACACACATATATGTATGTTTATAATATGTGTATATATGTGTTTGTATAATATTTAAAATATATGCACAAACATATGTAAGTATCCATATATACACATTCTGAGATAGAGTATTAGTATAAACTGTCAGTTTTAGAATTAGGAAGAATTAGGAATACTAGAAATCCACAGAGTCAAGAGAGACTAATAATCAAAACTTGGCATTTCCCTCTTTAAAAAAAATTATGATTTATTATATTGTATTTTTATTTATCATATTAAACATTTCACAATGACATTTTTAAATTTAATTTTTATTTCAATTCCAAATCTCTCCATCCCTTCACAGATTTAGAAGGCAAGAAATACAATACCCATTATAATATGTAGTCATGTAAAATGTACTTCTGCATTAACTATGTTTTAAAAAAAAAAACAAACTGTAATGGGCTGAGGCTTGAGTTGATGCACTGAGGTCCCAAGCACATGAGGCTAAATAGTAATTGGACCATACTCTATTAATATATAAGCTTGGAGAGTTTAATACTTCGCATGCTGATGGGTTTGTACATAATAAGACCCTTCAGCCCAGAAACCTGCTAGCAACCCCCACTTCCCTTTGGTGCTTTTCATCTCTCTGAGATGTCAGGGAGGGCGTGATTATTCCTTTTTAGTGCTTTCACTTCCCTTCCTGAGAAGTCAGGGGGGTTGTGATCACCTCCTTTTTGGTGCTTTCACCTCCTTTCCTGAGAAGTCAGGGAGGGTGTGATCACCTCCCCTTGGGGGCTCTGACCTCCCTGAGGAGTCAGGGATGGCATGATCATCTGTGTTCTAAAACAAAAGAAAGTGGGAGATGTAATGGGCTGAGGCTTGAGTTGATGCACTGAGGTCCCAAGCACATGAGGCTAAATAGTAATTGGACCATACTCTGTTAATATATAAGCTTGGAGAAAGAATGGCCCCCGCCCACTCTTTGTGCAAGTCCTGATGTGTTGTATAGGAAATGACGATTTTGGTGGGTGGAGGCAGGGGAGTGGAAAAGGAAGGGGAAAGAGAGACTTTTGGCATTGACATTGCGATGGTTTGCTCAGCTCAGATCTCTGTTAGCTGGCTTCCTGTCGCAACTGCCCATATTACTATCACAATCTTTCTTGCCTATATTTGCTATTGCAATCCTTATTCATCTCTTCACTTCAATAAATATTGAAGATTTTTCCCTTAACCTGAATTCCTGACTCCAGCTGATTTTAAATACGCGGTCATTACAAAAAACCACAAGGAAAATAAAGGGAAAAAAAAAAAACCCTATGCTTCAATATGCACTTTATTCACATTCCTTTCATCATTTCTTACAACATAATAGTATTCCATCACACTCATAAACCATAACATCATTCCCAAATGATGGGAATACTTTCAGTTTCCAATTCTATCTGCTATGGATATTGAATTATATGTGGGCCCTTTTCCTTTTTCCTTTTTCTTTGATCTAGTAGTTGTATTGCTGGGTTAAAGGATACACAAAACTGAACTAGCATTTCCTAAACAACTACCACGATTCAAATCTTACAATGTCTGCCGCAGGTAGAAAGATCAGAGGAATCTAGGGGGAGTGAATCAAAACCAACTAAAAGAAACCAACCAAAAAAGTTTTTGGAATTATGCTTAAAGGGTAAAGAAAGTCACCCAATTCTGGAGGTGAGACTTTGGGTTCAAATAGGAAAGGACATCCTCTGTAGGCTATCAAAGCAGGCAGAAAACATCACTGGAGGTGTCAGCAAGGACTATGGGGATACTCTCATATTTTAAAATCTCTTCAAAATTTTGAAATTCAAATTTCATAATTTTAGGTTGTCATTTAGCTTCTCAGTGTCCCAGTTCATTTGTGGGAAAAGTTTACACATGGAGAGTTCTCTAGACTGATGATATTATAGGTCTAAACTAAAATTATTCATCCATGTTTATATACATGAAGGTTAGAAAGTTGTTAAAGTTAATATATTTATTATAACAACAATTTCTCACATCTTCCAGTGTATTTGATGTGAAGTACTGTACTCATTTAAGTGAAATAACAAAATAAACTGCCCATTTTTTTATTAAAGCTTTTTTTTTTTCAAAACATATGTGTGGACAAGTCTTCAACATTAATCTTTGCAAAACCTTGTGTTTCATCCCCTCTCCCCCCACCCCCCTTGTTCCCTTATGACCTCCCCTAGATGGCAAATAGTCCAATATATGTTAAACATGGTAAAAATATGTTAAATCCAATATATGCATACATATTTATACAATTATTGTGCCACACAAGAAAAATCAAATCAAACCAGTAAAAAAAAAAAAAAAGAAAAGAAAAGAAAAATAAAATGCAAGTGAACAACAACAAAAAGAGTGAAAATACTATGTTGTGGTCCACACTCAGTTCCCACTGTCTTCTCTCTGGGTGTAGATGACTTTCTTCATCACAAGATCATTGAAACTGGTCTGAATCATCTTATTGTTGAAGACAGCCATGTCCATCAGAATTGATCATCATATTGTCTTTTGTTGCTGTGTATAATGATCTACTGTTTCTGCTCATTTCACTTAGCATTAGTTCATATAAGTCTCTCCAGGCTTCCTGAAATCATCCTGCTGGTCATTTATTGTTAGGGGAATTCCTCTCTCTCCAAGATATGCCATGTAGCCTTACATGCCACATCAGCTTAGCAGGGTGAGCCCAGAAGGTAAAAAGGGGCTTGGCCTCTGAGGCAGGAGTTTGTATCCTGCAGGAGTTATAGGAACTGCTAATAGGTTCCTTGAGATGGTGAGGGGTGTGTCTTCTTGCTGGCTCTCCTCTTGGGATGCAACTTTAACTTCACACGTCTCTTTCTGTGGTTCCACCTATATCAGTGCTGAGTGGGTGGGCAGAGGTAATCCTGGAAGAGAGAAAGCATAAATAGGTAGCTTTGAGCACAATTTGCTCTCTTGCTTCCTACTACCCCAACTAAGAGGATGACTGAATAAAGACAGACTACCTCCCAATTAGCTCATCTCCATGTTTGTCCGGGTAGGCTCCGAAGACTAGTATATATGGCCCTGGCAGGCTAGAGTAGTGCTCCCGGACAGTCTGGCATAAGTGGCAGCCCAAGTGTGGGGCTGAGGATAGAGGCCAGGGACCCCTTGAGCTGGCTGATCTGATCATGGGAAGGGAGACAAGACCCTAAGACTGACAGTTGGTCCGGGAAGGAAGACGGGACAGGTTTTAATTAAGGTCCCGGATTGGGAGGTGCTGGGGAAAGAAGTTTATAGAATCGTAAAGCAAGCAGGATTGGAAATTGATTTAAAAACAGTCCAAGTATTTGTGGACACTATACAATTTTGCTGTTTGATGGTGCAATATAACAGGCTAAATGTAAGTAAGTGGGAGGTAGTAGGTAATCAGATAGCTTCTTCTGATAAGGAAATGCAGGAAGCCATCCCAGAAGAGCATCACCTCGTTTATTAGGTAATTAGAAGCACTTTAAGAGATGCAAGCAGCAATCCATTTAAAGTAAATAATGAAGTTCAAAGGGAGAGTCATGAAACAAATGAAGGTCCTAAACCAGCACTCATCCAGACTGGCCACTCCCATAAAATGGAGCAGAGGGAAGTTGGCTGTGGGGAAGAATTAGGAAGTAAACATGAAGGAGCAGGAAGTGTATGTGATGTCACAGGAAGAGGCAGTAGAGAAGAATTAGGAAGTGAAGATGATGAAACAGGAGGAGGCAGGGATAAGATGAGGAATGAGAAAATAAACAGAGGGAGGTATGACATTGAAAAAGAAGGAGGGGCCACAGGAGGAGGTGGGGATAAGATGAGGGAGGAGAAAGTGAACCCAGGAAAGGTCACCTCAGCCTCTAAGGTGTGACCTACTCTTCCCTCCTCCACCTTCCCTGAGGAGAAAGGTTTCCCATTCCCTCCCTCTGTGCCCCCTTATGAAGGCTTTGGACAGTCCCAGACAAGTTTAGGACAAATAATACAGAAGGAATTGAAGGAAGGAGATGAGGAAACAAAAACTTGGTTAGATGCTTGCCCCATGTTTGATGGTCCACAGGGAAATACTTGGGCCCCTTTAGAGTGGAAGAAATTTAAGGAACTAAAAGAGGCAGTGGACACTTATGGGGTTGACTCTCCATATATTAAGCAGCTGTTGGCTGTCCTATCCTCCAGCAATATACTAACCCTAAATGATTGGAAGACTACTGCTCAAGTCTGCCTTACACCTGGGGAGTCTCTACAATGGATAACTCTATTTGTTGTGATTACAACAGAACAACCTCAGACTGTGACTCAGACATGACACTGCCAGATTCTGCATGGCAAGCCTTGGGCAACTATATATATCAAAGGAAAAGCATTTAAAGGGCTATTTGACACCAGAGCTGATAGATCTGTTATCTCACAGCTCTTCTGGCCCCCTTCATGGCAGGTTTGTGCAGATGCCACAATGGTTAGCAGGGTGGGAGGAACATAGTAGGCATGAGTTGCAGCAGAAGATTTGCCTTGGCAATTTGGAGACAAGCAGCAGACAAACCCCTGGTTGTCATAGGTCTCAGGTACAATCTATGGAGTAGGAATATATTGAAGCCTTGTGGGTCCTATGTTTACATATCATCTTCACAGGATTTTTAGTTGGGATCATTGGGTGTTTGGGCACCACCTTTTATATCATGCCCACACCATTAACATGGAAATGTTAACTCCCCGGTTTAGTACCCCAATGGCTCTTCTCAGTGGAAAAAGCCCAAACCTTATGTAAAATGGTACAACAGTTGAAGGCTGGATATATAGAAGCAACATCCAGCTCCTGGGATAGCCTTGTATTTATCATAAAGAAAAAACCTGGGAAATTCAGAACGCTAATGGACCTTAGGGCTGTTAATGCTACTATTAAACCTATGGGGGCCCTACAGCCTGGCATGCCATCTCTTAATTTAGTACCCACATGTTGGCCAGTTACAGTAATAGACATACAAAATTGTTTCTTCTCCATTCCTGTGGCCCCTGAAGATAAGAAAAGATTTTCTTTTACCATTCCCTCCATGAACAATGCAGAGCCTGATCTATGCTACTAATGAAAAGTTCTCCCACAAGGGATGTGTTGTAGTCCCAATTTGTGTCAGACGCATGTAGTGCAAGTGCTAGAACCAGTTAGGAAGGCGTGGCTTTATGCCATGATATAATGGGAAAGATCTCACTGCCTGCTTAAAGAGACCTTAATAAGCATTCTCACTCAACATGGACTGGTGGTAGCATCAGAAAAGATCCAACATAACTATCCCATCATTTACGTGGGGTTCCACATGGGGACTTCTACAATTATGAATCAGATATCTAACTTAGAATTAGACAAGGTGAATACTCTGAACCTATTTCAGAAACTAGTTGGACAAATTCAATGGTTAAGGGCTCGAGTCCCTATTCCTGTTTCTTTAATGCATCCTTTATATGACATCTTGAAAGGAGAGTCTGATCTAAACTCCCCTTGTAAATGGATCTCCTCCACAAAGGATGCAATTTATAAGATCATTGCTCTTGCTTCAACCTCTTTTAGTAGTAAAAAGTTCTTTCGTGGTATTATATCAAGGTAGGAAAATCTTAGAATATGTATACATGAAAAGTCCACAGAAAGTATTACCAAACCATATTGAAATGCTGGGATAACTTGCTTTTGAGGCAGTAAAAAGAGCTTCTCATTTAACAGAGAAAAGACACTGTATTTACCCTTTGAACTAGGAGCTAGAGAAGTCATGATGCAAACATGTTGGCCATGAGTATACTGTGCTCAATAATCTACACTAAGACCACTTTCTATATATTTGCTCCTTTCTTTGGTGTTCCATATTCTGGTACAGCTCCCTTGTAAGATGATAATTGATGAGGCTTAATTTATCATAAGCACTTAAAAGAGATTCTGATGTTAGAGATCCTTTATGATTCCATCCAGAAAAATGAGCTTTTCGCTATCCTCCATGCCTGTAAGAGATACCTGGAACCCATTAACATCATATCATGCAATGGATACTGAGAGGCACTGAGGATGCTGTCCTACAACCTCAGAATTCTTTAACTGCTAACCTTTTTATTCTATTGCAGCTACTTTTACAGACTAGGAAACATCCCATTTATATCCTGCATGTATATTCTCACCAATGCTGTGCAGGAGACATAGTTGCTGGCAATGAGGTAGTAGATTGTGCTTTACAATGCTCCCTTTTCACGGTCAACACACCCCCTGAATGTGCCCATGATTTTCTTCACTTACCCACTAATTCTTTACATTGCCTTTATGGCCTTACCTGGGAACAAGCCTGACAGATAATGAAGCGATGTATTTAGTGTGTTCCATTCCTCCCTAGTATAAGAGTTAATCTCCGGAGTTTATTCCCCAATGATTTGTGGCAAATGGATGTGACACATGTGGGCCATGTGGCCATCCACATTGGTATTGACACCTTTTCTAAATTCTTTTGGGCCACAGTGGCCTCCCATGAGAACATTCCTTTGGTCATTAAATATTTGTATAGTTGCTTCTCCTCTCATGGGGTTCCTAATACCATAAAGACCAATAGTGGTCCAGCTTATACTTCTAAGCAGATGGCCATCTTCTTTGCCATGTTCACCATTAAACATGTTACAGGGATTCCCTATAACCCACAGGGTCAGGCTTTAGTAGAATGGCCCCATTGTACATTGAAAGGCACCCTTGTTAAAAAGAAAGGAGGAGGAAGTGGACAGAATCCCCGATGGCCCACACAAGTGGATGTGGATAAGGCCTATATACTTAAAATTTTTTGTGTATAGGGATTTACCCTTTCTCCAGGAATGATACATTTGGCACAATCTTATAGACAGGACAGAAAACTAGGTCCCATGAAAACAGTACTTCAAGCACTAGAGAACATTGAAAAGGTTCTTTGGAAGGACGAGGAAGGACATTGGCAAAAGTTCATCCTTAGTACTTTGGAGAGGGCCAGGATATTTTTGTCTTACAGGTCCTAATGGGGAAAGCCACTGGATTCCAGAAAGAAGAACAAGGAAAGTTGCTTCTAATAAAACAGGGGCCAAAGAAGAGACAAGCCAGGAAATACCTGAAACAGTGTCATAGTGGGGAGATGACTACCCTTGACAGACCAGCTTAGTGATAGAATCAAACACACTTCCTTTCCCCTTCTATTGTATTCCATGGGCTCTGTATAGCCATTTTTGTATTGTTGCTTCTTTTGTTTACTTTGCTAGGATGCTTTATATATATTCTTAGAAATTCTATAGAGATGCTTAAGGAAGAACTTCTCATTCATAAACATGTGAACATTTGGTCTTAATATGAAAAAAGGGGGAGTTGTTAGTGGAATTCCTCTCTCTCTGAGATATGCCATGTAGTCTTACATGCCACGTCAGTTTAGCAGGGCAGGCCCAGAAGGTAAAAAGAGGTTTGGCCTCTGAGGCAGGAGTTTGTATCTTGCAGGAGTTATAGGAACTGCTAATAGGTTCCTTGAGGTGGCGAGAGGTGTGTCCTCTTGCTGGATCTCCTCCTGGGAGGCAACTTTAACTCCACAGTCTCCCTTCTGTAGCTCCACCTATGGCAGTGCTGAGTGGGTGAGCAAAGGTAATCCCAGAAGAGAGGAAGCATAAATAGACAGCTCTGAGTGGAATTTGCTCTTTTGCTTCTTGCTACCCCCCACTAAGAGGATGGTTGAATAAAGACAGACTGTTTGTACCTCCCAATCAGCTTGTCTCCATGTTTATCCAGGTAGGCTTCGAAGACTGGTATGTATGGCCCTGGCAGCTTAGAGTAATGTGTTGGACAGTCTGGCACAATTTCTTATAGAACAATAATATTCCATAACATTTATATGCCATAATTTGTTCAGCCATTTCCCAATTGAAATACATCCACTCAATTTCCATAAATTGCCCATTTTTCAAGGCCTCGAGAGAAATATCTCATTTTCTCTGCTCTTTGTATTTCCAGGAACCAGTAGCCAGTGAGCACTATAGTTCTTGTGCTTTGGGTTAGGGACTTAACCAGGCAATTATTGCAAGGAGTCATTTCCTCTAATGTTGCCTTCAGTCTACTATCCAAGGACCATGTATGGGCTGATTTATATATCTGTTATCTTTCCTCACTGTAATGTAAGCTCCTTGAGGGTAAGGATATTTTTATTTTGTATCCCCAATGCCTTGCACAGTGTCTGGCAAATAGTAAGTATTTAATAAATCCTTCCTGATTGGTCAATTTTTTAAAACCTGTATTTCCACAATCACTAGATATCAATAGTATTATTTTTTTGTGTGTAAGGATGCTTTTGTGACTTTTGGATATTAAGAAGGTCATATTATTTTTTAATTAGATGAGAGAAAAGAAAGGTAGATTTTGGTTAATTGAAAAGGATTTTTAATTTTAAAAGGGTTAAGGTGAAGGACTTTAAATGCAGAAGAGATTGCATTGTAGCCTTGATATATTCTTATACTAAATACCATAAAACTACATACTACTAAAACTTGAGTTTACATGTTCAGAATTATATTATTTAAAAAATCAATTTGAGGGGCAGTTAATTGGTGTAGTGCACTAGCCCTTAAGTCAGGAGGACCTGAATGCAAATCTGGCCTCAGATACTTAACACTTCTTGTCTGTGTGAGCCTGGGCAAGTCATTTAACCCCAATTGCCTCAAAAAAAAAATCAATTTAGCAACCATAAGATTGGTGAAGGCAGAGCGACCAATTAGGAGAATATTGCAATAATTCAGGAAAGAGGAGATGAGAGCCTGAATTTGAATGAAGGTCATTATGTAAAAATAAACACATCCACCTTATTAGTATGCAAATTTGCTTTCAAGTTTAATAGAAATATTTTATGTATGACAAAGAATAGTTTAAAATATATTTCATTATGATTTATTATCAGTAAATGTTTGATTTGTATATCTATTTTATATACCCATATACCTGGGATTATGTAAAAATTTCTCAGGCAAAAAGGGGTAACAAGTGAAAAAAATTTAAGAAACCCTGAGTTAGGATATGGCTTCATTTGTAATCTCTCTAGTTTCAAATTAGAAACTGCATTGATAATTTATTAATAAAATATATATTTTTTAAAAAGGGGTACATTAAATGTAAGAAAGTTGAGAACCACTGTTGTAATGAAAAGAAACTAGAAGGCAGGAGATCTCTATTCTAATTTTTGTTCCATAGCCAATTCTTTCCTCATGCATAGATCAATGACTTTTTAGGTCTCCTCCAGTTCTAACAATCAATGAATGCTTGACACTGATTGCACACATATATAAATCAGCAAAAGTGAGGAGTCCTATTTGGAGGATATGTGTAAAGGAAGAATAGTGAGAAGTATACATTGCTAGCATTTACTCTTGTATATTTGTCTGACAGTTTTCAGTCTAAATGTAAGTTTGCACTTCCATATTTATCCTAACCAATCAATAGAATAAGCTCAGTATTAACTACTTTTCCTGTAACTCTGTCATAATGGGAGAACAAATTTTCAAAGGACTTTTGGTTATTGGGTGAGAGGCAGATGATGCCACAAAGGGAGGACCTTGTGATTGGTTGAGAAGATAAAGTATTGAGCTCTGTATAAAAAAAGAACATTTAGTTTTTCAAGGAGCTTTGAAAAAGAGGTGGAACAATTTTGTGGTTAAGGACTCAGGTTTAGATGGAACTTCTCTTAGATGGTGATGGGATGGGGAAGAAGGAAGCTAGGATTGAGTTCTTTCCATCCTATTCATTAATACTTTGTTAATGGAAAGAATGAACCAAAAACAGAGAAAGCATCCAGTTGGGGGCAGAAAGATACACTAACCAAAGGCAACTTCTTGAGCAAAAGAAAGACTATGTTTCCCACCTTTTATTTTGAAGGTGATAAATCTTAGGGACGAGTTGAAAGGAGAATGGCAATTGCCTTATCTCCCATTTAGCCATGGAGGTTTCAAATACATGGCTACCTCTGTCTATTGTGTTTATTATTTCCTGATCATGGGCAACTTCACAACACTATAATTAACCAGGTTATGATCTTGAATTATGAAAGGTTGGAAGTTCTAGAGATCCATTAACCTTGGTAACAGTATCCAAGGGAGCCATAGTAGCTGATGGCATCATCTGAATTGGGAATTGAGAAACATATTGGGCACAAATTTGAGATACCCAGGAAAAGCAGCTTCAGGGAGCATAAGCAATTGGGGCAAAGAGAAATGGCATCTATGGGTTTTGACAAGGGCACAGTCCTTCAGAACCTAGAAGACAGCTATACCTAAGGAGAAATTCATGCAGAATTCACAAAGGTGGAAAAGGGTATCCACTAAGACCTGGGAGGTAACTCTGCCACCTGTATTCTCTATTTACTATTACTTTATATAAGTTTGAGCTCATTCTTCCTAAGGACTTGTCTGTGCCAGTCTGGGGGGAAAATTTTTTTGTAACTACTGTTCTCATTACCGCTTCTTTGTTAAATGTCTTTCATAAAAATTAATAAATCTGACTGATGGGAAGCACATCAGTAGAAATTCTTGAACAATAGTAGTAGAAACCCCAACTTCTCAGAACCCTTGAATGGAGAAGTTCGCCTCACAATACCCTAAGAAGGCTTCATTTGGCATAATTTGGGGTTCATTTAGATTTGTAAAGACTAATTGGAGAGAAAATTCTCCATCCAGGATTCTTGTTCTTGGGTACTTTTATTTGCAGGGAATCTATTAGAGGAAAATGAGCATTTTTTTCCTCTTTTGTTTTAGACTATAATTTAGTTTATTCTATGGTATATTTCCTTAAAGTCAGAGCAATTCTATTGAGATAACTTTTGCTTGTCTGATTACTTATGTATTAATATCCATCTCATTAGCTTGCCTTTATGAATATGGAAGTTAATGGGAATATTGTAGATCATGAATCCTTAAGATGATGTGTCTAGTAGTTTGCTTCAGATCCTCATGATAGGTAATAAAGTTATTTTTTTTTCTTGTTCTTTTAAGCAAATCTATGCTGCTGTGCCTATTATATGAATTCTGATAATTTGTCTGAAATCCATATGGAATGCAGGTCCATAAGATAAGTTTTCTGGCTATTCTATACATACTGAGTAATTAAACCCAACCACATAATACTTTTTGGGAAGCCCAATATCTTTTTGTGCCTTTTTTAAAAAATTTTTTAACTTGAGGAATAAATTATAAACTCCATTTGAATTGTCCTAATATATTGGCAGGGATCCTTTAGGAGACTGGAAATGTTTTGTGATACAGGGACTTGGAGGAAATTTAATCGTGGTCCTCTAGTGGAATAACCTTATTGTGAAACATATCTCTGGACACATTTGGAATGCCATGCATGTGAATGGATCTAGGATCTCCATTTCCTATAATAAAGCAAATCATGGAAGAGTCCAGTCAACCCTAAAAATTATTGTAAAAAAAAAAATCATACAGGTTCTGGAAGCTCAGAGGGACTAGACTTTAATTAGGGATGCTTAATTTCCTTTTCCTTTTTCTTGTCTTTATTGATTTTAGGTTGGGGAAGGCTTTTGGAAACAAGATGGGTTGATCTACAAGAATTTTACAAAAAAAAAAAACTGTTAAGTTATATAACCTTATACTTGGAAATTTGGAAGAATGTTAATTTCTAGATTGTTTGTGAACTGTGCCCCATAGACTTTTTCTGAGACATTGCAAAGGTATAAGGTACAGGAAAAGGAAAATGCTTGAACCTCCTCCCTAAATCACAAAAGACTTATAAATTGCAGCAGAAAATTACTTCCTAGTATTTCTAGATAACACTGGCTTCAGGTGAATATTGTTCCTTCAAGCTAAAAACTTGAGCTAAAAACTTCATGAAGAACTTCATAGAGATGGTGGAAGGAATGTTTTTCTACTGTCAGAGAAAGAATGGACAACAGGGAGACTAGAAGAGTATAGTAGAAATTATTAAAAAATAAGGCCCCATTTCCAATGATCTTGTGAAAGCCATCTGCACCTAGAGAGAGAACTGTGGGGACTGAGTGTGGATCACAACATGGTATTTTCACTTTTTTTGTTCTTTGCATTTTATCTTATTTTTTTTTCTTTTTGATCTCATTTTTCTTTTGCAGCATGATAACTGTGGAAACATGTATAGAAGAATTGCACATGTTTAACATATATTGGATTATTTGCCATCTGAGGTGGTAGGGAGAAGGGAGGGAAAAAATTTAGAACACAAGATTTTGCAAGGGTGAATGTTGAAAATTATATATGCATATGCTTTGAAAATAAAAATTTTTAATAAGGCCATCCTAGGAAAAATTGGGGAATTAGCATAACCTATGCAGTTGTAATCTCATGTCCATTGTTAGTTATCATGAAGGAATAGAGGTGAAAGACAAGCTACAGCTCTGACTTATACTGGCCCCATGACTATGGGAAAATCACTTAACTTCTCAGCATCTCAGACAAAGTTACAGAGGAATTTGTGATTTGCAAGGGTGAACTCAGCTTCCATATTGGGAATTTCCCATAACACATTAATAACATCATAGGTATTCAACAACCATATGATAGATGCATGGAAACCATTTTTAAGAGGCAAAAATTAAAAGATTCTTACCTAGGTAGAAGAGTCCTAGAATTGTAGCTTAATGGACTTCCATTTAGCCCCAAAGATTCTCTTAACATGGGAGTTAGACTTATGAAGGGGTCTTGAGATACATTTCAGTAGATGCATGAAATTGAATGAAGAAAAAATTATTAATTTTCACTAACCTTTACCTGAAACTTAATATTTCCTACTTCAACATATTTAACATGCCTGCCATCTAAGGCAGGGGGTGGAGGGAAGGAAGGGAAAAGTTGGAACAGAAGTGTTTGCAAGGATCAATTACCCTTGCATATGTTCTGTCAATAAAAAGCTATAATAATAAAAAAAGAATATTTCCTCAATTATTTAAAATATTCTGAGAAGGGGTCCATAGGCTTCACCAGACTGCAGAGAGAGGGGTGGATGGGTTCATAACACAAAGTTGAAAAGCCCTGATCTACTCTAACCCCTTCATTTTACAGATGAGGATATTGAGACCTAGAGAAGTTATGACCTTTTCAAGGTTAGTAAATGATGGAGCTGATAATGGAACTCAGATCTTCTGACTCCAAGTTCTATATTCATTCTATTTGGCTATTTTGCCCCCTCCAGACCTGTCAGATTATATCCACAAACTAAGGAGAAGAGCTATATTACTATAGCTTTTTGTTTACACAGCTTTTTGTCACACAGCTTTTTGTTTTGGGAAGAAAGGATAAGTTTGAGATGAGGCCAAGTTTCTGGGTTATAATAACCTTAAGTAATGAGTAGAACACCTGTAAACAAGATTTAGTAGCTGTTGTTTTCAAGCCTGTATTGGAATTTGAATATTTGAGGGTTAGCAGAAAACAGACAGCTGGTGGCTCAGTGGATAAAATGTTGGGCCTGGAATCAGGAATACTCATCTTTCTGAGATCAAATCTGTCTCAGACACTTCCCAGATGTATGAACTTAAGAAATTACTTAACTGAATTTGACTCACTTTCCTCACCTGTAAAATGAACTAAAGAAGAAAATGGACTGTTCCCAGTTTCTTTGTCAAGAAAGTCCCAAATGGGGTCACAAAGAGTGAGACATGATTGGAAAATGACTGAACAAAGGAAACAAATCTTTGCTTACAAGTGTGAAGTTTGATTTTTGTGGTAGAAAACTTGTTTTAGAGTATGTTCTAATAAAAAAATTCCTCTTGTCCTTGTCTTGACTTATAATACACAACACTGTGTGTGTACATACACACACACACTTCATGTACATATGAAGATGTTAGGATAGAACTGGACTTATGATTTCATTAGTAAAAGGAATGATGACCCTAAATCAGCCAGAGTCAGGAATTCAGGTTAAGGGAAAAATCTTCAATCTTTATTCTCAGTAGAGGTGAAAAAGGATTGAGATAGCAATATGGGCAGACAGGAAGCCAGCTAGCAGAGGGGGATTGGAGGTGAAGGGCAGTTGCAATAGCAATGAGAGCAGCTGTGACAAGATGCCAGCCAACAGTCTCTCTCTCCGCTTCCTTTTCCACCCCCCTACCTCCACCCACCAAAATCGTCATTTCCTATACAACATCAGGACTTGCACAAAGAGTGGGCGGGGGCTATTCTTTCTCCAAGCTTATATGTTAATAGAGTATGGTCCAATTACTATTTAGCCTCACGTGCTTGGGACCTCAGTGAATCAACTCGAGCCTCAGCCCATTACAAAGGTAGGTTAATAACTTCTTTACAATTTACAAATTTAGAAAGCTTCATAGGGAAGTGAGAGGTTAAATATCAGCATCATATGGCTAGAATAAGTCATCTTAGCTCTCCAACTTGAAGGAACCTTAGAAGCCTTTACTTAATAAAAATAAAGCTAGGGGAGCTTAAGTCCCCTTTGTTTTTTTAAGTATCCAAAGCAGGATTAGGCTATGATATGTCTTGGATTATTGGTGTGTATATGATTGAACTGTATTGCCTTAGTGGTGATGATTCTACAAATTCATATCTGTTAGCCTAAGCACTCCTGAGATGAGTGGAATGGAAAGCTGGCTGACTAGGATTGGGGTGCTGTGTAGAACAAGATGAAGTTCATTGATTTACACCTGTATGTAATCCGTCACCCTAGCTTTCTTATCTCTGTATTTTAATGAACCAATGTAACATCCTCATCTTCTCCTATCCCCCAATATGGCTATTGGATTTGGTTATCCCTGATCACCTCTGGGTTTAATCATCCCAGCATATGTAGATAAGAAAATCAATGAACAATTATTTAAGTGCTTACTATGTTTCAGGCACTGTGTAACATTGAAGATACAAAAAAGGGTAAAACATGGTCCCTGTTCTCTAGGAGCTTACACGCTGATGAGAGAGAAGAACCAACCAGGTCTACCTCATAGAAGGAGGGACTGATAAATTAGCAACGATTGGGGCTAGATTTAATAAATATCTAATTCTTCTAACCCAAGATGCCATTTACATATGGTAACTGAATAATAAAAATTGACATTTAAGGATGCAATTTTGCCTGGTGAATTTTTAAATGCCCTTTGTCCTGTGATCTAATATTCTTTGTTCCTGTAGCTCCTCCTAGTGGAGAATATCTCTTTTTACAATTTTTGTTATACAAACTCTAAGATTTAATTCAATTCAAAACATTTCCTATGCTGTGCTAGAGGTTGGATATACAATATGCATACCATACACACACTCACACACACAATATCTTTGCTTAAGGAGATTATATTCTATTGATGTAATTAGCTCCATAATACACAAGTCTTTTCTGACATAGAAAATTTTGAAATTGCCCAATGGAAGCTAACTTGAGATTCTTGTGACCACCAGTGTCCGTCAATGTTGAGGAAGGAAATTTCTCTGAATCTGTTCTTAATAGGTGGGGGCAGCCTCTGAAATTCTACCCAAAATAATATCTACATTTGCTGATATCCTATAGTACCCAACTGTATCATGTACTTTGAGCCTTAGTATTTGTATTGTCTGCTAATTGATTTTTGACAACATATGTCTTTCCAGTGATTGTAAGCTCAAGATCTGGTATAAAATAATATGGTTTTTCTTATCAATAACAGTGCCAAGAACAAAACAGATGCTTAATAAACAATAAGTAGAAGTGAACTCTTTTGGTAGTCTTACAAGACCTTACAAGGGGCCTATGACACCAAAGAAATTAGGAATTTTTGCCTTATAGAACATTAGAATCTCACTTAGGTCTCACCTGGATACATTATAATTGCAATAAGCATTAGACCTCCAACTTCTAGCAACATAGAAGAGATTTTTAAAGAGTGGATAAAAGACAAAAAAGAGTCGGTTTAGCAAAGTTCTCATTGTAGTCCTCCAGGCAATGTACTCATTTTTTTTTTCCCTGCAAAGTTTCAGTCACACTAATATGAAAATAGGTTTAAAATGATTGTATATTTATAACCTATATCAGATTACTTGCTGTCTTGGGGAGGAGGAAGAAAAAAAAATTGGAACTCAAAATTTTACAAAAATGAATGTTAAAAACTATTTTTACATGTAATTGGAAAAATAAAATATTAAGGGAAAAAGGGTCATTCACAGTTTCACAGCTCTCAATAGCACATTTATTATATTTATTATTTATTTGTTTATTATATTTCTTCATTCTTCTGTTTGAGACTTAATCTGTTTTGCCCTCAGGCAGATCCAATGGCTAGTATCAAATTTGAAAAAGTTATTTATATATATGTGTGTGTGTGTGTGTGTGTGTGTGTGTGTGTATGCGCGCGCGCGCGCGCGTATGTGAAAACACATGTTCTAGGTTCAGGTTAAGAACTCCTGATCTCATAGATACAATGGCTTGCAATGAATTCTTCATTTGTCTGGGTTTTCCTTCTGTTATGGCTCTGATAATCTACTTGATCTCTTCAATCCTTAATTACTCTGGGTTTTCCTTCTGTTATTGTGGCTCTGATAATCTACTTGATCTCTTCAATCCTTATCTACTCTTTAGTTTTAGTATATGATTCTATCATTTGCTTAGCAATTGGTAGCTGTTACTCCCTGGATGACTTTTCTCTTCATAGAAAATTGATACAAATTGTCCTTCCTCTGGCCAATGCAATCCAATAAGAAGGGTATAGTCCAGCTGGTTCCTTCTATAATTAATTACATTCTTTCACCATAGTTCCAATATTTTTGACAAATTTTTATTCTGAGGTGGAAGAAAAGGCAATGGAAAGAAAAGGTTTTAGAATTTTATGGGTTGAAATATGGTATTATTCATAAATAATTCTTTGCTAATAAGAATTTATTCTTGGTATAGTATTTTTCCCCCACCTTCACCTCATCCTCCATCTTGAGTTGAATGGCTACATACTTGAGAACATACAATTCAGCATTATCCTGAATCCCTTACTCTCATTACTTAAATCTAATGGGTTGTACAATCTTACTTCTTGTCTTACTTCTTACTTCTTACATCTCTCTCACATTGATTCTGTTCAATTAAAAAGGTATTGTCTTATTTCAAGTCCTTATTACATCTCCCTGGATTATTTTAACAGCCTTATGAATCAGGTCCTGCTTTTTGTAAGGCCTAAAAGATAAAGTTTTACATTTTCTTAAAATTAAAAAAAAAATTTTCCCCCTCATTTAATAGTTTTTTTAATCTCTCAAATACATGTAAAGATAACTTTTAGCATTCACTAATTATAAAGATTTTGAGTTCCATTTTTTCTTTTCTTTCCTTTCCCCTCCCCAAGTAATCAGATATGTTATACATGCAAAATCATATTAAACATATTTGTACATTAGTCATGTTGTGAAAGAAACAGAACAAAAGCGAAAAATCATGAGGAAAAAATATATGAAAATAATATGCTTCATTTGTAACTATGTCCAAAGGGCTATCAAAC
Source organism: Antechinus flavipes (assembly GCF_016432865.1). Classification (NCBI taxonomy): domain Eukaryota; kingdom Metazoa; phylum Chordata; class Mammalia; order Dasyuromorphia; family Dasyuridae; genus Antechinus; species Antechinus flavipes. The sequence goes on from NC_067403.1 coordinate 136,129,641, forward strand.
TGTGCATACCCTTTGATCCAGTAGTGTTTCTATTGGTCTTGCATCCAAAAGAGATAGATTGTAAAGTAAGGAAAGGGAGCCACAAGTGCAAAAATGTTTGTGGCAGCCCTTTATGTAGGGACAAAAAACTGGAAACTGAGTGGATGCCCATTAGTTGGAGAATGGCTGAACAAGTTATGGTATATTATGGAATATTTTTTCTATTAGAAACAATCAGCAGGATTATTTCAGAAATGCCTGGAGAGACTTACATAAACTGATGCTAAGTGAAATGAGCAGAAACAGAAGATTATATACAGCAACATGAGACAATGATCAGTTCTGATGGCATGGCTCTTGTCAACAATCAGGTGATTCAGATCAGTTCCAATGGTCTTGTGATGAAGCAAGCCATCTACACCTAGAGGACAGTGTTTCACTCTTTTTTGTTGTTGTTGTTTGCTTGCATTTTGTTTTCTTTCTCATTTTTCCCCCTTTTGATCTGATTTTTCTGGAGCAGCATGATATTTGTGGAAAAATGTATAGAGGAATTGCATATGTTCAAAATATATTGGATCACTTGAGAACTGGGAGAGGGGGCAGAGGAAGGGAGGGAAAAATTAGAACATGGGTTTTTGTAGGGGTGAATGTCAAAAATTAAACATGTAGATATTTTGAAAATAAAAAGCTTTAATTAAATAAAATTAAAATTTTAAAAATAATATACTTCTTTTTTTTTTTATTTTTAATTTTTTTATTTAATAATTACATTATATTGACACTCATTTCTGTTCCGATTTTTTTCCCCTCCCTCCCTCCACCCCCTCCCCTAGATGGCAAGCAGTCCTTTATATGTTGGATATGTTGCAGTATATCCTAGACACAATATATGTGTGGGGAATCGAACAGTTCTCTTGTTGCGTAGGGAGAATTGGATTCAGAAGGTATAAATAATCCGGGAAGAAAAACAAAAATGCAGATAGTTCACATTCGTTTCCCAGTGTTCTTTCTTTGGGTGTAGCTGCTTTTGTCCGTCATTTATCAATTGAAACTCAGGTCTCTTTGTCAAAGAAATCCACTTCCATCAAAATATGTCCTCATACAATATCGTTGTCGAAGTGTATAATGATCTCCTGGTTCTGCTCATTTCACTTAGCATCAGTTCATGAAGGTCTCTCCAAGCCTCTCTGTATTCATCCTGCTGGTCATTTCTTACAGAACAATAATATTCCATAACATTCATATACCACAATTTACCCAGCCATTCTCCAATTGATGGGCATCCATTCATTTTCCAGTTTCTAGCCACTACAAACAGGGCTGCTACAAACATTTTGGCACATACAGGTCCCTTTCCCTTCTTTAGTATTTCTTTGGGATATAAGCCCAATAGAAACACTGCTGGATCAAAGGATATGCACATTTTGATAATTTTTTGGGCATAATTCCAGATTGCTCTCCAGAATGGTTGGATTCGTTCACAACTCCACCAACAATGCATTAGTGTCCCAGTTTTCCCGCATCCCCTCCAACATTCATCGTTATTTTTTCCTGTCATCTTAGCTAATCTGACAGGTGTGTAGTGGTATCTCAGAGTTGTCTTAATTTGCATTTCTCTGATCAATAATGATTTGGAACACTCTTTCATATAGTGGTAATAGTTTCAATCTCATCCTCTGAAAATTGTCTGTTCATATCCTTTGACCATTTATCAATTGGAGAATGGCTTGATTTCTTATAAATTTGAGTCAGTTCTCTATATATTTTGGAAATGAGGCCTTTATCAGAACCTTTAACTGTGAAAATGTTTTCCCAGTTTGTTGCTTCCCTTCTAATCTTGTTTGCATTAGTTTTATTTGTACAAAGGCTTTTTAATTTGATGTAATCGAAATTTTCTATTCTGTGATCAGTAATGGTCTCTAGTTCATCTTTGGTCACAAATTTCTTTCTCCTCCACAAGTCTGAGAGATAAACTATTCTATGTTCCTCTAATTTATTTATAGTCTCGTTCTTTATGCCTAGGTCATAGACCCATTTTGATCTTATCTTGGTATATGGTGTTAAGTGTGGGTCCATGCCTAATTTCTGCCATACTAATTTCCAATTATCCCAGCAGTTTTTATCAAATATTGAATTCTTTTCCCAGAAGTTAGGGGCTTTGGGTTTGTCAAACACTAGATTGCTATAATTGACTATTCTGTCTTGTGAGCCTAGCCTTTTCCACTGATCCACTAATCTATTTCTTAGCCAATACCAAATGGTTTTGGTGACTGCTGCTTTATATAGTATATATATTTCCAGTTGTTTAGATTTGTTTTTGTGTGAAGTATTTTGTAAACTCCCCAATATTTTATATTGTCTACAATTATTTTAGACAGAATTTCTCTTTTTATTTCTTGCTGTTGGGCTTTGTTAGTACTATATATATATATATATATATATATATATTTATGAAAATGCCAATGATTTATGTAGATTTATTTTATATTCTGCAATTTTGCTAAAGTTATTTCAAGTATTTTTTAGTAACAATAGTTTTGTTTCCTCATTACCTATTATGATTCAATTTTTTTTCTCTTATTGCTTAAGCTAACTTTTCTTGTACTATATTGAATAATGATGGTGATAACTACCATCCCTGGGTCATACCTGATCTTACTGGGAATGCTTCTATCTTGTCTCTATTACATAATAAATCTTGCTGATTTTTAGATAGATACTGCTTATAATCCCATGCCTTTTCCCAATTTTTCTTCTTTCTCTCTTATTTTTCTTCTGCCTCTCTTATTTGATTTTTAAATTTCTTTTTGAGCTCTTCCAAGGTTTTTTGGACTTGAGACCAATTCATATTTCCCTTCAAAGTTTCACTTTTTTCTATAATCAAGGTTCTTTTGTTTCTTGCTCATTTTTTCACCTATTTCATGGCTTTTAAAGTTGAATTCTGTTCATAGGGTACAGGACCCACTGAACCAATCTTTTTTGTGCTTATTCACTGACTTTGAGTGCTGGGGTCTCAGGTGCTCGTGGCTTGCTCACCATTCTTGAGTACCATCTGGTACTTAGTGTTGACTGGTTCCTAGAGCTGGCAATTTGCCTTTTGTGCAGAGGCTCCACTGCTGGCATGCTGTGCAATGAGCATGCTAAGGCAGGACTGTAGGACCTTGGTTGTTTATCTGTGCTGTGGTTAAAAGTCAGACTTCTTGTCTGGCTACCATCTGCATTGGATTGTGCTCATCTTTTATCCAAGTGAGACAGATCTTTCCTGAAGTCCTTCTAAATTATCTTAAACTGGAAAATTGTTTCACTTAATTTTTTTTTTTTTAACTACTGTGTCTTGTGTATCTAACATAATCCACTGATCCACCAATCTAAATCTTAGTCAGTACAAAATAATCTTGATGATTGCTTCTTTATATAGTATATATATTTCCAGTTGTTTAGATTTGTTTTTGTGTGAAGTATTTTGTAAACTCCCCAATATTTTATATTGTCTACAATTATTTTAGACAGAATTTCTCTTTTTATTTCTTGCTGTTGGGCTTTGTTAGTACTATATATATATATATATTTATGAAAATGCCAATGATTTATGTAGATTTATTTTATATTCTGCAATTTTGCTAAAGTTATTTCAAGTATTTTTTAGTAACAATAGTTTTGTTTCCTCATTACCTATTATGATTCAATTTTTTTTCTCTTATTGCTTAAGCTAACTTTTCTTGTACTATATTGAATAATGATGGTGATAACTACCATCCCTGGGTCATACCTGATCTTACTGGGAATGCTTCTATCTTGTCTCTATTACATAATAAATCTTGCTGATTTTTAGATAGATACTGCTTATAATCCCATGCCTTTTCCCAATTTTTCTTCTTTCTCTCTTATTTTTCTTCTGCCTCTCTTATTTGATTTTTAAATTTCTTTTTGAGCTCTTCCAAGGTTTTTTGGACTTGAGACCAATTCATATTTCCCTTCAAAGTTTCACTTTTTTCTATAATCAAGGTTCTTTTGTTTCTTGCTCATTTTTTCACCTATTTCATGGCTTTTAAAGTTGAATTCTGTTCATAGGGTACAGGACCCACTGAACCAATCTTTTTTGTGCTTATTCACTGACTTTGAGTGCTGGGGTCTCAGGTGCTCGTGGCTTGCTCACCATTCTTGAGTACCATCTGGTACTTAGTGTTGACTGGTTCCTAGAGCTGGCAATTTGCCTTTTGTGCAGAGGCTCCACTGCTGGCATGCTGTGCAATGAGCATGCTAAGGCAGGACTGTAGGACCTTGGTTGTTTATCTGTGCTGTGGTTAAAAGTCAGACTTCTTGTCTGGCTACCATCTGCATTGGATTGTGCTCATCTTTTATCCAAGTGAGACAGATCTTTCCTGAAGTCCTTCTAAATTATCTTAAACTGGAAAATTGTTTCACTTAATTTTTTTTTTTTTTTGGTAAGCTCCATCACTCCAGATAGAGGCTTGATTTAACTTTGTTTCTGAGGGAAGTTAAGGAAAGCTTGGGCAATTTCCTGGCTTCTCTCTGCCATCTTGGTTTCACTCCCTCCAACTGATTTGCTTTACATTTTGAAATGCAATAAAAACTTTAAAACAAAAACAATTCTTGATTACTGAAAAGACCAAAGAATGTATTCTGCTGACCCCTGTTCTAACTGGTTTTCCTGCCTTAAATCTCTCCCACTCCAGTTCATCTTATACATTGCATGTGACCAAAGTACAGATCAAACTATGTCACTCTCCAACTCAGTTGAATACAAGAACTTCCTATTATCCAAAGGATAAAATAAAAACCTATTTTTGGTTTTTAATGCCAAATTATCAGTGATGTCAACCTCAAATAGAAACAAGAGTCTCTAATCTATAGATTAAGGATTCCTGTGGCCTATTGGTCTAGTTTTAAAATGTGGGATTTATATCTTATTGCATTTTTATTTATTAAGTATTTCTTAATTACATTTTATTCTGGTTTCAATGCATTCAGTATTGTGGAGAACATGTATGATAATTCAGTCCTACATAGTTAAGAGACCAACTTATCTTTTCAGTCTTACTGAATATTACTCTTACTTCTACATTCTTTCATACAACCAAACCAGCCTTTTTTTCCCCTCATATAGAACATTCTGTATCTCCACCTTCCAGCACCACACTTTTGTACTATCTCCCATGCCAAGAATTTATTCCTTCTTTATCTCCAGCACTTACCTTAAGCACCACATTCTACATGGAAGCATTTTTGATCTGCCAAAGGGTGGAATATTCATGCCTCCCAAGTTATTTTGTATTTATACCCTTTATATTTAACCTATAAAAATGTACTTAGATACTTGTTGGTAAATAAACACTTAATAAGAACCTACTGTATACCAGGAACTAAGCATTGGAGATATAAAGGAAAAAGTCCCTTCTCTCTAGTCTATGCAAACAATTATGGACAAATTATATCTTTTCTTATTAAGTCAGCTATCAAGCAGGAAAATATTTCATTCACTGCATTTTAACTCCACTGTTTACCACAATGCCTAATAAAAGCTTGCTAATCTGTTAGGTTTTTAATGAGTTTTTCAGAACCTAAAGTTCACCACATCATACAAATTTTTGTACTGTATAAACGAATAAAAGTATTCAAACTACAGGGTTTTTACTTGATAAAACTTTTTAGGACTGCTATCAGATGAGGTGACTTTTAGGTGTTCTTCAGTATTCTAAAGTATCCCACTGCATCCAGTGCCATATGCAGTTGTCCTGATCTATATCTTACCACTGGGCTGGAGAAGAAGAGGCTCGTGACTTTGCACAGTCCTCTCACATTTAATCCAATTCATGGCTTTACCTCTCTGATGTAATGATTCTATAGGTAGATTTTGGAAAAATGGTCCATTATTATTGTCACATTTAATTCTGCCCTTCCCCAAAAGGACCCATATGTATAGACATATTTAAAGTAGCTTTTTGTGGGAACCCAAAATTGGAGACTATAGGGTGCTCTTTAATTGAGGAATAAATGAAAAAATATGGCATATTAAGTAAGGAATTGTGGTATATTACAATATTATAATAAGAAATGATAAAAGGAATGATTTGAGAAATGCCTAGGAAGGCTTGTAAGAACTATGATGAGTGAAGTGAGAAGAACCAGGAGAATGATTTATAACAACAATTAAGGGGCAAACAACTTAGAAAGACTAAGAACTCTGATCAGTGCCAATGACAGCATGATTCCAGGGAACAAATGATAATGCATCCACAATTCTTAATTCTGTGAAGTCTTTCATTTGTCACATCCTGAAGACAGGTTTTTCTATGTTTGCATTCTGGGTGATTATTGTTTCTCTATTTTCATTGTGAGTCACAAATTTGAAACACTGATCACAGTGGATGAAAAAATTCTGTCATGATGTCAGGGTCATGTTGGAGTTTGCTTAAACCACAGCCATTTGATAAAATTTCAGTTTAAGCATTTATACCTTGAAAATTTGCAGATCCTATACATCAGGGTTTGAATTATTGTTTTATTGATTATCTTGTCTTAAGAAAGGGATGAGAGAAAATGGTAAACATTTACCAATAGCTTGATACACATTTATATGTCTTGTGTGCATATATTTAAGGAAAATATTGTCAGCTTTAAAGTCAGGAAGATTGGAGTTCAAATCTTGTCTTAGCCACTTAGTTATAGTGTGACCCTAGGCTAGTCTCTTAAGCTTTTTCAGTCTCAGTTTCTTCATCTACAAAGTGGGGATAATAATAATGCTTTGTTCTGAGGTCTAATGAAATAATTGGTATAGAGTTCTTTATAACTAGGTAGAGAAGTGGATAGAGCACTGGACTGGAAATCAGGAAGACTCCTCTTCTGGAGTTCAAATCCACTAGCTGTGTGACCCTGAGCAAGTCACTTAACTGTGTTAGCCTCAGTTCCTCACTTGTAAAATGAGCTGGAAAAGGAAATGGAAAACAACAGACAGTTTTGGTTACATAATTTGAAAATATCTTCTCCATAGAGAATAGATCTCTTAGTCCGTTTCAAATTTTCTATTCATCTCGTATGTGCCCTACTAATGGACTCCTTTTAATATTATTTTTTCCTCAGATTGCAACCACCTGCAGAATCCTTTGAAGCCTTTTCTTCAGTTTGACTCTATGAGACAAATAAATATGGCATTCTACCATATCTTTCCTTGGTAAGGATTAGAACATCTTTCAAAATTCCCATGCACTGCTATACATGCTACTATTAGTAACTGGTTGGCTTCTCTGATGTTATTACCTTTTATTAGCCTCTGATGGCATAAAACCCTAGACTCCATTTGTAGGAGTTTTTCTTTCTGAAATTTCCTGTGATACACAATAGGGGAATGTGATAAATCTTTATTCATGATCATATGTACTGCTTTTCCCCTCACAATGTTCCCCATCACTGTTGGTGTGCTATGTCTTATTTAGATCATAAAATCATCCAGTTAAAGTGGGAAGGGTTCTTCCTCTAGTCTAACTTCTTATTTTACAGAATGCATAAGATCATATGTCAAAAGGTCGACCAAAAAAAAAAAAAAAGATAATTCACTTTTCCTTATTACATGCTGCCTCCAAAAAAGAGAAAAATAAATCCATTCTTGAACTGAAATATATTCACATATGACTAATAGCATTTTTGTCTTAAAAACAAAATTGTAGTTTAAATGAACCAAGGGATGTTATTATTTAAAATTATCCTAATAATCTCCTGTTATTACATTCTCTCTAAAATGTAATATTCTCTTTTTGAGGTTTCCTTGGGGTCTCTGGAGGCAGTCTTAATTTCAGTTCAGTGTAATCACCCCAAATACATGCAGGAGTTAAAGTCCATATCCTTTATTGTCTCCTTCAAAGTCTTGTCTCCTTCACTTGGGGCTCAGCTTGTTTTTCCTAGAGGCTTTTCGGATCTTGGTTTCAGTGTTCTCCACAGGACAGCCTGCCACTACTTCTCTGTCTTCCTTAGTTCTCCCCAACTGCCTTCTCTATCTCCCCAACTGAATTCTGGTTGAGGTTTCTAGCTTATATATGCTCTCTTAAAGGTGTGAATCTTGTAGAACTCTAGTAAATATTAAGTACATATACTGAACTAGAGAACTGTTAAATACCATGCTAAATAATCATTGTCTCTATCAATTCCATTGACTTAGCACCTTGTTTCAAGTTCTGGCCCATAACAATCTCCAAATATATTTCATTAATTTGGATTTTTTATCTATCAACTGAGGCATACAGTCAGCATATTGTGGTCCTGTAAGTGAGGAGATTGCCTCATTTTTAAACAGGCAAATACTCTTCTGGTCTATACACTAATATAAGCTGTTTCAATTTTCAATCTTTCAAAGTCTTTTAGAAAACCCAGTCAATTATTTGCTCATCACTTCAGAAAAGATCTCAAATAACATAGCTTAAGTTGATTTTTTGTTTCCTTTAATTTTTTAAAAATTAGTTTATACATGTACATTCATTTTTTACATATTTCTATACAAGTCATGTTGGGAGAGAAAAATCAGAGTAAAAGGGAAAAAGCATGAGGGAAAAAAAGGTGAAAATAGTGTGCGTTAATCAACATTCAGTCTCCATAGATCACTCTGGATGCAAATGTCATTTTCCATCCAAATTTTATTGGGATTGCCTTGGATCACTGAAGTGCTGAGAAGAACCAAATTTATCACAGATGATCATCAGATGATCTTATTGTTGCTCTGACAGTGTTTTTATGTTTTTGTTTGCTTCATTCACCTTCAGTTTATGGTAAACTTTCCCAAAATCTTTTCTAAAATCATCCTGTTCATTATTTTTTAGAATAATATTCCATTATTTTCATATACCATAGCTTATTCAGCCATTTTCCAATTGATGAGCATCTACTGATTTTCCAATTCTTTTTTTTTTAACAGAAAAAGAGCTACTAAAAACGGTTTTGCACATGTGGGTCCGATTCCCTCCTTTATGATTTCCTTGGAATACAGACCCAGTAGTAGCACTACTGGGTCAAAGGCAAAGGTATATATACATTTGATAAGTCATATGCAATAGTTCTAAATTGCTCTCCAGAATGGCTGGATCATTTCACAACTCCACCAATAATACATTAGTGCCCCAGTTTTCCCACATACCCTCCAATATTTATCATCATCTTTTTCTATCATCTTAGCCAATTTAAGAGGCATGAGGTGGTTCTTCAGAGTTGTTTTAATTTACATGTCTCTATAATGATTTAGAGCATTTTTTTTCATGACTATAGAAGATTTTAATTTCATCATCTGAAAGTTGTCTATATCCTTTGGCCATTTATCAACTAGGGAATGACTTGTATTCTTATAAATTTGAGTCAATTCTCCATCTATCTTAGAAAGGAGGCCTTTATCAGACAACTAGTTATAAAAATATTTTTTCTCCAGCTTTCTGCTGCTTTCTCCAGCTTTTTGATCCTAATCCTGACTGCATTCTCTCACCAATCTCAAATCACTTAGTGAAACCTTCTGTTACCTGTCAACTTTGAAAATAACCAAAAAGTCACAGAAGTTTTACAACTGCTGTTAACTCTCTTAAAAAACACCAAACTAGCTGTGTGATCCTAGGCAAGTCACTTAACCACAATTGCTTTAGGAAAAAAAAAGATGCACTGCATTAGTGTGGGCAAATTATGCAGTGAATTTTAGTTCTGATAGTGAGGGGTAATTGCAATAATGAGACGAGTTTAACTCAGAGAAAGGCTTTATGATTGGACATGGATCCTACAGATACTTATCTAAGCTCAGAGACGACTCGATGCTGGTGCAAAACAATTCTGGGGTTTTGTTGCAGTTGAGGAAACCAGAGGGTGAGAGTAAAGGATTATTGTTATGCCAAGATCAGGGCACAGCTTGTTTGCTGGGTCTTTGTTCTGGAAAGTGGGTTGTCTCTTAATAGTAAAAAGAGAGGGATGGTCTTGGCATGAGGATCCTGAAATACCAGTGTCACAGGTGCCTTCTTTCTGTCATTACCCCAAACCATAACAGCACAGATTTCCCACCCACAAATGCTATGTCTTCAATCTTCACCATAGATTCTTCACATCATTAATCTGTTATATAATACTTCTATGCCATAGTGTTTTTTTTGATAATAGCTTTTTATTTTCAAAATACATACAAAGATAGTTTTCAGCATTCACCATTGCAAAACCTTGTGTTCCAAATTTTTCTTCTTCTCTTTCTCCATTCCCCTCCCAAGACAGCAAATCCTATAATATAGGTTAAACATGTGTAATTCTTTCCACATTTAACAGGCTGCACAAGAAAAATCTGATCAGAAAGGGGAAAAATGAGGAAGAAAAAAAAAGGTGAAAATACTATGTCATGATCCACATTCAATCCCCATATTCCTCTTTCTGGATGCAGATGACTCTCTCCATCACAAATCTATTGGAATTGGCCTAAATCACCTCATTGTTGAAAAGAGCCAAGTTCATCACAGTTGATCATCACATAATCTTCTTGTTGCTGTGTACAATGTTCTCTTGATTCTACTCGCTTCACTTAGCATCAGCTCACTAGGCCTTTCTGAAATCATCCTCTGATAATAGAACAATAATGTTCCATTACATTCACATACTATAACTTAATTCAGTCATTGCCCAACTGACAGACATGCACTCAGTTTCCAGCTCCTTGACACTACAAAAACGGCAACTACAAACATTTTTGCACATGTGTGTCCTTTTCCTTTTTTAATGATCTCTTTGGGATACAGACCCAGTAGAGACACTGCTGTATCATAGGGTATGCAGTTTTGATAGCTCTTTGGGCCATATGCCATGTTCTTAAACATCCTTAAACATGGGTTACATGAGATTTTCCTGGAATTGAGTGACTCACTCTTCACATTATAGGCATCCAGCTAGTCAGCTAATTATTCCTATGAAATCAATAGTTCTTTTAAAATCATACCTCATTCTCTAAATGTTAATGATTTCTTATTTTTGGTTACCAAAAATTTTTGGTTATTGATAAAAATTATATGTAAATGACTTCAGACTACAATGCTCTGCCAATTCTAAAGTCATCAACACTCATTTTGGGTCCTTGAATTGTTTCATTATACTTATATTTCCCCTTTTTTGAATAATTAAGAGCTTTTTATGTGTATCTTTAGAGAACATCATTCTACATCATTCACAAAGTGAAGAGTCTCTATATTTGCTACGGTTGATTTTCCTATCTAAAATTGCTCAAATGCCATCTAAAAGCTGTGTTTTTCATAATTTAGAATTTTAAAACCATATACTACAATTCTTTTCCTACTACTTTCAGTCATTAAAATGTTAATCTGTAGTTACCTGTTATGGGAGTCACCTGCTAGTGATTGCTGGGATCTAATTCTGACCAGCAGAATAGATTGTGTCATGTGAGAGAATGATAATGACACAAGGAGACTGAGAGGCAAATGCAGTGAAGGTCTCTTGGCCTCTTTCCTCTGATTTATTTCATTTCTATACAGAATATGTATTTTCTAAGTGGAGAAAGATTATTATTGTTTAAAGAAAAGCATACATTCTTTCTCAAGAAACATCTGCATCAGTAAATTTGTTTTATGATCTTCAGAGAGATATTTCTGATTCTTTGTATTATGTCCATCCTTCCTTGGACCGTCAGTTCTACTTCAAAGAGTAAGATAAAGACAGTAATAATAAAACATTTTTTTAGTCTCTCTAATGTGCTGTGATTCACAGCTGTGGGACTGGGATGCAGAACTGTGGCTTTGGAAACCAATCAACCCATTGGTGGAGTTACCTCTGACCTTTTTACAGGTTCTCTGGGTTTCCACACTTAGCATGTTATGTTAACTCAACAATTGATATATCTCTTTTTCTTTAGGTTAAAAAAAAAGCTCCATATGAATGGAGCAGAAAGGGATAGTACATTTTATACTATGAACTTGACTGAAACCGTATTTCAACTACCTGAAATGTTCTCTGTCCTCTTTACTTTTATAAAACTTTTAGAGCTACTAGGAAAGATTTTTTCTGTTAATCCCTAAATTAATAATAAGAAATGAATTAAGTATAGAGAAAAGTTTTAAAAGGGAAATTTGTTGTTGTAAAGCTGTGTCTGATTCTTTGTGAACCTACTTTGAGATTTTCTTGGCAAAGATATTGGAAAGGTTTGCCATTTTCTTCTCCAGATCATTTTACAGATGAGGAAACTGAGGCAAACAAGGTTTAAGTGACTTGCCCAGGGACATATAAGTTGTAAGTGTCTGAGGTCAGATTTGAATTTAGGAAGAGGAATCTTCCTGACTCTAGACCTGCTACCCTATCTACTGTGTCACCTAGATTGCAAAGGGGAAAATACAGCTTTTACTTTCCTGCTTCCTTTATCAACAGCAGTCAGAACTCTATTCCCTACTTGTTGCCACTTCAGGTTTTACATACCTTCCTTCTTATTTTTTTAAAATTAAAAAAAATTATTATAGTTTTTTATTGACAAAACACATGCATGGATAATTTTTCAACACTGACCCTTGCAAAACCTTCTGTTCCAACTTTTCTCCTCCTTCCTCCCACCCCCTCCTCTAGATGGGCAGGTAGTCCAATACATGTTAAATATGTTAAAGTATATGTTAAATACAATATAATAGGATTTAGAAAGAAGGTGAAAATAACCTGAGAAGAAAACAAAAATGCAAGCAGACAATAACAGAAAGAGTAGAAATGTTATGTTGTGTGGAAATGTGTTCATGTCTCATAGTTCTTTCGCTGGGTGTAGCTGGTTCTCTTCATTAATAAACAACTGGATCATCTCATTGTTGAAGACAGACACATCCATCAGAATTGATTGTCATATAGTATTGTTGTTAAAGTGTATAATGATTTCCTGGTCCTGCTTATTTCACTTAGCACAATTTGCCCAACCATTTTCCAATTGATGGGCATTCATTCAATTTTCAGTTTCTAGACACTACATAAAGGACTGCCACAAACATTTTTGCACATACAGGTCCCTTTTCCTTCTTTAATAGCTCTTTGGGATATAAGCCCAGTAATAGTACTGCTGGATCAAAAGGTATGCACAGTTTTACCCTTTGATCCAGCAGTGTCTCTACAATATCCCCAAAGAGATACGAAAGAAGGGAAAGGGACCTGTATGTGCCAAAATGTTTGTGGCAGCCCTGTTTGTAGTGGCTAGAAGCTGGAAAATGAATGGTTGCCCATCAATTGGAGAATGGTTGAGTAAATTGTGGTATATGAACGTTATGGAATATTATTGTTCTGTAAGGAATGACCAGCAGGATGAATACAGAGAGGACTGGCGAGACTTACATGAACTGATGCTAAGTGAAATGAGCAGAACCAGGAGATCATTATATACCTCAACAATGATACTGTTTGAGGATGGAAGTGGATCTCTTCGATAAAGAGAGCTAATTCAGTTTCAATTGATCAAAGATGGGCAAAAGCAGCTACACCCAAAGAAAGAACACTGGGAGATGAATATAAACTGCTTGCATTTTTGTTTTTCTTCCCGGATTATTTATACCTTCTGAATTCAATTCTCCCTATGCAACAAGAAAACTGTTCGGTTCTGCACACATATATTGTATCTAGGATATACTGTAACCTATTCAACATGTAAAGGACTGCTTGCCATCTGGGGGAGGGGGTGGAGGGAGGGAGGGGAAAAATTGGAACAGAAGGACTTTGTCAGGTGATAAATCTAATTCCCTTTCCCCCATTAAGTGTGGTGCAGTGACTTTTTAACAAACTGCAGCTCCTTGAAACATTAACTGCTTATACTGTTTAAAGGAACAGCCTAGATTTACATGGTGTTAATAACTGAATCTTTTATTTTTATTTTTCAAGACTATAGATGCTCTAAGAGGTTTGTTGAAACCATAAGTTTTCTGAAAGAGATTTATTTTTACTAAGATATCCCATCTGTCTTCAGCAAATTATTTAATGTTTATCTAAGTGCCTAATGGTCTCCTTGTTTAAGGCATATGATGAAAAAAAACCTGGCGCAGAATTTCAATCTGACCTGATAATTTGATAGGGTTATTTCCAAAAAGTTTATATATTTTTTAAGAATGAAGAGATAAATCCGAAAGGTTCTTTTATGTGGAAACAGGATATTGTGTAAGTTTTAATTGATTGTATTGAGTCACCTTAAAGTTGTACCATTATTTAAAGGGACTCTGAGAATAATAGTTTTTGCCTTTGTCCCTTTGAAAATGTTTCTGTTGTGGACAATATGCGATTTAGAATTTTTTTATGTATTGGGTATTTTAAAAGCAAAATGACCTAATATTATACTTAGAACCAATTTATTTAGATACAAAAGATAAGCAAACTGTGAACTTTCTAGGATGAATCTCTTGAAAACTTTTCATCTGAAGCTTTGATTTATTAGAATTGCTGTAGGAGATAAAATCTCTTGGGACTGCAGCTGATATTATTTGGAGTTTTAAATTCAGGTATGACTGTCTGATAGATCATCAAGCCAGTGATCCACCATCTGAAAGGAATATGCCATAAGCTACTCAGAAGAAGTTGTTACAGGTGGAAGTTAGTATTCGGAAATGAATTAGGACGATCTTGGCCTCTACTGAAGATAGGATCCTTCTGACTCAATTTCCTAGTGGTGTTCTTTTGAATGAGAACCCACTTGGCTTAAGGTAGAATTGTTAAAAATTAGCTCAATTACCTGAAGTAAAACTGCTTTAAGGAAATCATATCCCTGATTTTTCCTCATAACAAATTTCTGTAATCAGAGCAAGTGATCAGTGGAAGACATAAAACACAATACAAATATATAGATATTTTAATTTGCAGTCTGGCCCTGGAGGATTCTTTGGTTGCTGTAATAACATCTTTAACTCTTTTGCTCCTTGGGGCTAGAATATTTTTATCTAAAGGCCTACTTCTTCCAGTACTTAGGGCCACTCCCACTTTCCCTTTTGCTCATTGAGAGGAAGCAGCCAATTTTATCATGCCCTGATTAGAATGTTGATGGAAGGCGGGGCTAGGTCCTCGGGGTCTCTGGAACCCCAACCCTAGACCCCTGACTTATTTGTCACAGATCTATACTGACTTCAAAAGTGTTTTTCATGTTTTCCAAATCAAAAGGAGTCTTCTTTTTTGACTTGAAGAATCAAGCTCCTCAATCACAGGGTATGCATTTATTTTTAAATCAGATATATCCTATCCTTCTCTCTTAGCCTTAATCAATGCCTTTTGTAATCTTGTCATAGGCTGCTTCATAGGTGTTGCTGAATGTGTTACTGCCTCTCTCCCTCCTCCTTCTCCCTCCACACATGAAGGGTTAATTGAGGGAAGTAGATCAGGGGATCGGAAATGCTCCTGTTGTGAAGTGCCACACTTAGAATTGTACTTAACTCCGTTCTTATCTGATTCTTCATCCTTTTCACATAGTTTAGTTGGCACTTCCCCCTCTTGCTCTTTCTTCTTTTTCCTTATTCTATAAGTTATAATTTCCTAAAGCCAGTTGTATTGCAAGTATTTGTCTCCTTCCTGGGACCCAGTTAGCTTTTTAAGAGGCCTATCTCTCTCCTTGGTTCTTGCCGCTAGTCCTTTGCCTCTGCCAGCTTCAGCCTCTAGCTCCCTCTGAGTCTCCAGCCAGTACAAAGGTGGAATATGGAATGAATCTGACTCCTTTCGAGAGTGAACTTGTGGACTTCTGTCTTGTGAATCTCCTGGACTCCATCCTGGTTGAGGCACCTAGCTTATATATGCTCTCTTAAAAGTGTGAAAGATATAAACTCTAATAAGTACTAAGTTTATTAGGGAATTAGAGAACTGTTAAGTACCATCCTAAATTAGATAATTATTGTCTCTATTAATTCCAGTGACCTAGCACCTTATAAGAGTTCTAACAGAAGCTATATAGAAATAGGAATTTTTGACAGCCAAACAATTCCCCATTAGTATGCAGAGAAAATGATTACTGCCAGCTATCCATGGACCTCCCAGAGAGGTTTCTATTATTTCTTAAGTGAAGGGGAATTCACTGTAGGTGAAGGGAAGCAGGTTTACAGATCAGCTGCCCATGTTGCCGATTGTTTGCCCCTGACCATGGCAACTTTAATTCCCCAAGTCCTGACTCCTGCATTCCCTTCTATAGCTCCCAGGCAAGTAAATTCTGAAAAGGGAAGGGCCTGCACATGTGCTCCTTGCAGGGGATTCAAACTGCTTTCAGTTTTGTTAACACCAGTACTAATTGGGTAAAAACCTTCCCTTATAAGGCTCTAGGATTTTTGCTGGGAGAGATCATACTCGCTGAAGGGCATGTGTTCTAGCCATTGCACCTACTACTCGAGGAACCAAAAGCAAGAATTTGGGAAAAACATTCTTTGGTATCCTAGGAAAGCTGTTTGGTTGAGGGGCATTCATGATAGCCTCATCTCCTCCCCTTTCCCCCTTTCCTCCAGTTTTCTTCTGGGAGAGGTTCCTGGTTACTGTCCCTAGTGTTAATAATATGTTAATATAGAGGTAATCTATATTAACTCTACTTTTGTTTATCCTTTCTCTTTTGTTCCTATTTAGTCCTTGTATTTTTAGTATACTTGTAAGAGTTGCTTCTTCCAGACTCTGAGTCATGAAATTCCAACCACTTGGTCAATTTGAAATCACCTGACACCTGACTGACATTCAGCACTGGATACTGCTGCCTACAACTCACTTATCTCCCCTTTTCAGTCCAGACTCCATTGGGTAGGGCCAGCTACACATCCTTTGTCAGCCTGAGGCAGTTCCAGAAGATGAGACCTTCTTTCCTTTTTCCCAAATGAGTCTGGGTATAGACTGCTTGAGTTGGGGATGATGTGACAATGAACCTGAGGCTCCCAAGCCTCCACAGTGCTGTAGTTCTATGATTGCCAGATGCCAATCTTTGCTGTGATGAGGGGTTTCCAAGACAGATAGTGGGAGTAGGTGGAAGCGGGGTCTGATTCCTGCTCATTGTTTTAAGCAGCAATGTTCTGTCACTTGCTTGCTTATGCACTTAATCGTTAGAGTAGTTCAAGATTTAGCCAAGTTCAGGAGTAGCTAAAGTAGTTCCTGAAAGCTTCTATTAATGTGCAGGTGTTGGTTCTAAATGGTAAAGGGCAGATTACAGTTGATAGTAAACAGCAACTAGCCTGAAGCTGTCTAGGTCACAGTGGAAGATATATATATATATATATATATATCAGATGAAACAGATGAAAAAGATGAATGGGACTGATTGAAGTCTTCTCAAGTTTATGAGAATAGACCTAAATCACATGATCCCTATATCCAGTTGAGCCTTGAGTTTCAGGAAGTTACATGATCCCTATTCCCAGCTTTGAACCCTGGGATGCAGGAAGTTAAGTTATAGGAAGTGATATGACCTGTGGGAGGCAGCCACCATTGATGACCATTGATCAAGGATGGTTATGTCCTTTTAGTCTATCTAAATGAGAAGGCTCAGGCCTTTTGTTTTAAGTCCTGCACAAGGCAGAAGCTGGCCAGATTCCAGGAGTACATGGTGGGAGTTGGGATGGCTCCCAGGTGTGTCTGGACCTCTCCCTGCAGGGATTAAATAAATGCTTTCTCTTTGTACCTGAAGATGTTGCTGATATGTTAATTTGGGAAAGGGAGTCTTGCACAAGCCCCACACATTATCTATTTATTTAAAAAATTTCAACAGCATTTTATTTTCCCAGTTACATGTGAGAATAGTTTTCAACATTCATTTTTCTAAGACTTAGAATTTCAAAGCTTTTTTCTCCTCTTTTCCTTACCTCTTCTCTCCCCAAGACAGCAAGCAATCTGGTATAAATTACACATGTACAATTATTTAAAATACATTTATATATTAGTCATTTTGTGAAAGAAAAATGAGGACAAAAGCAAAAACATGAGGAAAAAGAAAAGTGAAAATAGTATGCTTCTATTTGCACTCAGTCTCTGTAGTTCTCTCTCTGGATGCAGATGGCATTTTGTAACCTAATCTATTGAAATTGTGTTGGATCACTGTATTTCTGAGAAGAGCTAACTACCAAAGTTGACCATCATATAATCTTACTTTTATTGTATATAATGTTCTCCTGGTTCTGCTCACTTAGTATCAATTCATGTAAATCTTTCCAGGCTTTTCTGAAATTAGTCTGCTCATCATTTCTAACCGAACAATAATATTCCTTACATTATATATCCTAAATTATTTAGCCATTCCACAACTAAGGGCATCCATTCAATTTCTAATTCCTTGCCACTATAAAAAGAGCTGCTACAAATATTTTTGCATATGTGGATCCCTTTCCCTCTTTTATGATCTTTTTGGGACACAGATCCAGTATTATTATTACTGCATCAAAGGTTATGCACAGTTTGATTAAAAACTTTGGGCATAGTTCCAAATTGTTTTCCTGAATGGCTGGATCAGTTCACAACTCTACCAAGAATACATTAGTGTTCCAGTTTTCCCACATCCCCGCCAACATTTACCAGAATCTTTTCCTGTCATCTTAGCCAATCTGATAAGTATCTGAGATGACCCCTTAAAGTCACTTAACCCCAATTGCCTCAGCAAATAAATAAATAAAGCAAGAAATAAAGAAAGAAAAGAAAAAGAAAAACCTACCCAGCAAAATTGAGTATAATTTTACAGGGGAAAGAATGGACCTTTAACAAAATAACTTCCAAGTATTCCTGATAGTGGATTCGAGTTCAGTAGACAATTTGACAAAGAGCAGTCAAGTGTTAACACAAAAAGATAAGCATGAATAAAAAAAAGTCAAAGCAATGGAGCATGAGAAAGAAGTAGAAATTCTTATATGAATTCAAGTAGAAAATAATTATATAAACATAGTTGGGTACAGATTCACTTATTGAACAGGGAAGTGGGAAGTAGAGAAGTTAAGAGAAAGGAAAAACACATGTGCAAAAATGTTTATAGTAGCTCTTTTTGTTGTGGCAAGGAATCAGAAATTGAATGGGTATTCATCAGTTGGGGAATGGCTGAATAAGTTAGGATATATTAATGTAATGGAATATTTCTTATAGTTCTATATAGAACTATAGTAGAACTATATAGAACATAGTTTTGTAAGAAACGATAAGCAGACTAATTTCAAAAAAGCCTGGAAAGTCTTACAGGAACTGACACTAAGTGAACTGAGTAAGGGAAGTG
This sequence comes from Antechinus flavipes, assembly GCF_016432865.1. NCBI lineage: Eukaryota > Metazoa > Chordata > Mammalia > Dasyuromorphia > Dasyuridae > Antechinus > Antechinus flavipes. Next base: position 136,148,800 of record NC_067403.1, read on the forward strand.
ATATGAACGAGGAGAACATTATACAAGTAAAAGCAAGATTATATGATGATCAACTATGGATAGACTTAGCACTTCTTAGCAATACAGTGATCCAAGACAATTCCAACAAACTTGGGATAAAAAAACGCCATCCATATCCAGAGGGAGAACTATGAAGACTGAATGTAAATAGAAGCATACAATTTTAACCTTTTTTTTTTTTTTTTTTTTTGGTTTGCTTTTTTTACCTTGTGTTTTTTGCTTTTGATTTGCTTTTTCCTGGATAGTATGACTAATAAGGAAAGATGTTTAAAATAATTGTATATGTACAACTTATATCAGATTGCTTGCTGTCTTGGGAAGGAAGGGAGATAAAGGAGGTAAGGAAAAATTGGAACTCAAAATCTTACAAAAATTAACATTGGAAATTATCTTTACATGTATTTGGAAAAATGAAATACTGAGAAAAAAAGATAAAGGGGAGGAAAAAAGGGAGGGGAGATTAAGAAAGGAAATAGTAAAATACACAACAGACCCAAAGAGGGCACAGGAACAAAGGAAATGCTAACTAAAAGAAAATAAATTGTAGACAAATACAGTTAGTAGTCAACTGTGACTGTAAAGGTGAATGGGATGAAATCAATCAGAAAACATAAAAGGAGAGCAACCTAGATTAGAAAACAGATGCTAACAGTTTGTTGTTTACAAGAAACACATTTAAAACAGAATACACAGTTAAAAGCAAAAGGGCTGAAACAGAATCTATTACATATTTCACCTGAAGTTAAAAAAAAGGCAAGGATAGCAATTATGATTTCAGGTAAAGCAAAAACAAAACCAGACAGAATTAAAAGAGATAATCAGGAAAGCTATTTTGCTAAAAGTTACAGTCAACAATTAATTACTAATAATACTAAAGACAAGCATCAAAATTCTTTATAAAAAAATTATAACTTTTTATTGACAGAACATATGTATGGGTAATTTTTTACAACATTATCCCTTGCACTCCTGTTCCGACTTTTCCCTTCCCTCCCTCCATCCCCTCCTCTAGATTAACTATACCTGTTAAATATGTTATAGTATATCCTAGATACAATATATGTGTGCAAAACTGTACAGTTCTCTTGTTGCAAAAGAAGAATTGGATTCAGAAGGTAAAAATAACCTGGGAAAAAAAATAACTGGGAAAACCACATTCATTTCCCAGTGTTCCTTCTTTGGGTGTAGCTGATTATGTCCATCATTGGTCAATTGGAACTTAATTAGATCTTCTCCTTGTCGAAGATACCCACTTCCATCAGAATATATCCTCATATAGTATTGTTGTTGATGTGTATAATGATCTGGTTCTGCTCATTTCACTCAGCATCAGTTCATGTAAGTCTTTCCAACCCTCTCTATGTTCATCCTGCTGGTCATTTCTTACAGAACAATAATATCCCATAACATTCATATACTACAGTTTACCCAATCATTCTCCAATTGATGGCATCCATTCGTTTTCCAGTTTCTAGCCATTACAAAAAGGGTTGCCACAAACATTTTGGCACATATAGGTCCCTTTCCCTTCTTTATATCTCTTTGGGATATAAGGCCAGTAGTAACACAAGCGTCAAAATTCTTAAAGAAAAGTAAAATTAATTAAAATTAGAAAGTAGTTATAACAGTGAAGGACTGTAACTCTACATATTACTAAGAAAATTCAGCAGGAAGAGTTAGAAAAATTCTAATAAAAATAAACACAGACAGTATAAAATACTTGGGAGCATACCTTCTAATCTTCACACTGGAATTCGGAATACAATTAAAACACACTCTTCATATAAAGACCTAAATAATTATAGAGATAGTAATTGCTCAGCTGTATACCAAACTAAATGATAAAAATGACAATATTTATTAAATTACTTATCCATTGTCATACCAAACTTCCAAAGAATTACCTTATATAGTGCTTTAGAAAAAAAAAAGGTAACAAAATTCTTCAGGAAAAATACAAAGTCAGGAACATCAAGATAATCAAAGACAAAAAAATGGGAAGGAGTCCTAGCAATATCAGATCTCAAACTGAGGTAAACAGCTCTTTTGGGGGGAAGTGATGAGGTGCACAAAACTATAGTATCAAGCTGTAACTGTCAACACAATTTGGTACTGTGTATGAAGTTAGAGAGATTGAACAGTGGAACAGATTAGGCACATAATATATAGAAGCAAATCAGCACAGTGTTTGCTAAGTTCAAAGATCCAAGCTATTAGGACAAGAATCCATTACTCAACAAAAACTGTTGAGAAAATTGTAGTGTGGTAGAAACTAGGCACAGAACAATAACTTATACCATATACCAAGAAAAGCTCAAAATGGGTATATGATTTAGATAAAACAGGCAACATCATATGCAAATTAGTGGTTCATGGAAGAATTTATCTATTAGATCTGTGGTTAGAGTTCATGACCAAACAAAAAATAAAGAGGTTCATGGGAGATAAAATGAACAATATTGATTACATAAAAATAAAAAGCATTTGTACAAATAAAATAAAGCTAAAATTAGGGAAAAAAAAAAAACAGAAACTGGGAAAAACATTTTTGTAGTAAACTGTTCTAACAAAGGTTTTTCTTCTGAAATATATATAGAACTGAGTCAAATTTACAAGAAAAAGAGCCATTCCCCAACTGATAAAATGATTAAAAGATAAAAGGCAATTCAGAGGAAAAAATCCAAGTTATCAATTGCTGCATGAAAAAATACTCTAAATCATTAAGAGAAATGCAAATTAAAATAAGTCTGAGGTATCACCTGATGCATATCAGACTTGCTAATCTGACAAAAAGGGAAAATAACAGATGCTGAAAGAAAAATAGGTGTACTAATGCACTGTTGGTGGAGCTAAGAACTGGTCCTGCTATTCTGGAGACCTATTTGGAAAATATATGCATACTTTTATTTCATATGTAATATCATATGATATAATAAATAGCCTTATGTCCAAAAGGGTATTTATTATAATTATATATTTTGATCTTACTAGGGTCAATGCCACTACTATTTATTATATTTGTTATTTATTTATTATAAAAGTGCATATATTTTGACCCTACTAAGGTCAAAATGACACTACTAGGCCTATATCTCAAAGAAAGGGGAAAAGATTCATATGTACAAAAATATTCATAGCAGCTCTTTTTATGTTTGGAGAATGATTGAAGAAGTTTTGGTTTATGATTGATGAAGGAGATGGTTTCAGAAAAATCTGAGAGGAGTTCTATGAACTTCCAAAATGAAGTGAGCTGTGAAGATAATTACATTTGAAAGGCTTAGTAACTGATCAACACACAATTCCGAAGGACTCATGCTGAAATGTTACCCACTTTCAAACAGAGAAAAGATGGACTCATATTCCAAATTGAAACCTATTTTTTCTTTTCCCTTGTTCCTTCCTTCCTTACACATGGCTAAAAGTTGATGTTTGTTTTGTATGCTTATGTGTATGTGTGTGTGTGTGTGTGTGTGTGTGTGTATGCATGTATATATGTGAAATATATACACATTTACACTATGGGGAATAGAAAGATAAGGTGAAGAACTTACAGGAATGTATGAATTCTTTTTTCTGTATTTTATTTTCATTATTTCTGTGTTTCCCCTATGACCTGTATAATATATGCAAGCTCATATTTACTTGAGCCTTGGCCAGCTATAAACATATTTCCTTAACCTGAGCTGATGACAATTATTGGTATTTGACATTTATCGATATTTAGTCTATTAGCTTGACCACTATCTGCTTGATTAAACCTGAAGGCCTGATTTTCTGTTTCTTAGAAATCAGGAGATTTTGGGGAAACAGAAACCTTCCATTCCAATCTCCCCAAATAACAACAACCAATTAGATGCCTCCCCCTCCCCTTCTCAATGCTCTCTTACTTGTGATGTAATTTCTTGTATAAAAGCTATTTATCTTTACTACTTCTTTAGCCCTCCTACTGTGAGCTTTCTCTTTCTTACAGCGCAATGGGACAGCTCATTCTCCAGAGGTTTTTAATAAACAACTTTTCTGCCTTCTACTGAGTGACCTCTGAGTAGTCATTTTGGGTAAGGGTCTTCTACATCCCTCACATTTTGGGGGCTTTCCGGGATAGGGTCTTTGTGGGAGATGTCTTGTGTGCACCCTGAACAGGGACAGGCACCCATGGAGTAGTTTTCTCCATGGTCTCTGGCTCTGGGTGAGCAGCCTCCTTTCCCTCTTAGTCAATGACGTGAGGCAGGGATACTCAGTGGAATGCAGAATTGAAGACTGAAGGAAGTAGAGTCCTGATGGCTGGCAGCAATCTGAAAAGAAACACGTGTTCTTGAGGTAAAGCTCCTGAGAAGTCTAGGGGGTCTATTGGCTGGGTGTAATGGGCTGAGGCTTGAGTTGATGCACTGAGGTCCCAAGAACGTGAGGCTAAATAGTAATTGGACCATACTCTATTAATATACATGCTTGGAGAAAGAATGGCCCCCGCCCACTCTTTGTGCAAGTCCTGATGTGTTGTATAGAAAATGACGTTTCTGGTGGGTGGAGGCAGGGGAGTGGAAGAGGAAGGGGAAGGAGAAACTGCTGGCTGGTATCTTGACACAGCTGCTTGCATTGCCATTGCGATGGCCCTTCAGCTCAGGTCTCTGTCTGCTAGCTGGCTTCCTGTTGCAGCTGCCCATATTGCTATTTCAATCCTTCTTGCCCATATTGCTATCGCAATCTTTTTTCACCTCTTCATTTCAATAAAGATTGAAGATTTTTCCCTTAACCTGAATTCCTGACTCCGGCTGATTTTAAATATGCGGTCATTACAGCTGGGTTGAGGGAGACCCTGAGGGATTAACCCTCCTAAATTTATTTTTGATGTGGATCCCAATGATACAGAACTTTTCCTAAGGAAGCTCTCGGGTGGCTGCAGGGGTGTGAAGGTAATGAAGGGCTACACACCTGGACTAGGTCCAAGGTGGTAAAATGGTATAGAAGCAGTCCAAAAATTTGTATAAGGACATTACCTAGGGAATTCAAGACTGGGATGAATTCCCAGATATAAAAGGGAAGAAAACTGGGAAGATATATATCCCAGGACTATTTGGGTATATCAGACTTAAATCTGTATGTAAAAGGTGAAAATAGTTTGCGTTTGTCTGTGTGTGTGTGTCTACTTTGCATTTTTTGTTCTGTATTATAAGTTAGCAGCTTGTAGAGATAAGAATTCAGCCTCTGTGTTGCAGGCTTAGAAAAATATCAGGCTGAATTGTTTGAAGTGGAATTCATTCAGAGTGGCAATTCTTTCAGAGTGCTTCAGAAGGTAATTTGGGAACTAGTTTTGGGCTTCTCAAGAAAAGAAAATCTTTTTTTCTCTCTCTCCCTCTGCCTCTGGCAGTGGCTTTGCAGGAAGGGGGAAAGAAGAGGGAAAATAAAAACAGAGACTGAAAGTTTGGAAAGTTTTGAGAAAATAGAAGAACAGTGGCTATCACTCCTGTAAACAAGGAGCTCTGTGGAGGCTTGTGGATTCCTGCCAGAAAAAAATTTTTTTTTCAAGGTAAAGCAAGGATTGGTGCTTAATTCTTTCCTGGCTTACTAAAGAAAAGAAGTTTGAATGGAATATCTAGGTAGATTTTAGGAAATTTCACAAACTAAAATACTGGTTAATTTTAAAATAACTTTAAATTGGTGGGTGTATTAAGATTGGAAACTTAAGACTGAAAATAATAAACTGCAGATATTGGAAGGGAGGAATAAAAATAGAGTAAGAGAGGCAAATAGTTGAACATGGGGGCGCTCTGACCTGTTGGACCTGTGGGAAAACTAGGTGTGTTTCTAAAAATTGTGCCAGGAGAAGAAAGAAAAATCATTATTAGAAAGTTTGCTTTCATGGAGTTAGAGAACAGAAAGTTTAAGAAGACTAAACTGGGTAATTGTCTGCAATATTTAAGAGTTTTAGGAACTTACTATATTTTAAAGAGGTACTATAATTTAGAAATTGAAATAAAATTGAAATTGGGGGAAATAATTTTACTGTTGCCTTGTACATGTTAGATTTATTCTGGGTAAAAATCTTAAGAATTGTTTGAATATTGTGGCCTTTACAATAGAAGAAACTTTTCTTTTCTTTTTTTTTTTTTTTATATTTGGTTGGACTTCAAATTGAAATATAGGTTATTAAACAAAATGCCAGTAGAATTCCTTGGGGGGGGGGGGAGAGGGGGCGTGTTTGTATCTCCCTACATAAATGGTATGTTGCTTTCTAGAAATATTGGGCAATTTGTAAACTATAAGTTTTATGAAATTTGGTTCAAAATTAATTGTGAATCTTGAAGTTTAAAGTTTAAAAAGGTGATTTGAAGACAAGGGAAAAGAGAGATTGATTTACAAAAGCAATTAATAGTTTAAATGGAGCATCTAGTCAAGAAGGGTTACAGAGAGATGGGACAGGAGAATGAAGGTGATTTAAGGAGAATTGATTAGTAGCAGCAGATTATTTCAAGAAGAAATCAGTGGGAAAAAGAAGTAACTGGTTGGAAAGGGTAGTCACAGAGAGACAGCTGTGAGACTGGATGTGTATTTGCATGGGGAGCAAAAGAGCAGCAGTGGAAAGCTGCAGCCACTTTTGGCTGAAGAAAACAAATGGTGATTTAAAGGGACAGGATATTCTTGCAAGATGTTAATTGAATATTTGTTTGTTTCAATACATAATGGTTATGAATGTTAAAGAATATGATCAGAAATGTGGTATATAGTTTGAAAGGGTTATTTCAAAAAAGTTTAATTGATCTTTTCAAGAACTTTGCAGATTCTTTTTATGTGAAAATAGCAAGTTTTAATTAATTATATTGATGCCAATTATCTGAAAGGGACTCCAAGAATAATAGTTTTTGTCTTCTTCCTTTTGAAAATATTTTTGTTGTGAATAATATGTAGTTTGGGATTTTTCTCTGTATTGGGTATTTTAAGAGCAAAATGATTGGTGTAATCAACTTATTCAAGACTCTACTTGGGTATATAAGAATTGTGTGAATTTTCTGGGATAAATTTCTTACTGTTACTGATATAAGGTCATGGTAAATAACTGGGATTTATCTGAAACTTTGCAGATAAAATTCTTTGGGCTTATAGTTAATACTATTTGGAAGTTTTAAAGCTCCACTCTCTTATGTGCTGAAGGTTGAGTTTTAATTGCTTATGTTATGTTATAGTTATGTTCTTGCATTTTTTTTTCCCTCTTGTGACTGATTTCCATGATCAGAGCAATAGTTAATAAGAACTGTTAATGCAATTCAAACATGTCATACTTTGCTGTTTCCAATCCGGTTATATATAATTATTATATCCTAAAGACTTAGGCAAATGAGTATTTAGCTTGGTCATATGTCTGTTACTGGATATTTGTGTCTGTGGATATTCAGGTTTTTAAGTTTCTAAATGATAAAAGAACAATTAACAATGGTCTGTGAAATCTAACTGTTGTTTTATTTATTGGGAATATAGCTGATGGCCATTTACTTGCCTTGTGAAGCATGCTCAGCTGCTAGCTCTTCACATTTGGCAGCAGTCTGGTGAATCAAGTCTTTCTATCTCAGACTGTTCTAACCTTGTTAGATTTGGTTTTTTGTTGTTCTAGATTTTGGTCAAATTACAGATTATTGAACCTCTTCTGAAACATGGATCAGCCCATCTGAAGCTTAGATTGACACCATACCCATCCCTCTGCTTGGACTGAGAGCTAGTTCTTCGCCCATTTCTCAGCATGAAGCAGTTTTTGAATGAGACCATCACCTATGCTTCTGATATAATTTGGTCTGATGTGGGGGACTTGGGAATGGTTGATGAATGACTGTTAAACCCTGACTTGGTCATCTATTACTGTGTGTTTAAGATTTGGGATGGAAATTGTGAAAATTGGTAACTGTTCCTGTTAAGGAAGTTATAAGATGTTTATAATATCTATGTTCACTTCAGAATATGTAATTGTTTGAGGGATTTTATTTATTTTTTAGGAAACTCCTCCTGTACTAGTCTGTTATATATAGGAACTTTAATTCACTCTTGGGATTTATACGTGGGATGGTTATTTGACTTTTTTTTTTTTTTTTTGGATGATTCCTTTCCATGAAAAAAAAAGAGGAAGAGATAGGGAAGTAAGGAAACTGGTCGATTTTTCTCAAAATACCTAAAAGAGTGGAAACCCTTAGTTTTCTGTTCACTTTGCCTTAAGTACTTCTGCCCCACCCTCTATATCACCAGTTCAGATTGAATCGGAAGTCCTTAAGCAGTCCTTTTTTGTTTTTACTATATTTTAGCTTTTTAAACCCTTATTCTGTGGAAATGCCCTGGCAGACTTAGTTTTTGGGACTATTTTGTTTTTTGGAAATCTCCAAGATAAAGGCACCTGTCTTGGGACTGGCAGTCTTCAGCCCTGTAACCCCAGTTTCTTAATTGGTATCTCAGCATTTTCAATAACATTGCAGTTTTGAGATCAACCCTTTAAAGTTCGGGGTTTGCCTGCCTTCATGGTCTAATTGTGCATGCTCTGATAGTTCTGCTCAGAAATCTGTATTCTACTTGCAGCCTGTTCTTCTAGGTGGGGACAGGTGGAGGTACTCCAAGCCTCACCCATCTCCCCTGGAGTGGGGTGCCCTTCTGAATGGGCAGCATGACTGCCTTGAGCCCTGCTATTCTCTATATAAGCAGAAGCTGAGTTAAGTGCACAAATGACTACAGACCACCTAACACAGTGACCTGTCCATCTCAAACTGGATTCTCTGGCTGAGATGAAGACCTTTGTATTGCTGTTAACTTGGAGGTTGTCAGGGAGAGACTTGCCCTTCCCATAAGTCCTTGCATATTCTAGTTTCATTTTGATTTATTTGCCTCACATTGGATGGCCAAAATTATGGTGCTGAGACCTCCCCAGTATCCAGGGGGAGGTAATTCAAATATTCAGGAGAATGTGTAATGTTGTGCCTCAGTTTCCCTTGATTGTCATCTTTATTTATCTTTGTATTTTTATGTCTGCCAAATGCCAATCTGTTCTGTGATACGATAGTTGGTGGAAGCAATTTTTATGGTATGGATTTATTACAATCAATGGTATTATCCTGTTGCCACTATGTCTACCCTGTATAATTACATTAGTAACCAGAATACTTCAACAATCTCTATAAAAATATTGCATACAAAAGATGCTATTAAAATGATGATTCTTCAGAGAAAAGGCTAAAATGTATTAGAGGGAGATGATCTTGATGGTGAACTTGATAAGCAATGTATAGATATGTTAACTGATTCTGAACAGTGTGTGAGTTCTTCACAGAAATATGATAAAAATCATTTACATATTACAAGGGGGAGTTGTGGGGAATAGAGAGATAAGGTGAAGAACTTACAGGAATGTATGAATTCTTTTTCTATATTTTATTTTCATTATTTCTGTGTTTCCCCTATGACTTGTATAATATGTGCAGGCTCATATTTACTTGAGCCTTGGTCAGCTATAAATATATTTACTTAACCTAAGCTGACGACATTTATTGGTATTTGACATTTATCAATATTTAGTCTATTAGCTTGACCACTATCTGTTTGATTAAGCCTGAAGGCCTAATTTTCTGTTTCCTAGAAATCAGGAGATTTCGGGGAAACAGAAACCTTCCATTCCAATCTCCCCAAATAGCAACAACCAATAGCCTCCTCCTCCCCTTCTCAATGATCTCTTACTTGTGATGTAATTTCCTATATAAAAGCTATGTATCTTTGCTACTTCTTTAGCCCTCCTATTGCGAGCTTTCTTTCTTGGCGCAATAGGACAGCTCATCCTCTGGAGGTTTTTAATAAACAACTTTTCTGCTTTTTACTGAGTGATCTCAGTAGTCATTTTGGGTAAGGGCCTTCTACATCCCTCACAACACAAAGCATGTACATATGCATACATGTATATATATACCTATAATTACATATAAATATGTGTGTATATTTGTTTTTCTTGCCTTCTCAACAGGTGAGGAAGGGGAGAAGAGAAAATTTGGAACTGAAAATAAAATAAAATTGAATTATAAAAATGTCTGAGGAATTATTGGCTAGTGGATTAACCCAGCTAATTCTCATTTGTTTGGGGAAATAAGGCAGATTTGGAAGTCTTGCTCTAGAGATAGTAAAAAAAAAAAAAATTGTATCAAGATGAGATGATATAAATATGGAAGATTATTTTTTAAAAATCTAATACAAATCTTGATATTTTTAGAAGATAGAAGATTTGGGAGTAGGGTAGGGAAAGAAATGCCTAAGAGAATTAAAAAAAAAAATTGGAGATGGACCTAACATCATAAAATTATAGATTTTGAGATAGTTGGGGCATTTGATGTCATCTAGTCCAACCTGAGGCAGGTCAAGATAGAACCAAGTCATCTAGGTGATAAAGTAGGTACAGCCCATAGGCTTGTTGGTAGAAAGCCCAGAATCTGAACCCTATCTCAGAAACTTTTTAGTGGTCTAACTCTGGACAGGAACTGTCTCCCTTCTGGCAAAATGGGGACAAAAATGACCAGTTGCCCAAGATTCAGAATTTGGTGGTGAGGGAGTCCTCATTCTTCCCTCCCCCTCTATATCCAAAGCCTGCCAACTTCATTTTTGCAACAACCTTTTCTACTACTCTCCACAGATAACTGCCATTTTTATGTAGATTTTCATTACCTCAGGCTTGAAATATGTTGGTAGTCTGCTTGTGGTCTTCTACCAGAGATTTATTCCCACTCAATTACACCCTCCACTCAGTTGCCATACACTCCATAATCCAGTGACATTGGATTTTCGATCCGACTCAAGGAATTTTCAGTAGTTCCCCACTCTAGAACATTCTCCTTACTCATTTCCAACTCCTATCTTCTTTGGCTTCCTTCAGATCCTTTCCTCTGGATACCTCCAATGGATCCTGTCTAGTTTTGTTTATTTGCATGTTGTTTTCCTCAGACATGAAGCTCATTGAGGCAGGGAATGCCCTTTCCCTTTATTTTTATCTTCATACTTAGCACTTGATAGGCTCTTAAATGTCCGTTCATGACACCTCCAAAATTTCTTTAAAAGTCTACATCAGATAGGAACAGGAAGAACAACATATTAACTTTATGGTTAAAAAAAGAAAAACACTAAAATCGGGTCACAATAAAAGACGTCCTTCAGCAGCTGCCAGACAGGCAGATCCAGCACCTTCTACTACGCCGTTCTAGTGCGCAAGCGCAATTTCTCCAGCGCTCTCCCAACCCCAAGAAGCCTGAAATTACGAGGAGACCGAGACTGAGGGACGCGCTCTTACGTCAATGACAAAGGCCGAGAAACGAATCTCATGCCACCTCTGGCCTCCCTCCAAGATCCCAGTCTTCTTAGCGGGTTTGCGCCGACGCAAACTCTTTTCCCTTTTTTCCGCCTCCACTCACTTTGGCTTCCGACGCGCACGCGCAAAGGAGATCCCGCCACTTCTCAGCCACCCCACTTCCCTCCGGGCTCCCCCCTTTCTGAGGGCTCGCACCGACGTAAGCAGTCTCTTCCACACCAACTCTTCTCTTTTCCCACTCCTTTCCCATAGGTTTATTTGGGCCGCGCCCGTGCGCTCTCGCTCCTCCCCACCCACCCTACCCTGCTAGCTCCTAGCTTGTCCTCTTCGAGAGCTCGCGGAACACCAGCTATCTTCTTCTCAGTTTGGTTTTCGCGCACGCGCGGGCTCACCCTTCTAGCCACCCCTCCCATTCAATGCCCCGCCCCTTCAGTCCCCGCCCCCGCCTCCGCCCCTCACGCACCTTCCTTACTTTCCACTTCCAGCCAGCAGCATTCTTCAACCTCAGTGTGAACCTCGGCAGCCATGGAGCTCCCTGGTAGCTTGTGCAAGAAAGTCAAGTTGACCAACCAAGGGCAGAACTGGGTGAGCGCCCAAGGCCGGGTACTAGGAGGCGGGAGCCTCTTATTCCCTGCAGTCCAAGAGGGAGGGCTGGCGGCTTGGGGTATCTGGGGAGCAGTGCCGGGGGCGGGGCGGGGGCTGTGCTGATGTGGCAGGGTCTGCTTAGCTCGGGGCTGGAGACCCATGGGGCACCGCCTCTCCTCTCCTTACCCCTCCCCCCCTCATGAGGAGACGTCGCCTTCTTTCCCCACCCCAGTGCAGCTGGAGATCTAGCCTTCACTTCTTTCTCATACTCCTCTTCAAAAAGCGGACTTAGTAGCATCCGCAGCCTGCACTATTTAGGCTGTCTACTGAATGGTAGCCTTAAAAAAAAAAATATAGGTTGCGCCCCTCCCCCATCCTTTACTCGGTCCTTTCTCCCTTAGGACTAGGCTTTGGAAAGCATCCCGGCACTGTTGCCAGGTGGGCACCTTCCCCGTCTTTATTAGACTCTGCTTGGTCCTGAAGTGTTGCAGCTTTGGAGTTCGGTCTACCCCTCTTCTCTAAATCTGTAGTTAAAGTTACCCTTGTTTGCAACAATGTAGCCATTCACGGACCGAGAGCTAACCCGAACTGAGCAGCTTTTGTGACTGAGTTAACTAGTGACACAGTGCAAACCCTTGTGGCTGCCCCTGGAGCCTGGGTTTCTTGGAAGGTGTGCGGGAAAGTGTGTAGTTTGTATCGTTTTCAGCTCCTGTCAGTTGATTTTTGGTGCTTTAGTCACGTCTTGATGGCACTGTTTTTTCTCACTAGCTATAAGACAAATTTATAAAAGCATCGGTGGGCCTCTAGTTTGAGTAATGGAACAAGTTGATGGATCCAGGTCTAATCAACAACCTTTTATTAACCTAGTACTGTGTGCCAAGCCCTGGAAAGCATTCAAATATGTTACCCCGGCTGGATTTTAAAAAAATACTAAAGGCCGGGGAACATTGTTTTGTTTATTTTATAACCCTTATTTCTCCAGGTATTCATTTACCTTCACTCATTTTACTGACACCCCTTCCCCCCCTTCCCATATGGCATGAGCAAAAAGAGAGGTGGAAAGATGCTTTTCCACTAGTGGAAAGAGCAGCCATACCATCTGAAACTCCAGTCGAAGCAGGATTGGTTTATCAGTCCTCCTTAGAAGACAGCCTATACCTGTTCACTTACTTTTAAAGATAGAAGCCAAAGATTAACGAATCAGGTCCAAACATCTGCTAATTCTACTTCATTATTTTATTTTATTTTTTACAATTTATTCTTAATACACATTGCTTTATAAATCATGTTATAAATCAGAGCAAAAGGGAAAAACTATGGGGGAGGAAAAAAAAACAGAAAAAAGAACTGAACATAACATTTATGTTACATACTTCAACAAGACTTTACTGGTAAATAATTTTTCTTAACACTTTTATCAACTCCTCCACTCTCCACATTAATTCTTTCAAACTTTTTAATCCTTGGACCTTTCATAACTTCCCCTCATCTTTACTCTCAGATAAGAATCTTGCCTTGTATTTTACAGAAAATATTGAAAATACAGATAGTTCTCGCTTTAAATGTGACTCTCCATAAAGAATTTTGAAATACACATTATACTATGCTTTCTCTGCTTTCTTCCCCTCAGCTTGGTGCATTGTTGCGCCCCCTAATTCTCCGGAGGCCTTAAAAACCACAAAAGAACCTCTCCAAAATGAAAGCAGAATCAGCAATGTAGAAAGGCTACCTCTGCCAGTCCAGATTGGGGATTTGCTTGAGTCTTATACCAAGAGAAGAGACCTTTGCCCTGCTCTGCCCACCTCCCCTGATGTCTGATCCCCTCTGTCTTCTGTCTCTTTCAGCTTGGGTATCACATGTCTGTCTTCAGCTGCTGCATGTTGCCTCCTCTCCTCTCTGTGTGTTCTTTTTCTCAGTTCCTTCCAGGCCCTCATGTGGTTGGTTCTGGCCTCCTCCATGTTCCTCCTCCTGCTTTTGTTTCTCTGTGCCTGGGACCCATGTATCTTTAGAACTATGTGCTGGTTCTCTCCCTCTACAGTTATGGGACCTTCTCTTCCACATCTTGGGGCAAATTTGCATTATGTAAAAATTGCTTTGGATAGAGGTCTGTAAAATGTCCATTTAAATAAACAGTTTGCATTAGTTGTAAGTCTTCTCTTTCCCCTTAGATGACTTCTACTTCTCTTTCATCCCTATCTCACATGGTAAATGAGGTCTTAATTCTTTATGAAGGATAATCCTACCTGCACAAGTGATCCTAATTCATCTAATCTTCAACAGATTACCCTTTCTGTTGAACTCTTCCTAATCACTTTTTTCCCTACCTGCACAAGTGATCCTAATTCATCTAATCTTCAACAGATCACCCTTTCTGTTGTTCTTCCTAATCACTTTTTTTCAATCTCTCCTTTCCTCTGGCTCCTTTCCTATTGACTATTAGCATTCCTTTTTAACTTTTTAAACATCTCTTGAATATTCTCCCTTCTCTCTAACCTGGCTAGCTAATTTTAGTGCTGGAAAGCCATTCAAATATGTTACCCCGGCTGGATTTTAAAAAAATACTAAAGGCCAGGGAGCATTGTTATGTAGGTTTTCATTACCTCAGGCTTGAAATATTTTGGTAGTCTACTTGTTGATCTTCTACCACAGATCTATCCCCACTCAATTACACCCTCCACTTAGTTGCCATACAACACATCTTGATAATTGAAATAGCCTACTAGAGAGTCTTCCTGCCTCTAGGTCCTTCCCACTTCCCAGTCTATTCTCTTATCTGCCACTCAGGTGATTTTCTTTTACGTAAAGATCTGATCACACCCATTACTAAATAAACTTCACTGGCTCCCTATTGCCTCTAAGAATAAATGCAAAATACTCTGTTGGTTATTCAAAATCTTTTAAAACCTGGCCACCTCCTACTTTCCCAGTCGTCTTACACCTTACTCTGACATGTGCTTTTCCATCTTGTGACATTAGCCTCCTGACTGTTCCATGAACAAGACACTCTATATCTCTGCACTGGTCTTTTTTTCTGTCTGTCCTGTGTGATTGGAATGCTTTCTCTCCTTTGCTCTGTTGACTTTTCTGATTTTTAAATCCCAACTAAAATTCCACCTTCTACATTAAGCTTTCCCTTACTTCCCCTTCTTCATATAGCTGAACCAAACAAGATGTTTGTTACATATTGAATATAGAAGTAGATATTAGAACCATCTAATTGTCTTCTATTCAGCCAGTCATTAAATATATTAAAAAAAAATGTAAAACATTGATTCTACTCTCACTAAGTTTGGGGCATAAATGACATAAATATGATATTTATATTAATATGGAATGGGCTTATTTTAAATACATAAATATTTTAAAATTTATTATCTTAATTTCTAATATGATAAATATTAATTAATAAATTAAAAACACATAAACCAAAGTTCTTTGGAATCCTTAATAAAGAGTGTGAAGGTCTTGAGACCAAAAATTTAGATCATTTATCAACTGAGGAATGGCTCATAGTATAAAAGTTCCTTTATCATTTCCTTATTTAGCTTGGAAATGAGACATTTCTTAGAGAAACCCACTCTAAAGGTTTTTCCTAGGTTGTTTCCTTTTTAATCTTAGCTTTATTGAATCTGTATAAAACCTTTAAATTTTTATTTAAGACAAATTATCCATTTTATCTTCTTCAATCCTTTGGTCATTATTTTTTTTTTCTCTCCTTAGATTTGGATGCTTTTTTTTTTTCTTTTTTTCCAATTGATGATGTAATATTTTATATCTAGGTCACACATGTCTGTAACTTATTTTGATATGAAGTCTAAATTAAGTTCATTCATACTGCTTTCTAGTATTCGGAAAATTTTTAAATCAAATGGTGAATCCCTATTCTACTAGATAAGGTCTTTGTATATATCAAACACTAATGACAATTTTTGTGCGTACCTAAATTGTTCTATGATTATCTATTTTTTGGCCAATACCAATTTTATGTATAGTCATATTTCAAAATATTTCAAATCACTAAAAAGAGAAATGCAAATTAAAGCATTTCTGAAGATCTATCACATCCATCAGATTGACAGAGATGACCAACAAAACAAAGAGATAAATGTTGTAGGGGCTTTGAAGAAATGTTCAGTCAGTCAGTAAACATTTATTATTTACTAGAACCTTGTGCTAAGTTGTGGGGATGCAAAAAAAGGCAAAAGACAGCCCTTGTCCTTATAGAACTCACAAACTAATGAGAGAAAACAACATATAAAAAGAAATTGAAAAGGGTGAGAGGAAGGGAAAAGAAAAGTACTTGGACATTGGGACATGATGAAGATCTGCATCGTGAGATGTAGGCACTGGGAGGTCCCAGCACATGGGTCCTCAAACTGAGGATCTGGAAAGACTTTAACCTTCTTTAAACAGAGAGAAGGAAAAGTCTCAGAGCTAGGGAATACTGAGGAGAGGAGTAAGTTTTAGAGTTGAGTTAATCTTGTTGGAAGTTGAATTACTGAAGATAGTAATGATGTCCAGGAAAGCAGCTGGGTGGTAGATGCAACAGTCACTTGGATGCTCTGTTAGTGGACTTGTGAATGTTGTTTGTCCTTTTTGAAGAGAATCTGTGGCATTCCAGGTGAACTGGATCTAAATGAGGTATAGTTGCACAAACTCATCAACCTCACTCTTCCTTGAAGTCTAGTGGCAGGACAAAAGCCAAGATAACTGGTGATGGCCCAATTGCCTGACAGAACTCTAAGCACTTCACACCCCCTCTTGGAACAAATTGTTCTCATCTGCCCATTCCAACAAGGAAAATCTTCACATACTTGAAGTAGACATCCCCTTTGTGAAATAGGTAACACTATTCTGAAAAGGATTTTGGAATTAAATACAAAAGTTATTAAATGATGTATACTTTTTAATCACCAATAGCACTGTTAGACATATACTGAAAAAAATCAAAGAAGGGAGTGAGGGGGGAAGGAAGTCCCATATGTACAAAAGTATCCATATCAGCTCTTTTTTGTGCTGACAAAAATAAACAAATTAAAAAACCCTCGAAAACTGGAAACCTAGGGGATACCCATCATTTTGGGAATGGCTGGACAAATTGTGCTACATGAATGTAATGTAGTACTAAATTAAATAAGGAAATTGATGATAGGCATAGAAAGATGAGATGTCTTTGAACTGAATCAGAGTGGTAAGTAGAACCAGAAGAATTTCTACTATAATATTTGTATTTAAAAAAAAATTATAAACTGATGAAATGAGCAGAACAAGTTTATCTTACAAAATAATAACACTCTAAAGGCAAATAGCTTTGAAAATGACAAGAACTGTAATCGATACAATTATATCAATTATTCCAAAGGAGTGATGATGGAATATGTTGTCTATCTGATTTATCTCTCTCCTGAAAGATTTAGAGAATGAGAACATTTTTTAACTTGGCCTATAAAGAATTTGTTTTCTTGATTATGCATATTTGTTACCATATATATATAATTTTCAATGGTATATGGAGTGGGAGGAAGAGATAATGAGTTCTCTTTAAAAAAGGCAAATTAAAGTATCTAGCCTTCTCTTGCAATTTCACATCTTGAAATATGAAACAGTTGTCTGAAAAATCACATGACTTTGATTTCATTTGCTTTTAAAAATATTTAATCTTTGAATTTATTCGGTTACAAATTTGACAGTCATTAAAAATATCTCCACATATGAATAACTATCAAAGAGACTTGTATTGATACTATATTTTGTTTATGTCCCATTCTGGATAACCTGTTTTCTTTTGTGTTATTAAAATCTATATTTGATGATACTGTTTTTTTTGTTTTTTTTTTTTTTTTTGGCACCACAATAGTCTACTCTTCATTAAAGCTCCTCCTTTTAACATAAATATTAACAAGCAAACAAATTTGTGTTGGATCTGAAAATGAATATCTTATTTTGTACTTAAAGGCTTTAACTTCTTGACCTCTGCTCAAGTGAGAAACATGCTTCATCGATTTTTGTGAGGTATGACTGATTGATTGATTGTTCATCACCTTGATCAATTTCTCAAGTCTTTCAGAGTTGTTGACTTTTACAGTATTGTGGACCTTGAAAAAATTGTTTTCTTGGTTTTTTGCTTACTTTGTTCTGCATCAATTTGTACAAGTCTCAGTTTTCTCCAATCTGTCCCCAATTTGTCATTTCTTATGGTGCCTTTAATATTCCATTTTAGTTATATAACATTATTTGTCCAGTCATTCTCTAACTTATGGCCACCCTATTTATTTCAAGTTTCTTGCTATAACAAAAGTGCTGCTCTAAAGTATTTTTAGTTCATATGGGTTCTTTTCCTCTTCTTTGATATCTTTGATATCAGTGGATCAAAGAATATGCATAGTTTAGAAACTTTTGGGATATAATTCTGTTTTTTTTTCCTCCTGAGGCAATTGGGGTTAAGTGACTTGCCCAGGGTCACACAGCTAGGAAGTATTAAATGTTTGAGGCCACATTCTCCTCAAAAGGAGGACTCAAGTCCTCCTGAATTCAGGGTTAGTGCTCTATCCACTGACCAACTAGCTGCCCCAGGGATATAATTCTAAGTTACCAGACTGAATAGTTGGACTACTCTTTTACCTTTTTTAATGAGCATTGTGATAAGAAGGGAGCAGATAGTAGCTTTAGTATGTTAGTTTGAGCAAATGTTTTCTATGATATGATTGTAGCCTAGTTTAGGAATTTTCCCCTAAACTATTTAAATAACCTACTGTAATGTTCTTGTTTTGGTTTTCTGGTGGTCTCTGAGCAGCCTTCCTTTCAGCAGATTAATCTCCAGGAGAATAGCCAGGTATCAAAGTCCAAATTCTTTTTTGCCTCCTTGCCTGGGGTCAGGCTAGCTTTCTGGATGGCTTTGGTCTCAATGGGGGAAGTGCAAGAGGCCAGGCCAACCACCAGGCTGGTGAAGGCTGATGAAGATGGAATGAATCTTTCTCCTTGGCTCCGAGAGCTTGAGTTCCCCACTTTAGTCCTCTTATCTTCTCTGGCTCTGAATCTGGCTGAGGCTCTCACTTTATATGCTCTCTTATAATTACATTATCATAAGTGTGAATCTTGTAGAACTATATTACTAAGTGCATGTACTGAACTAGAGAACTATTAAGCACCATGCCAAACTAGATAACCATTGTCTTTATCAATTCCAGTGACTTAACACCTTAAGAATCTTTGTTTCAAGTTCAGAGTTCTGGCCCATAACAACCTATTAAGTAGTTTTCTTGTCTCTGATATATCAGGTCTTAATCTATCTCATCCATATTACTTCCCAAGAAATGTTGCTAATATCCCACTATGATAATGTTGCATCTAATCGGAATAAAAACATTAGAACAACATGTAGAAGATTGGTGAAAGAGTGTTAAACTTTAAAGAAAGCTGGTCTAAAATTGGCAATTGATAATGCCATTTTTGTAGATCTTCTGTTAAGTAGCTCATCAAAGGAGTGACCACTGATCCAGAAAATATAGAAGCACTTCTTAACTGTCCGTGGTCAGAGAGTCTATGTGAATTAATGTCTTTTCCAGGTGGCAACATTTGTAAAATTGAAAGAATTTTGTTGCTATTTCCAAACCTCATTCAGGGATGTATGTATGATTGCAAAGAATAAAGGACATAATGACAAGAAAAGTCAAATTGACCTAAACCATCAGAAGCCTTTTGGACATTATTGGGATAAAGAATGTGAACAATCCTTAAAAAATTTGGTCAAATGCCTCACAAATGTACTAGTTTTAATCTTTGCTGACTCAAACAAGGCTTTTAAAATATCTCAGTGTAATGGAAGGCTTGGAAGCAGTTTTATAAATAAAGTGGTATCCAGAAAAAGCTGTGGTATTTGCTAGTAGAGGATTTATAGAGAAAGTCAGTATGCAATATGTAGAATGTCTAGCTATAAAATGGGCTATCTCTGTTAAGTTCAGAGATTGAATGTTTAGAATACATCTGGGGTTCCCAGAGAAGGATCAACATTTATGTGGTTACAAACACTATCAGATATTTTTAAAGTGGTAAAAATAATCCTGTCGAGGAGGCTGCTGTCACCCTTGTTCTTCCTATTTACTCAAAATCACTCACAATGTTACCATTCCTTTTTTTTTTTTTGTTATAAGTGAATTTAAATAAAAAAAGTTTCCTCTCTCCTTATCTTTTAAGAAAACAAGATAAATAAAACTCATTATATAATATGTAGTCATGCAAAGTAGTCATGTTCCAAAAATAAAAAGCAAGAAAAAAAGAAGAGATAGATGACATATTTCAATATGAGTCCTCTGGAATCGTAATAGGTTATTGTATTAATCAAAAGATATCTAGGTGACACAGTGGAATGCTGGACCTAGGATAGGAAGATGTATCTTCCTGAGTTTAAATCTGGCTTTATAAGATGTGTGATCCTGGAGAAGTCACTTAGTCTGATTGCCTCTGTAAAATCTTATGTGGTTAATCATTCCTAAGTATCTCTGTCAAGAAGACCACCAAGTGGACTCGCAAAGAATGTGTTTATCAGTTATTTAGTCTTTCAGAGTTGATTATCTTTACAATATTGCTATTAACTGTTGTGAAGCTTCCTGAACTTTTTAGTTGACTCAGTGTAAATTACTCTCCTGGTTTTGCTCACTTCATTTTGAATGAATTCATCGAAGAATTCTTAGGGTTTTTTTTGAATCATCCCCTTCATCATTTCTTAAAGAACCAGTAGTATTCTATCATAATATATATCACAGATTGTTCAGCCATTCTTCAAATGATGGACATCTTCTCACTTTTCATTTCTTTGCCATTATTATTTTTGTATATGTACATATAGGTCTTTCTCCCTCTTTGGGGCATAGCCCTAGTAGTGACATTGTTGTCAAAAGATATACTCTGCTTAATAGCTTTTGATCATAGTTCCAAATTATTTTCCAACATACACCAGTTCATGGCTCTACTAAATTAAATTGAAGAAAAACTATTTTTCTTATATTAAATTGTCAACTATCTTAGGGAAAGGAAGTTTAATTTGCTTTTCTCTAATTAGAAGATTTTGAAACATAACTATCGATAGATTGCATTTCTTTCTGTGAAAGATGCCTATTCATATGTTTTTATGTTTTTTTTTTACTGTTTATCAATTATGAATGGCTCTTAGTCTTATAAAATTGACTTGATTACCTCTGTATTGAAAAATAAAGCCTTTAGTTTATCTTAATAGAAATTCCCCACAAAATTTTTTTCCAGTTTCCTTAAAAGATTCTTCTTTAGAAGAAAAATCAAATTTTAGTTTTATTGTTTTTTTTAATGCTATCAAATTTTATATAATCAGAATTAGGCATTTTATCTTTTTTGATCTATCCTCTTGTTTTTCCTTTTCCTTTCTTCAAAGATCTGAAAAGTAATTTCTCCTATCCATCGCTAATTTGATTATGATTTCACCTTTTACATCTAAATCACAATCCCATTTTGAGCTTATCTAGGCATATGTTGTTAGATATTTTCTGCCAGACTAATTTAACAGTTTTTCTTTTTCTTAACAGTTTTTTTTTTTTTTTTTGATTAGTCAGTTCTTGCCCCAATAGCTAAGATGTTTGGTTATTCTGTTAATTTGCTTTTGTATATTTTGTACCTTATCTCTTAGAAAAGGTTCAACTTCTTTATTTCTTAACCCAGTACCAAATTGTTTTGACCATTACAGCTTTGTAGTATAGTTTGAGATCTGGTACTATTATTTCCATTTTCTTCCCATTTTTTCTCCTCATTGATTCTCTAGGTGACAATTTATAATCTGCCTAGGCTGGGAGTCAGAAATATTTGAATTCAAATCCAAATTCAGACACTTATTAGCTGTGTGACTTTGGGCAAGTCACTTAGCTTCTGTTGCCTAAGTTTCCCCATGGAGATAACAATGGCACCTACCTCCCAGGTTTGTTGTGAAGATCAAATGAGATGATAATTGTAAAATAGTATAGTTCCTTTTTCATACTTAAGTGCTATGTTAATATTATGTTAATAGTTGTTATTAATATTCTTAACCTTTTGTCTACTAGATAAATTTTGTTATTTCTTTTATAAAGTACTTTTATGATAGTTGCTTGACATGGCATTAAATAAGAAAATTATTTAGGTAACTGTGAAGATCAAGTTAGCACCCTGGATACTTTGGAATCAGCTGAAGTCAGGATAAGCAAAAGTCCTTGGTCTTTATTCTTGGTTTTTAGAGGTAGAAGTCAAAGGAATGGACACAGGATCTCCACAACCTTCCTTCTCCTTGTGTACCACCAAAGTGATTCTGGCTTGTTTTACTCCCGCCCCGTAATCCCTCTTACAATTCTCTGTATACACCAAAAGATTGAGCCAGCACAGAATAGTGGGAAGGGCCATTTTCCAAGCATATGCTAATAGAATATTGTCCAATGGGGAATTAGCCTTAAATGCTTGGTTGTCTGATTCCAGTGCATCAACTCAGAGTTTCAGCCCTTTATAGGTAACTGTCATTTTTATTATATTGATCCACCTCTGAGTAATTAATATTTTTCCATTTATTTAGATCTCTTTTGTGTGAAGAATGTTTTGTAATTGTGTTCAAATGAAACTTTGCTGGTTATTGTCTCAATTGGTGTCTTTTCTGATTACTTAGTAAAATATATCATCAACAGATAGTTTTATTTTTTCTTTATTTGTCTTTTTGCCTTTAATTTTTTATATGTTTTAGACTTCCCTGGTTTCATAATAAAAATCTGGGAGGGTGTTTTGTCAGTTTTTGAGAATAATTTGTGCAGTACTGGTACTAATCTTCAAAATTTTGATAAATTCCTCCAGTGGATCTATCAGGATTAGGAGTTTTTATTACTAGTTTTAGATTTTATTATTTTAAATTTAATTTAATTAATTTTATTAAATACAGCTTAGATGTATTTCCTTTTCTGAGATTGGGTTATTTTGGATCTCTATTTGGTCTTCTGTTAATTTGAGTATTTTATATTTTTAAATTTAAGTCTCTTTTTTGGTATGCAGTAATAACAATAATGCCATAATCCCATTATCACTATTCACTGTCACCTGGAGAATCAATGAAAAAAAAAATGGGAAGAAAGTGAAATGTTGCTAATATGTGTAGAATATTCCTCTGGTTCTGCTCATTTCACTTTATATCAGTTTATGTCAGTTTTGGCAGTTTTTTCTGCCCACTTCATCATTTCTGATTGCATAATAGTATTCCATTACATTCATATGCCACAATTTTTTTTAGCCAAAGCCTAATTAATGAATAATCTCTTAATTTCCAATATTTTTCCACCATGAAGATGATATTTTTGCATATGTAGATCCTTTACCTCTCCTCCCTGTCTTTGTATGATCACTTTGGGATACAGACCTAGTAGTGATATTTGCTGGAGTCAAAGGGAATGCAAAGTTTGATTGCCCTTTGGACAGAGTTCCAAATT
This sequence comes from Antechinus flavipes, assembly GCF_016432865.1. Lineage (NCBI taxonomy): Eukaryota > Metazoa > Chordata > Mammalia > Dasyuromorphia > Dasyuridae > Antechinus > Antechinus flavipes. The sequence goes on from NC_067403.1 coordinate 136,172,176, forward strand.
GCTCTCCAGCATAGTTCAGAACTCCACCACAACAATATGTTATTGTTTCAATACGTTGTCACATCTTTTCCAATATTTACATTTTATCATTTTACTTTCCTGACATGTTACTCAATCCTGGTGGTAGGTATGAAGTGGAACCTTAGATTTGTTTTAATTTGTACTTCTCTAATCAATAGTTATTTAGAACATTTTTTCATGTGTATAGATAGCTTCAATTTCTTCATCTGAAAACTTCCTTTTCATATCCTTTGACCATTTATCAATTGGTGAATGATTTGCATTCTTATAGATTTGACCAGTTCTAAATATATTTGAGAAATTATTGGTTGTATTGGTTTTGTTTGTACAAAAGCTTTTTAAATTGAATATAATCAGAATTATCTATTTTGCATTTTTTAATGTTTTCTGTCTTGTTTGATCATGAAGTTTTCCTCTTCGAATGGATCTGAGAGGTAATTTACTTATGATGTCTAATATTCTATTTACTCTCTTAGTTTTTTTCTTGTTTATTTTTTTGATTCAATTTATCAGGTTCTGGGAGGGGACGGGTGAAATCCCTTACTAGTACAGTTTTGCTTTTTGTTTCTTCCTGTAATTCACTTAACTTCTCCTTTAAGAATTTGGTTTCTGTATCACATGATACATATATGTTTAGTATTGTTATTGCTTTTTTATTTATGATACCTTTTAGCGAGATAATCATTTTCTTTCTTGTTTCTTTTAATTAGGTCCATTTTTGTTTTTTTACTTTGAAATTAGGATTGCTCTCCTGCTTTTTATTAACTTCAGCTGAAGCAAAATAGATTTTACTCTAGCCCTTTATCATTGGTCATTTTGTGTGTGTTTCCTGTAAGTAACATTTTGTAAGAATTTGGGTTTTGATCCACTATGCTATCCACTTCTATTTCTTGTGAGTGTTCATCCCATTCCCATTTACAGATATGATTACTATGTATTTATTTCCTTCCATCATTCTTCCTTCTCTTTGTCCTTTCTCTCTCACCCTTTCTCTCCTTACCAGTGTTTTGCTTCTGTTTGCCCACCCTTGATCTGGCCTTAATCTCCTTTCCTACTTTCCTATAGGGTAAAATAGTTTTCTCCATTCAACTGATTGTGTTTATTATTCTCTCTTTGAGCCAGTACTTATGAGAGTAAGGTTCAAGCAGTGCTTATCATCATTTTCCCATCTTTCCTTCCACTATCTATTTTTTGCAACTCTTCATCTAAAATAGTTTACAACATTTCTCATCCCTTAATTTTTTTTTAATGTCATTTCTTTAAATTCACCTTATACGCATACCCTCTATGTATATTCCTTCTAGCTATACTATTGATGAGATAATTTTTTAGGAATCCCAAGTATCTTCTGTATGGATGTAAATAATTTACTCCATTGAATTTCTTATGTTTTCTTTTTTCCTTTTTACCTGTTTATGCTTTTCTTGGGTCTTGATATTGGAGGTCAAGCTTTTGGTTTAGTTCTGGTCTCCTAATGAAAGTTTGAAATCCTATTTCTTTGAATTACTATTTTTTCTCTTGATGTATTATGCTTTTTTTTTTTTTAATAATTATAACTTTTTATTGACAGAGCCCATGCCTGGGTAATTTTTTACAACATTATCCCTTGCACTCACTTCTGTTCCGACTTTTCCCCTGCCTCCCTCCACCCCCTCCCCCAGATGGCAAGTGGTCCTATACATGTTAAATATGTCACAGTATATCCTAGGATGTATTATGCTTAATTTTGCTGAGCAAGTGATTCTTGGTTATAGTCCTCATTCTTTGCCTTCTGGAATATCATGTTCTATGACCCCAGTCCTGTAATATTGTAGTTGCCAAATTCTGTATAATCTTGATTGTGACTTCCTGATAATTTTTTTTTTTTGGGGGGTTGCTGCTTTTAGTGTTTTTTTTTTCCCCCTTGATCTGATAGTGCTGAAATTTGGCTATAATATACCATGGAATTTTTATCTTAGGGTCTCTTTCCTTGTCCTAGGGTGATTGGTGGATTCTTTTAATGTCTATTTTGCCCTCTTGTTTCAGGACATAGAACAATTTTCCTTGATAATTTCTTTCTTTTTTAATTTTAAAGCTTTTTATTTACAAAACATATGCATGGGTAATTTTTCAACGTTGACCCTTGCAAAACTTTCTATTCCAGATTTTTCCTTCCTTCCCCTCTCCTCCTCCCTTAGATGGCAAGTAGTCCAATACATGTTAAATATGTTAAAATATATGTTAAATCCAATATATGTATACATATTATACAGTTATCTTGCTGCTCAAGAAACATCAGATCAAGAAGAAAAAAAAAAACCTTTCAAAGAAAACAAAATGCAAGCAAATATCTACAGAAAGAGTGAAAATGCTATGTTGTGGTCCACACTCAGTTCCCACAGTCCTCTCTCTGGATGTATATGCTTCTCTTCATCTCTGAACAATTGGACCTGGTTTGAATCATTTCATTGTTGAAGAGAGCCACGTCCATCAGAATTGATCATTTTGTAGTCTTGTTGCCGTGTATAATGATCTCTTGGTTCTGTTCATTTCACTTAGCATCAGTTCATGTAAGTCTCTCCAGGCCTCTTTGAAATCATCCTGTTGGTTGTTTCTTACAGAATAATAATATTCCATGACATTCATATACCATAATTTATTCAGCCATTCTCCAATTGATGGGCTCCATTCAATTTCCAGTTTCTTGCCACTACAAAAAGGGCTGCCACAAACATTTTTGCACATGTAGGTCCCTTTCCCTCCTTTGGGATATAAACCCAGTAGAAATACTGCTGGATCAAAAGGTATGCACAGTTTGATAATTTTTTGAGCATAGTTCCAAATTGCTCTACAGAATGGTTGGATCCATTCACAATTCCACCAATAAGGTATCAGTGTCCCAGTTTTCCCACATCCCATCCAACATTCATTGTTGTCTTTTCCTGTCAACCTTGCCAATCTGATAGGTGTGTAGTGGTATCTCAGAATTGTGTTAATTTGCATTTCTTTGATTAATTGTGATTTGGAGAACCTTTCATATGACTAGAAATAGTTTCAATTTCTTCATCTGAAAATTGTTCATATCTCTTGACCATTTATCAATTGGAGACTGGCTTGAATTCTTATAAATTTGAGTTGATTCTCTGTATATTTTAGAAATGAGACCTTTATCAGAACCTTTGAATGTAAAAATGTTTTCCCATTTTATTCTTCTCTTCTAATCTTGTCTGTATTAGTTTTGTTTGTACAAAAACTTTTTAACTTAATATAATCAAAATTATCTATTTTGTGATCAATAATGATCTCTAGTTCTTTTGTCACACATTCCTTCCTCCTCCACAGATATGAGAAATAAACTATCCTATGTTCTTCTAATTTGTTTATAATATCATTCTTTATGTCTGTATCAAGAACCCATTTCAACCTTATCTTGATATACAGTGTTAGGTGTGGGTCAATGCCTAGTTTCTGCCATACTAGTTTCCAATTTTCCTAGCAGTTTTTGTCAAATAGTGAATTCTTGGCCCAAAAACTGGGGTCTTTGGGTTTGTCAAACACTAGATTATTATAGTCATTAACTATTTTGTCCTGTGAACCTAACCTATTCCACTGATCAACTACTCTGTTTCTTAGTTGGTACTGCTTTTGATGACCACTGCTTTATGATATAGTTTTAGATCAGCTAGGCCATCTTCATTTGCTTTTTTTTCTCCCATTAATTCCCTTTAAATTCAAGACCGTTTGTTCTTCCAGATTAATTTTGTTGTTATTTTTTCTAGGTCAGTAAAATAGTTTCTTGAGAGGTTGATTGGTATAGCACTAAATAAATAGATTAGTTTAGGTAGTATTATCATTATTATTATATTCACTCGACCTATCCAAGAGCACTTGATATTTTTACAATTGTTTAGATCTAATTTTACTTATGTGGAAAGTATTTTGTAGTTTTGCTCATATACTTCCTAACTTTCTCCTGGCTTCCTTGATAACTTCTTGAAAGATATTATCCAGGTACTCCTTTTAATTATGACTTTCAGGGAGTCCAATGATTCTGATATTATCTCTCCTGGATCTCTGTTTTCCAGGTCGCTTGTTTTTCCCATGAGGTATTTTACATTTTCTTCCATTTTCTCATTCTTTTTAAATTTTTTTTTCATTTTCTCATTCTTTTCAATTTGTTTGATACTTATTGTTTCATGGAGTCTTCTTGCCCAATTCTGATTTTTAAGGTATTTTTTTCCCTAAATTAGCTTTTCTATTTTCTTTTCCACTTGGCTGGTTGTATTCTTTAAGGAGTTTTTTCTTCAGTGGATTTTTGTATCTTCTTTTCCTTGTGGTCAATTTTGCTTTTTAAATAGTTTTCCAATCTGGTGATTCTTTTCATAATTCTCTTGCATCCCTCTAATTTTTTCCCCATTTTTCTTCATTTGTATGGTTTTAAAGCTCATTTTTTAGCTCTTTCATGAATTCTTTCTGGCCTTGACCACTTCCCATTTTTTTTTTTATTGCCCATGAGTGCTTTGCCTTTGTTATCCTCTTCTGTTGGTTCTGTCATTTTATGTTTTGGGCTTCCCTGTCACCATAATAACGTTATATTTCAGATTTGGTTTTTGTTGGTTTTTTGGTTCATATTTTATTTGTTTGTTTTATTTGTTTTTTGGCCTCTTTTCCTGTGTTTTAAAGTTGAGCTCCTTTCCTACAGTGGGAAGAGTACTATATCAGGTTTTATGCTACAGGCCCTGGTTGTTTACCAGGTGCTGCATATATGTTGCCCTGAGACCACCTGAGGGTGTTGTGGTATGGGGCAGCTGGCATTGTGCAGTTTTTAGGAGTCTGGCAGTTCACCTGATGCTGAACTAGGGTTTTAGTGATGGTGATGGGCATGTGTAGAGGCCTGATGGGGTGCCCTGGAGCTTCCGTGCAGCCATAGTGAAGCACATGATCTGGTAGCTGGAGGACCTGGGTATGTCATTTTAAAAAGATTTATCTTAAGCAAAAATGTGTGGACTTTTTTTCTTATGCAAATTGTCATTCTTTTTTCATTTACTGTATTTCATCCATTCATATTTAAAGTTTTGAGAATCAGCTTTATATTTTCCTTCATTTGTCTCTAATGTTTTTTCCAAATTAGAATTTTGTAATGGTCTGTTTGGTTTTCTGGAAGTCTTGGAGCTGCCTACTTTTCAGTTGAGTAATTACCACGAGAATAGCCAGGTGTTAAAATTCAAAGTCCAAATTCTTTATTGTCTCCTTGCCTGGGGCTGGGCAGCTTTCTGGAGAGCTTTTCAGACTGGCCTTGTTCTCAGTGGAGGAAATGGCAGGAGGCCAGGCAAGGTGGTGTGAGATGAAGTGAATCTATCTCTGAATCCCAGTTGTGCTTCAGCCTCCAGCCACCACAATGGTGGATGATGGAATGAATCTGTCTTTCTGTCCCCTCCAAGTGTGTGTCTGGCCCTTTTGAGTCTCTCTCTGAGCCCTTCTATGTCTGTCTCTGGTTCTGACTCTGGCTGAGTTTGTCACAGTTTTATATGCTCTATTTTGAATATAAACCAATCATTACATCACTAGAAAACCATTCTTTGTTGTAAGATTAAATCAGTCATACTGAATTTAGAGAACTACTCCAAAACTAAACTAGATAACCATTGTCTCATCAATTCCATTGAATTAGCACCTTATTTTAAGTACAGAGGTCTGGCCCATAAAACAGAATTCCCCCCCCCCCCTTCCTCTGTAAACCCAGCACTATGTATTTTCAGTTATTTTAGTCTAGTCTAATTTTATAATTCTACTCCTACTGCCTCTCTGCTTCACTGTCAATTATGTTTTCTGTTTTTTTTTTTTTTCCTGTTTTTTTACATCTTAACCTAGTTTTGGAGTTTTGTCTAACTTAATTAGGTTCCTTTTTGCTTGGCTTTTACCTTACAATTTAATTCTTCTTCCTTTTATGTGTCTTCTCATTCTGTAGTTTATTTCTGTAAAAATATTTTCATGTGTGAGTGAGTTGTTATGTGTTCCTCATGTTTCAGTCTTGTTTCTCCACTATTATTTCTGTTGGACTTAAGGTTTTTAAACCATTCAGTAATGTCTTGTGAATACATGCTGTCTTGGGAATCCACAGGATTCTCTGCCCATAGATTTCTGAACTCTTTAACCTATCTAGAGGCCATATTCCTTTCTAATGTTAATATCTTCCATTTGATTTATCCACTTATATTCAAAGTCTTTATTTTATTTCTTATTGAGATCTTTGGTAATTTCATTTTCATTATTTTCCTTTGTGTGGGTTGTAGAAGAGCCTTACCCAAAATAACTACTCAGAGATCACTCAAAATAGAAAGCAGAAAGGTTGTTTATTAAACCTCCGGAGGATGAGCCATCCCATCATGAGATAAGAAAGAGAATGGAATGGTTGGAATGGAAGGTTTCTGTTTCCCCGAAATCACCTGATTTCTAGGAAACAGAAAATCAGGCCTTCAGGTTTCAGATATAGCTGGCCAAGGCTGAAATAAATATGGGCTTGCACATAATCAAAGCAGACAGTGAACAAGCTAATAGACTAAATATCGATAAATGTCTAATACTGATAAATGTCATCAGCTCAGGTTAAGTAAATATGTTTATAGCTGGCCAAGGCTCAAGTACATATGGGCCTGCACATAGGAGAAACCCAGAAATATAATTAAAATAAAACACAGAAAAAGAATTCACACATTCCTGTAAGTTCTTCATCTTACTATCTTTCTATGCCACATACCTTTGTTGCCCATTTTCTGAACTTTCTGATTCCCTCTTATTTGTTGGCATTTGCATTTTCTCAAGGAGCTGGATCTCAACAGTCTCAGCCTCCTTCCATTTTGGGAATAAGTGGTTCATCAGTTTTGATCTCTGCTCCAAATAATATCTGGGGGAGATAGAACTATTCCTTCAGATGGATGCTAGCCTCTTTTCCTCAGGCTTAGTGGAATGACACATAGCCTCACACAAATGTCTTTTCCCATTTCCCTCTGTTTCTCTGTTCTTTGTTTGAACTCTTTTGCCACAGAGTATTTACTGCTTTTGTCCCTGCCTGAGCTAATTTCTTCCTTTTGAATTTCTAAGACATTGGGAACAGGGTGGGGTATAAATTCGAATTGTATTTTAAGCCTATGGTTTAGCTTGTGTAGTCCTGCTGCTAGCTAAAATTTGATGAGGAGGTGCTAAGTGAGCAAAGAGATTTGCTTCTCTGTTTTTATTTCTTCAGGTTTTTACTTCCTTGGGATGTTTGGTGTCCCAGACTTTGACAACAGCTTACACATTATTTCTATTTTGGAGAAGTTTGAGAAGTTCTGAGGATGTAAAAGATGTCTAATCCTCCATCTTGTTGTTAAGTATCCTGAAGACGATTTCCATGATTTAAAAAAAAAAAAAATCAATAGCTCATCATCCTTTGGTTGAGAACCCTACTATGTATTTAGTTCATCTTGACCCACTGACTTGAATTCATTAAGTGTATCTGGGTGTTCTCTTATAGTATTTTTATTTGTCTGGTCTATTACTCTCTATTAGACATATTTATTCTTTCCTGTCCAAAGAACCTTCTTAGGAAGGAAAACAGAAACATGTTAAGAATTGAGTCAACCAGGAATGCTGTCACACAGGGTGTTAAATTTATAGTTGGAAGTGACCACCATGATGTCTAGTTTTCTTGTTTTACAGTTGAGGAAACTGAGAGGTCAACTGACTTGACTTGCTCAGGTCACATTGCTAGGAAGTAGACTTAAGGGTCATAAGTTTATAGCGGCAAGGTATCTCAGAGGCAATTATAGTTAGGTGGTATAGTGGGTAGTACATATGCTGAGCCTGGACTCAGAAAATCCTAAATTCAAATCTACCTCAGAAACTTAGCACCTGAGTAACTTGCCTAAGCAGCTGAGCCCAGGATACTGAGACATCTATATTTGGCCTCAATTTTCTCAGATATAAATAGAGATGATAATAATAGTTTCTACCTGATAAGGTCTTTGGTAGCTAGGAGGGTGATAGCTGGAGCCTGAAATACTTTTTAAACAATTTGGAAGCCTAGCTACTCTCTGAAGCAAGCTGGAAGGAACACTGATAGGATCATATGTGGACTTTCTGATTTTGATTAGGCCTGTTGTTCAAATGGACCTATATTACAATCCCACTCCAAGTGGAGGTCTCTTTTGGAATTCTACTTTATTTTTATGTTCTAAGCTAACTTGTGTTCTAAATCATTTAGATGTAGGACAAAAATTGTTTCTACAAATATCTTTCTTTTCCAAGCTGCTTTGAGCAGAAATACACTTCATACCAAATGAGAACCTTTTATCACAATTATCCTCCACTCCTTGGAATTCTGAACATTGATGACATGTATAACGTAATAGAATTTTGTTAAGCATTAATTTATTAACTCATTTTATTGAGTATATATTTGCTTGACCTAAAATAGATTATAATTACATGGGAAGGTGAGAAATAAGGATACAATAACTTTGAATTTTAGTTCCTAGCAAAATTCTGGGCACATAATTATTCATTTTTGTTTGTCATATGGTCTCAAAGAGAATCATGACATCAAAAAGGTTATATTTTGACTTATAAATGAATTGGATTTAAGTAAGGGAGTTCTTGCAAAGTCACCAGCCTTACTTCTCTCCTCCAGAGCCATCTGTACCCTGTGGCAAGATTTAGCTCAGGACCACTAAGAGATGATATAATGGGAGATTTTTTAAGTCTGTTTGATTGAGGTAATGCCTATTCATTGATTAAAGCTAGGTAAGAAATGAAGTAAGAATGGTCTCTTTTACTTAGTCAAAAAACCCCTCAAACCCAAAATCAATTTGGTAGGGAAAACCCGCAAGGTTTCTGGCCAAAAGGCCATTGGAACCTTCAAGTGAAACTTTGTCTGGTGCCTATTGTTGGCCAATCAATGAAAGCCAGAGTGATTTGTGTTTAAGGAATGGTCCTTAAAAAAATAAAAATCCTAAATCCTAAGGCAGGGGTCCCTCAAACTTTTTTAAATAGGGGGCCAGTTCACTGCCCCTCACACTGTTGGAGGGCTGGACTATAGTAAAAACAAAAACTTTTGTTTTGTGGGCCTTTAAATAAAGAAACTTCATAGCCCTGGGTGAGAGGGATAATTGTTCTCAGCTGCCGCATCCGGCCCGCGGGTCGTAATTTGGGGACCCTTGTTTAAGGTATCTTGTGAGGCTTCAGTGAGCAAAGATCTAAATTTATATTACTTGGTCATAGCATCTGCAGGTAAGTGTGAATCCATATGTGGACAGAGGGGAAGGAAGGAAGGAAGAGAAGAAAAGAAGTGAAAAGGAAAGAAGGAATCTAGCTAGCTCGGATAGCTACTATTATTTACAGATAATTATTTGTCCTTTATTCTGGTAGAAGATCAGGACATCTGGAAAGTGATGTGTCATGACTTTCAAATGAATTGGATTTAAGTGAGGGAGGGCTGTGCAAAGTCCCCAACCTCATTTTCTCCTTTACTTTCTTGGTCCAGTGCTTGGAGATGGCCCTGGATGCAGTGAGAGACCCAGATGTTAAAGCTAAAGTCTCAATTTGACTAAGGCAATACCCATTTAGTGTTAAGGCTAGGTAAGAAATAGATCAAAGAATGGCCTCTTTTACATGGTCAACCCTTCCTCTCCAAGAATAAAGAAACAAAAAAAAAAAAATCCATGCATATGGTAGATGCTTATTAGTTGGTTGATTGGTTTCAATGTACAGTTATCTAAGGAATTGTAACTATTTAAACCGAGTATTGTTTCTATATTACTTATTTTTTCTTGTGATATTTTGTGCTTATCTTGGTAAAGAGCTGGAGTCTTAAAGATTATGGGCATTTCCCTACAGTGTAGACGATTGAAATCACTGATTTGGACCAAAGTAGGTCTTAATATGCTCCAAAAAAGTACCTGCAGTTTGGTCAGTTTCAAAAGTAATAACTAATGCCATAGAGGAGAGTTAGAAGACTCTTCTCAACTAGATTGTTGCAACAGTTTCTCACTTTGTTTTCCTTCAATCTCTCCCAACCTTTCTAGTTCAGACTCCAAGCTGCTGCCAAAGGAATTTTCCTCACAGATCTGACCATGTGATTCCTATAGTTAGTAAACTCTATTGGTGCCTTAATTTATTGTCTCTTAACAGAGGGAGTTTTAACTTTTTTTTTTTTTTTTTTTTTTTGTGACTCCCTTTGGCAGTCTGATATAGTTTATGAACCCTTTCTCAATATAATGTGGTCTGGCTTATTCAAGTTTTAGTGGACATTCTAACTGATACATACTCTGATCTAGCCCAATTGATCTGCTCTCTACTCCTCATACACACTTGATCTTCCTTCTCTGAACTTTTGTAGTAGCTATCTCCCATGCCTATAATATACTCCCTCCTTAATCTTTTCTTTAAAAGAAAGCTTCCTATTTATTCTCACTCTATACTATATCTTATTCTTTCCTCCTTCTCTGAGCCAAAAATCAGACAAATGCTTCATTATTGTTTTCTTCTTCTAAATTTCTAAAGTAGGAAAATAATTTAGCCTCATAAAATATGATCTTTTGGTAAGTTTCTTCTCTTCCGGTGTCAATATTTGAGGCATTGCCTCTGATTCATTTTTTTCTCTCTCCTGATTCCTGTTTAACCTTTCTCAAGGTCTGGTATCACATCCACTAGAACATGCCTGCTTGTTCTTTGCTTTGAGAGAAAAATACACTGAAAATTTAACTTTTTTGGCTTTGGATAAAAAGGGACTTGAATGCTAAAAATGCATTTTTTTTTAAATCAGTGGAGTGACTTCTTTTATACTAGGAAAATAGCAGATAGAAATTCATGATGAAAAAGGTTTACTTATAATTTTGCTAGTCATTGACTTAAAAAAAAAGACCTTAGAATTAGAAGGAATTATTTGAGTTGTTTGACCTATCCAATGACAGTATTTATCAAGTGTTTACTATGTGTAAAATACTATGCTAAGGATAAAGGATATCAAGAAAGGCAAGAACCACCTCTGCCCTTAAAGAATTTATAATTTATGTGCTTCTTATATTGAACTGAAATTTGCTTTCTTAGTAGCATTTTAATCTTAGACTGACACTGATTTTTCCTTTCTGGAGTGGTACAAATCTAATATTTGTTCCAGATATGTGAAGTCAATGATTTAGTCTTTTCCTTCTTCTTTCCCTTCAAATGTTTTCTTTTCCAGTCTAAATATCTTTAGTTCTTTCAGCTTTTCAATATATGTTACATTGTGTTAAATCTCTTTATCATCTTGGTTCCTGTGTTGTAGTTTGTCAGTGTTCCTCCTGAAATATAACATAAAACACAACATTATATTTGTAGTCTAGCATAGTGGTTCAAACTTTTTTTGGTCTCAAGACCCCCATTATGCTTTTTTTTTTTTTTTTTTTTTTTTTTTGAGGCAATTAGGGTTAAGCGACTTATCCAGGGTCACATAGCCTGGACCTGTTAAGTGTTTGAAGCCAGATTTGAACTTGGGTCCTGCTCTATCCACTATACTAATTAGCTGCCCTCACTCCATCATATTCTTAAAAATTATTGAGAAATTCTCCTTTAATAGCTTTGTGAATTTTAACTGTCAATATTTACTGTATTAGAGATGAAACCTCTTTGTATTATTGTAAAAATAGTTTTGATCTTGAGGACTCGCTTTAAAAAGCTTTTGGAGGGACCCACAGGGGAACCTGGAGCACATTATGAGAACCATAAGTCTGGTGAAGTTGCTATCTGTCTTATTTAGTTTTTTCTTATGCAGCATATTATTGGATACCAAATTGAAAGTAAAATGATTTTCTTTTTTTACAGGGGATGCAGAGGGCCACCAATGTCACTTACCAAGCACATCATGTCAGCAGGAATAAACGAGGTCAAGTGGTAGGGACCAGAGGTGGATTTCGTGGTTGTACAGTTTGGCTAACAGGTATAGCAATTAATTTCTATATTAAACCAAAGCAAATTAATTTTTATATTACATATAGATACTGTAAGTAGATTGTTTTACAGACCTCTAAGTAAAGCATTTTTTATGTAATGTGAATTTGCCTGTGGAGGGGGAAGGGGGCTGGCACATGTAGGGATTTGGGACAGAGTAGTGAGCGTGGGAGGAAGAACCCATAGTGGCCAGCCATGGTGAGTGGGGAAGATGGGGGACCAAGAGGAAGAACAGATGGGGAAGGAGGATAGAGATGTGTCTAGACACAGATACAGACAGGAGAGGGTAAATGATAACATGTTGGGACTGGAAACAGACATGTGGTCTTCAAGTGCATACTGACAGAAAACAAAAACATGGAGGGCAAAACACCCTTTTGTATGCTCTTTCTCTGTCTCTGACCCTTCTTCTTTCCTCCTTTCCTACTTCCCTCCTTTTTTCCTTTTCTCCCTTCTTTCCTGTCAGCACTGAAGGTCTCAAACCAATCCTCTCATCTGGCGGCAGTGGCCTTCTTTCTTCCTACATTTTTCTGCTTTCACTTGCAAGGTTTTTTTTTTGGGGGGGGGGGAAGAGGGAAAATGAGATATAGTAGTGGGATGGGATGATAGACTTTGAAGTACTGAGTCAAGGGGCAGGAGGAGAGAAAGAAAGAACATGGCATATTATACGGTAAAGTTAACATGTGGAATGTGGATTTCTTTGAGAATTTTTTATGGGAAGTAAAATTTGTGTAATTTGAATTTTGATAAAGTGAGAACTGTCCATAATGTAATCTAGAGTAGTATTTCCTTAAGTATGGACTGCATATGGGAATCTGTAAGGCTCAAACTATTTAAACCTATTTATATCTAAAACAATTTAAAACTAATATATTGGGATGTTATTTATCTATTTAAAATATTTATGGGGACAGTTTTCTTCATATGTCAACCAAAAAAGCATATCAGCTAGATTTATTTCCAAAACATATATGAGAATCTTAACTACCTTCTATTAAATTAGACTTTAAAGATATATTTGCAATATAAAGATATTTGCAAAAATATATATATGCCACTTTTCTGATTTTTTTTTTTGTTTGTTTTGGAAAAAATTTTTTATTTTTCTATTTGTAGAAAATAAATAGATGAGCTTACTGTTCTTATTTTTAAAATGATATATCAATATTTTAAAAAGTTATCAGTTTTAATTTCTAACATAATAAATATTGATAGATATAAACCACGTAAATAAAAGCTTTTGGTCCTCAGTAGTTTTTAAGAGGGGGTCCTGGTTAAAAACTTAGTTAAAGGTTAGAGAACCACTGCTTTACAGCACACAGAATTATTCTAGAAACCCAGATTTGGAGTTTAGCTCTTAGTTTCAGACTTTAAATCTCTTTGAGACTTTACACAAATTATTTGAAAGTTTTATACCTAAAAGTTTCATGGGGGCATCTAGATGGTTCAGTAAAAAGAGTTCTGGCCAAGAGAAAGTGTAATGGGCTGAGGCTTGAGTTGATGCACTGAGGTCCCAAGCATGTGAGGCTAACTAGTAATTGGACCATACTCTATTAATATATATTCTTGGAGAAATAATGGCCCCCGCTCAGTCTTTGTGCAAGTCCTGATGTGTTGTATAAGAAATGATGATTTTGAAAAAAAAAGAAAAAAAAAAAGAAAAAGGAAAAAAAAAAAAGAAATGACGATTTTAGTGGGTAGAAGCAGGGGAGTGGAGAAGGAAGTGGAAAAAGAGGCTGCTGGCTGGTGTCTTGTCACAGCTGCTTACATTGCTATCGCGACCTCCCTTCACCTCTAATCCCCCTTTCACCTGCAATCCCCCTTCACCTCTGCTGGCTGGCTTCCTGTCGCAGCTGCCCATATTGCTATCACAATCCCCCTTCACTTCAAAAAGAATAAAGATTGAAGATTTTTCCTTTAACCTGAATTCCTGACTCTGGCTGATTTTTAAATATGCGGTCATCACAAGAAAGAAAGAACTGAATTCAAATAATGGCCTGTTAGACATAGGATTAGACTGCTGTGGTACTTCGGAAAGTATAGCTTGATTTTGTATTGTAGAAACTGGTTTGGCATGATACATTAAAAATCCCAAGCTATTGGAAACTATTAAAATGTGTTTTTCTCCATCTCTTCTATTTCTCTATTAGACTTTGAACAAGCATCATCATAATTTAAGATGAATATAAAATAAAGAACATATGGCAAAGGGAATGAGAGTTAGCTCATGACAGACTTGGCTACTACATTGCTCCAGTGAAATCAAAACCTTTCTGATAATACTTTATGGACATTATGGAGACAGGTCTTGGAGACTGGTTTTTGGGTCTTCTTTTTGTACCCTTTTCTCCTTGATGGTATAATATAATTTAAAGGAATATATGTTTTTCTTTTTAAATGATAAACGGGTCCAGAGGGAATATTTGAAGACCAAGTACCACTCAAATGTGAAAATTAAAGTTCTTTTGTAAGCTCTCACTGACTTCTTGATTATTCAATTATATTATTGCAGGTACACATTTTCATCATTTCAGAATTTCTAGAGATAGCTGTTGAGATAATGAAGTCTCTCCTTTGCTAAATTTTATTTTTGGGGGTGTTAGTGAGTGGAAGATAAATGATATTATATTAATTCTTAGACATTTTGGTGCTGTAGCTCATAGAATGTTGGACTTGGAGTAAAGAGGCCAAGAGTTTAAAATCCTGCTTCAGATATTTACTAGCTATGTAATCCTGAGAAAGAACCTTAATCACTTACCAACTTTGGTTTACTTATCTGAAAAATGGAGGATATTAATAGCACCTACTTCATAAGATTGTTTCGTGAGGATCAAATGAGATAACATGTAAAATGCTTTGCAAATATAAAACATTATATATAAATTCTTGTTATTATTAGTGAAGATATTATAATCCTATTTCTTTGATAGTAGTTCTCATAAACCCATATTGTATATGAGGTCTAAACTAGTGAGTCTTAACCTTTTTGTATCCTGGACTCCTTTGGCTACAGTCTAATAAAGCCTATGTAATATAAAATATGTAAGAATGAGAAGGAAACAAATTGTTGAAATAGTAAAATGTTTAAAAAATGGAAAAAAAAAACCCAAGCTTATAGATCCCAGGTGAAGAACCCCTGCTCTAAATTGCACTTGGTCATTTTCAACTCCTAGGTTTGTCTGGTGCAGGGAAGACCACAGTGAGCATGGCATTGGAGGAATACTTGGTCTGTCATGGTATTCCGTGCTACACTCTTGATGGTGACAACATTCGTCAAGGTCTCAATAAAAATCTGGGCTTCACACCAGAAGACAGGGAAGAAAATGTCCGCCGTATTGCAGAGGTTGCGAAGCTCTTTGCAGATGCTGGCCTAGTGTGTATCACCAGTTTTATATCTCCTTATACCCAGGTAGGTGTCTTGGCTTGAGTGGTCATTTTTGAAAAAAAGTGATACATTTTAACTCTAAAGCAAGCAAAGGAAAATGGGAAATATAAAGGAACCAAAGAATTTGGTTGAAAATTAAAAATTAGCAGGCTTACTCTAGTATGGTGGCCAGTTAGGAAGATTCATCTTCATGAATTAAATGAGGCCTCAGCCACTTACTAGCTGTGTGACTCTGAGCAGATCACTTAACCTTATTTGTCTCAGTTTGTTCATGTGTAAAATCAGCTGGAGAAAGAAATGGCAAACCAATCAAGTATTTCTGCCAAAGAAAACCTATGAAGAGTTGGACGTGACTAAACAATGGTGATGGTTGGTTTGGTGTAGATCTCAAATTCAATTCAGTAAATACTGTTAAAATCAAATTAAAGATTCTTAGGTATAATGGAATTTGGGAGCCATATGATCAAAGAGTTAAAGATAATAAATTATTTCAAAAATTGTTTTTGATGAAAGTCTGTTACATTGACAAAATGATGAATTGGAATTTTCCAGATATTTTAATGATTATTGAGTGAATTGCCCATAGCTAGTATCTGAGTTAAGATTAGAAATAAAGCCCGGCACTCAGTGTGCACTTAATGCACTAAATACATGAAGATAGCCGTATATTCATCGAATGCTCGTGTTCTGTGGGCTTATCACTGAGGAACATGCTGAAGTTAGCTTAGAGGTGTTCTCTGCTGGAGAGGAGCCTCGAGGGCTTCATATGTTCATCTGTCATGGTGAATCATCCTGATTCAATATAGCTTTCTTTATGCAATACTCTTTTTGTACCCTTTCTAAAGAAACACTATCGATCTTTACACCTTCATGATACATGGTGTATGTTGGTGAGCTGTCTTTCACGGCTCCTCATTGTCCAAACCACTAAGCTCAGCGTCCAAGGCCCTGGATCCCACTTTGTCTGCATGTAGTTAGCCTCTTCCTATCTTTTTCCTTTATATGATCCCAGAACCAAACTCCCCAATAATATTGCTTGTTTTAAAAAAACTTGCACCCTTGCACTTATATCTTATTGTTTAGAAATGTATTATGTCTGTCTGTTAAAGTTATACTTGGCCTTCGAAGACAAGTTCAAATACTGTTTCAGGGAAATCTCTCCATTGGTACTCAGATATTTGTGCACTTGTGTGCTTGCTCTTTTTTGTCTCTCTCTGACTCTTTTCCTTTTCCTTCCTGTTCTCTTTCCTCTTCCTCTTTTTTCTCTTCTCTTCCCCATCTTCCCTTGTCTTCATCTTTTCTTTCCCTGCTTTCCCTCTTTTCCTCTCTCTTGTTCTTTCTCTATATGTCTTTCATTCTTTCTTTCTCTTTCCCTTCTCTTTCTCTCTCTTCTCCTCTTTGGGTATTTGACTTTGTCTCTTTCTTTCCTGCTCTCTTTATTTACCTAATTCTCTTGATTTTTCTATCTTTATCTTTCTTCTTCTGTCTGCCTGTCACACACTCTTGCTTTTTTTCTTTCTGTCTTAATATATTTCTCTTTCTGTCTTTTTATCTGTCTCTTATTTGACCCTGTTATCGTAGTTGTCTGAATTATCTCCATCATTTCACTATAGACTGGGGCTGTATCCTTTGTATGTATCTTTGTGGCCTTTCTCATCATCCAGTACAAAGGCTTCCTCATAGTAAGT
Source organism: Antechinus flavipes (assembly GCF_016432865.1). Taxonomy (NCBI): domain Eukaryota; kingdom Metazoa; phylum Chordata; class Mammalia; order Dasyuromorphia; family Dasyuridae; genus Antechinus; species Antechinus flavipes. Next base: position 136,189,213 of record NC_067403.1, read on the forward strand.
GCCTGATTAATATCTTTTATATCTGGAAAGTTTTTTTCAGTTTTTAGAGGTTTTCCTGAACTTTATGTTTCAAAGTCTTGGTAAGTTTTATGGCTTGGATGCCTATGCTAATGGTGTTCAAGCTCTTGGTTTCTGGTTTCCTTAAGAGCCAATTATCATCAGCAGTGGACTGCCTTTCAGTGTCAGAGACAGTCATATGTGTCTTGAAGACTATATAGAATTGTGACCAAGCCAATAGCAGATCCATGTTTCTTAGTTTTAGTTTCTAATTTTTAAACTTCTAAAATGGTTTTCTTTTTCTTAAGGATCGTAATAATGCAAGGCAAATCCATGAAGGGGCAAGTTTACCTTTTTTTGAAGTATTTGTCGATGCTCCTCTGCATGTGTGTGAAGAAAGAGATGTCAAAGGACTCTACAAAAAGGCTCGAGCTGGAGAAATTAAAGGTAAACAAGGATGGCCTTTTCCTTTTCTGTGTTCTCATTAGGACTGCACTTTAATAATGACAGATGAAGTTGACAGTTTGGGCAAATGGGCAGGACTCATGTCACTCCTTAGCTTAATAACTCCAGTGGCTTCTTGTTGACTATAGGAGCAAATATAAATGTCTTTTGGACAATTTTCAAACCCTTCAAAACTTTGACTCAATCTTCTTTTTCTGGAGAAGACTCCCTCTGTACTTCTGCCTTTTAGAATCTCTAATTTTCTTTTAAGATTCCATCCAAGCTCTACTTTATACATATAAAACCTTTTATGAATCTCTCTTTTACCCTCACTCAGTCCTTACCACTAGTGCTCTTTCCCACCCCATTGTACAGTGCATTTGTATGTGTTGTCACCTTGTTGGAATATCAGCCTCTTGAGAACAGGTATGGTTTCATTATTGTCTTTGCCTCTAGTATCTAGCATAGTTTTTGGTGTATAGCAGGTGTTTAATAAATACTTGTTGAGAACTAGTTTGTGGGAGTTATCTCTCAGAGATCTAGACACTAGAAGGATGGAGCTTCAGCAAATTGGAGACAACACATCTGATAGTCTTGGAGACTTAGACTACAGATAAAATGGAAATTATAGTTCAAATACTAATGAACAAAATTTCTAAATTTTGAAATCTGAAAATTTCCTTGAGATTAGGTCTGGAGCTTATTTATCTTTGTAGATAAAATTTGTATATAATCATTATACATAAAATTTACTGGATGGAATCTCCTCTATAACATTTCTGATAAATAAGTAATTTAATCTCTTTTTGAAAATCTCTAGTGATAAGATGATCCCTTCACCACCCCAAAAAGCTCTCTTCTTTGGAGGGGGGACACTGTAATTTTTAGGAAGTTTTTTTTTATCATATCAAATAAAGCTTCCTTCTCTCCAACTTCCTATTATATATAGTTCTGTCCTCTGAAGTTAACATAAGAAAGAATTATAAGATACTTGACAACAACTAATGTTTCCCCCTAACTTTTCAGTTCCTCCTACTCCACACTCCAACTTTTGTTAATCATCTCTAGTTTAATCTTTATTCCCCTGACCACTTGGTTGCCTTTCTCTAGATGTGTTTCAGGTTGTCATTGTACCAGGGGTGGAAATTGGAAGTATTTTAGGAATTATGGACTCTTAACATAGTGTATTTTGCCTACTTTTTATTAGAGCCTAGGTCCTTCTGACAGGACAAATTTCTTATTGCCTTGTCCATGAACATCTATGAATTCCCTGTGAACTCTACTGGATTCACGTCCTACCTCTGACATTTACTATCTATGAAATAGTGATCTGTGGCAGTCACTTAATCCCTCTAAGACTCAATTTGCTTATCTGTAACATGAGGATAATGGACTAGATAACTTTTCATGACTTTTCCATTTCTAGATCTATGATCCTATAAACTTAAAATTCCTTAGGTGAACAAAGAGTCCCTCTTCAATAAGCACCAATCCTCTTTAAATTGATATTTACAATATCCAATTGACTAGTCTACCTGACCATTCAGTTTTTTGAGCTTATACCAGGAGGAAAGCAGTTAAAAATTCCTAATTAACAGACTCTCCTGAATAATAATAATAATAGTAATAGTAATAATAGTAATAGAGACATACATAGTTCTTTAAAGTTATTCCATTTGCTTTTCAACAACTCTGTGTAATAGATATTCCAGGTACAGTTTTACAGATGAAAAAACTAAGGTTCAGCAGAGTGAAATCATCTTTGAACCTTATATAATTTGAATCTTTATCTTCTTAACTTGTGAGTTTAGCATTCTTTCCATTTAGGCAATGCTTCCTCTTTGATATATGCTGAAAGTTTATTTTTGTTAATATTGTGATATCTGATTCTCCTTGATTCCTTGATGGTTTAGGATGTCAGGAGGTAGAGGAACCATTAAGGGAATCTCTTCCTCTTTTTTTTTTTTTTTCTTCTCAATATTTCATTTTCCCAAATTTATGAAAAGATAGTTTTCACCATTAATTTTTGTAAGATTCTGAGTTCCACATTTTTTCTTCTCCTTCCCTTCCTTAATTTCCTCCTCTGCAAGACAGTAATCTGATATAGGTTATATACGTGTAATACTTTTTAAAAAAAATTATCGCTTTTTATTTACAAGTTATATGCATAGGTAATTTTACAGCATTAACAATTGCCAAACCTTTGTTCCAATTTTTCCCCTCCTTGTTTCTTCCTCCCCCAGATGGCAGATTGACCAATACATGTTAAATGTGTTAAAGTATAAATTAAATACAATATAAGTATACATGTCCAAACAGTTATTTTCTTGTTATGTATAATACTTGTAAACATAATTCCATGTTTGTCATGTTATGCAGGAAAAATCAGACCAAAAGGAAAAAATTATGAAAAAGAAAAAGACAAAAAAAGCTGAAAATATTATGCTGCCATCCATATTCAGTCTTCTTAGTTCTCTCTCTGGATGTAGATGCCATCCATAGTCTATTAGACTAACTATATTGGCCCAATAATAATTGGGCTAATCCTAAGTCTATTGGAATTGTCTTGGATTGCTGATTGCTATCAAAGTTGGTCATCATATAATTTTATTGTTACTGTGTAAAATGTTCTCCTGTTTCTGCTTATTTCACTCGGCATCAATTCATGCAGCTCATTCCAGGCTTTCCTGAAATCAACCTACTTATCATTTCTTATAGAACAATAAAATTCTATTATATTCATACACCATAACATTCAGCCATTCCCCAGTTAATGGGCATCTACTTAATTTCTAATTCCTTGCCACTGCAAAGAGAGCTGCTACAAATATTTTTGCATGTGTGGATCATTTTCCCTATCTTAAGATTTTTTTGAGATAGAGACCCAATAATGTTATTGCTGGAGCAAAGGGATCACAGTTTTATAGCTCTTTGAGTATAGTTCCAAATTGCTCTGAAGGGTTGAATCATTTCATAACTCCAATAATATATTGAGTCCCACTTTTCCCATATTGCCTCCATTATCTTTTCTTGTCAGCAAGTCTGATAGGTGTGAAGTGGTGCTTCAGAATTGTCTTCTAATTAATAGTGGAAATATTTTTTCATAAGACCAGAAGTGGCTTTAATTTTTTCATTGAATTATTGTTCATATCCTGTCTTGACCCTTTATCAATTGGGGAATAACTTGTATTCTTATAAATTTAACTCATTTTTCTATATATTTTAGAAGTGAGGCCTTTATCAGAAACACTGGCTGTGAGTTTTTTCTCTTTTAATCTTTGCTGCGTTGGTTTTGCTTGTCCAAAACCTTTTAAATTTAATGTAATTAAAATTATCCGCTTTGCATTTCATAATGCTCTGTAGTTGGAAGCTGCTACTCTTGATCTCATTAAGATCGACAAGTAGAAATTGGTTGGTGATATGGAAGGGACAGGAACTTTAGGAGAAAATGACTCAGTTTAACCAGCACTAATTTAGTGCCTGCTGTGTGCTAGGGTTGGTGGATAGAGAGCTGGACTTAAAAGTTGGGAAAACCCTGTCCTGTGTTCAGGTGATAGATACTGGCTGTGTTACTGTCTGTCCTATGCTACTCTTTAAGATTACAAGTTATTGGACTTGTTTGCTTGTTTGCTCTTTGTTGGAGTTCAAATGTGGGGTTCTTGTTCTTCTATAAAATATTATAAAAGTTCTCTCTGGGTGCCTTCCCTGGAATCAGGATTTTGTCGGTCCCTGTTCGGCCTATCTCTCTGCTTGGTTCCCAGCGCTCCCTCCGAATGTCTTTAAATCCAAAGGTCTGGTCCTTCAGCCTCTGCCTCTGCTTTCTTCAGCCTCCAGCCAGCTCCAGTCTTCATGTCATTCCGGTGAAATCTCGACTTGTAGCGTCTTCCTCTCAAGAACTTCTTCGACTGGCCCATTGGCCTATTTATGCTCCTTCCAGAGAGAGGGATTATGGGTTTTCTCCCATAGTGCTCTTTGGCCCAAAGAGCTTCAAGGGAGGTATGAACTCATTGAACTCCAATGAGTAAAGGTGTGAACACAAGCCTTGTCTTGATTAGTTCTACTTAGTACCTTGTTTCAGGTTCTGCCCAAAACATCTTCTTGTAAGATTAGATCAACTCTGATTAGTTAGCAGTTAGTAAGGATTCCAACATCTCCCCCTTTCTTTTGTTTTAAAACATAGGGGGTTTCTGAGGGGGTACACATAAATCCATCAATATGGGCCAGAACTTTGTAATAGATATACATGTTATACATAAATCCATCAATATGGGAGGCATTATACATAATTTACATAAGCACATAGCAATATAACACAGGCTAGTAGTAATGTAACAAATAACATGAATCATCCTGAAAATTTACACATGTCCATAAGTCCTAGAAACAGTCCAATAGGATTCCATTGTCCATTAGTTCATGTGCCAGGAATCTAATAATTCCTGTAAGCTCTGAAGTACTGCAAAAAGTCTCATCAACAATTTTTCATCTTACGGAACCCAATGATTCTTGCTGGTTTTTCAGGAACTGAAATAGTTTCATCTTGTGTTAGGAAATTCAAAGATTTCTGAAGATTTTAAGAGTCCTTTTGACAGTGTCATTGTCAGCCATCTGATTCTTTCTTCATCAGTGGAAATATAAGCAGATCCTCTTCCCCAAGCAGTTAATCTAATTCCCTTCTATTTACCAAATTTGGGATTTCTCCTCATCATCTGGTAATTACATTGGAGCTGTTTGCATTGGATATTGTCTTGTTGTCTTAAAAGGCCTGTATTCTTCCCAACTGTAATCCTGATTGCTTTTCTGTTGGTTGATGACATCAGAGTTCTGAATTTCTAAAGTCTCTCTGGGTGTAACCTCAGCTGCTATCATGCCCCACCTGTCCTTTGATTGATACTTTGGAGCTGGGCCTTGCCTCTCATTCCTCTGGGTCAATATACATTTAGAGGCCCAGTGAAAGCCTCGGTTACATTTTGGACATGGGGTTTTAGGTTTTCTCTCACCCTGTCTTCTCACTCTATCTCCATATCTACAATGAGCTCTCAAATGTCCAACTTTTCCGCAATGAAAACATCGACGAGTTTCTCTAGAATTCCTCTGCCAAAAAGGACCTTGTCTTTCCAAGTTCACCATAGTCTGGGCATAATAAGCATTTGTGCCCACTGTGGCACAGCGTCTAATGATATCCTCTAAAGAAGCATTTTTGTCTAGCCCCCATATAATTCTCTTGCAAACCTCATTGGCATTTTCCTTAGCCAAATGTCTAGTCATTATTTCTGTGGCAGCATTATCTCCAATGGTTCTTATTACAGCTGTTTGTAAACGTCCCACAAAATCTGCAAAAGGTTCATTGGGACCTTGCTCTATTTTTGTGAAAGCATTATTTCCATCTTTCTGTCCAGGGAGAGAATTCCAAGCTTTTATTGCAGCCTTAGAAATTTGCTCATACACTGTTATGGGATAATAAATCTGTTCTGAACTCTCTGCATACTGACCTTCACCAGTTAGTTGGTCAAAAGCAACTTGTACAATAGTTCCTGTTAGCCTATTGTGTTGGGCTTGAATCCTACATAATTCATGAAACTCTGAAAGCCACAATAAATTTTGTCCTGGTTCAAGACATGTTTTAGTGATGGATTTCCAGTCATTCGGGGTTAAGATTTCATAAGACAAATTATCCAGTAACATCTTCACATAAGATGATGTAGCCCCATAAAGAGTGCAACCCTTTTTCAAATCTTTAATTTTTCCCAAATTAAAAGGAGTGTATTTTCTCTCTTTTTGACCTGAGGAGTTGAGCTCTTCAATCACAGGATATGCATTTATAAAATCAGATATATCTTCTCCTTCATTTTTTGCTTTAATTAATGCTTTTTCTAATCTTGTCAAATTCTGCTTTACAGGAGAAGCTGACTGTGTTTCTGTCTCTCTCCCTCCCCCTTGTTCCACCCATGAAGGGTTAATTGCGGGGGGAGGGTCATGAGATGTGGAATCACCTAATTCCTCCTGCTGTGAAGTATCACACTCAGAATTGTAATTAACTCCATTCTCATCTGATTCGTCCTCCTTTTCACCTAGTAAAGTTGGCTTTTCTTCCTCCTGTACTTTCCTTTTCATCATTCTATCACTTAAATAACTTCTTATAGCCAATTGTATTACATTACATGTATTAATTATTGAGTTAGGCCCATTTTTATTATAGAATTGACAAAGATCCTCTCCAACCAATTTCCATTCATTTAGATCTAATTCCTTATCAAGAGAGAAACAAGGCCATATATCCTTTACAGTTTGTAAAAGTTCAGTGATTTGCTGTAAACTTATAATTAAACCTTGGCTTTCCATAACTTTGACAATGCTCTCTAAACATTTTCCTTGAACAGAAACAGGCTGTTTTCTAAATATCTGTCCCATCTTAGATGAAATTCTACTTTAACTCTTCTAACAAAATTTCTTTATTGCACTCACCCTAATTTCTGGGTTGAAGAGTCTTTTCCACTGGATCAGGATCAGAGGCTTTTCCACTTGAATCAGGATCGTAGCTTTTCCACTGAAATCCACTGAGGGGTCTGTTAGTCCCACGTTCAGGGCGCCAAAATGTTGGAGTTCAAATGTGGGGTTCTTGTTCTTCTATAAAATATTATAAAAGTTCTCTCTGGGTGCCTTCCCTGGAATCAGGATTTTGTCGGTCCCTGTTCGGCCTATCTCTCTGCTTGGTTCCCAGCGCTCCCTCCGAATGTCTTTAAATCCAAAGGTCTGGTCCTTCAGCCTCTGCCTCTGCTTTCTTCAGCCTCCAGCCAGCTCCAGTCTTCATGTCATTCCGGTGAAATCTCGACTTGTAGCGTCTTCCTCTCAAGAACTTCTTCGACTGGCCCATTGGCCTATTTATGCTCCTTCCAGAGAGAGGGATTATGGGTTTTCTCCCATAGTGCTCTTTGGCCCAAAGAGCTTCAAGGGAGGTATGAACTCATTGAACTCCAATGAGTAAAGGTGTGAACACAAGCCTTGTCTTGATTAGTTCTACTTAGTACCTTGTTTCAGGTTCTGCCCAAAACATCTTCTTGTAAGATTAGATCAACTCTGATTAGTTAGCAGTTAGTAAGGATTCCAACATCCCCAACAGCTCTTCCTTGACAGAGGGAGTTATTTATTTGTGGATTTCCTGTTGTGATGAAAAAGCTTGTCTAGAATAGAAATGTGCCAAGCAGTGGGGATACAAGGACAAATAGGAAATGAGGCCTACTCTCCAGTTGGAGAAGTGGTTAAAATATTAGGCCAGGAGTCAGGAAGCTCTAAATTCAAATTCACACTCTGGATAAATCACTTATCTCTGCCTCGGTTTCCTCAACTGAAAAATGGAGATCTCTCAGGGTTTTTAGAATGAAATGAGATATTTGTAAAGCCACAGCATAATATTTTGCATTATGTACCGTGCTCTTACCTTCCTTTTTAGCTTTAATTCTTTTATTTTTGCTTATTTTTAATTACTTTCACTTTTTAATGACCCAGTTATAAACTAAACTGTCAGCTATTTTTCAAATTTGACATGTTCTTTCATGCCTTCATTCAATTGTTTAGGCTTTTCCCCATTCTTGGAACTCATTACTTCTTATTAAAATATTAAATACATATCTTATTAAAGCCTATTTAGTATCCTTTTATTTCTTCAAGGTTTAGTTTAAGTGTTATCCCCTCCAAGAATCCTTTCCTTTTCCCCTGCAACTGAATGTGTTCTCCTTCCTTCTCTTTGGACCTGATCACAGTTTAGCTTCTCTGAAATACATTTTGTATTTCCTTCTAGATTTTAAAGTCTTCAGGGAGGAAAGGAACTACTTTACAGTGTCTTCCACAAAATTGGTGTTGATAAATTTTGTATAGAGTGACTCTAGCCCTAATTCGTACATGTTGAGAAATCTGGAGAGTGGAAGTTGCCAGAAAATGTTCAAATGTAGTCTGGTATTCAAAAAAAAAAAAAAAAAAAAGATGAGGGAAATAGATTCTAGAGGCTAATTAGTGGTTAGCGCTTTAACATAAATTCCTGGCAAAATTCTAAAGCATATTATCAGATGGATGGCTGTTGAATGTTTAGAAAACAAAAGAATATAATAATTAAGAGCCAGTCATTTTCAGAGTTAATTTTCTTATTTGATGAAGTTACTCAGCTGGCATTTATATATAAATAACCTTTTAAGTTACTCTTTGCAAAGTACTCTACAAATAACATTTTATCCTCATTACACTAGGTGCTATTATAATTACCATTTTGCAAAAAAGGAAACTGAGGCAGACAAGTTAGAATCTGACTTGCCCAAGTTCACATAATGACTGAACTGAATTTGCAGTTTCAGTTGCCTGACTACCAAGTCCAGTGCACTTGCCTTAGGAAGACAATCCCTTAGACTTAGGTCTTTTTTTTTTTTTTTTTCTAATAATAGCTTTTTATTTTCTAAATATATGTAAAGATAATTTTCAACATTCACCCTTGCAAAACCTCATGTTCAAAATTTTTTCTCCCTGCCTTCCCCCTACCTCCAGCAATTAGTCCCATATAGGTTAACATGTGCAATTCTTCTAAATAATATAATAATATAAAATAAAAATTATATTGTTATTGTCATATACATCCTTGTTTCTCTTGTAGAGTGTTCATTTCATCCGTGATACCTAGCATAATGCTTGGCACATAGTAAATGCTTGTTAATAGATTCTTATAAACAAAGGCATTCTTGATCACCAATTATATTGAAACCCATCCCTCCTCCCCCCGTCTTGTCAGGCTGAAAGGGAAGCTAACATAAAATTATTTTGATGCATGTGGTTTTTGTTTTGTTTTTGCTTTTGTTTTTTTAATTTTTATTGAAGTTTTTTATTTTCAAAACACATGGAAGGATAATTTTTCACCATTGACCCTTGCAAAGCCTTGTGTTCAAACCACCCTCCCCCTTCCTCCCCTAGGAGGACGATTGTATCGTCCCCTAGACGGCAAGTAATCCAATATATATTAAACATGGTAAATATATATATGTAAATCCAATATAGGCATACATATTTATACAAACATTTTTGCAAATTGGGGTCCCTTTCCTTTCTTTAGTATCTCTTTGGGGAGAAGCCCAATAGAAACACTGCTGGATCAAAGGGTATGCACAGTTTGATAACTTTTTGAGCATAGTTCCAAATTGCTCTCCAGAATGATTGGATCTGTTCACAACTCCACCAACAATCATGATATATATGTTTGACAAAGAAATAAAGCAATAAAGCTCTTTTCTACTCAAAAAACTTCTCAAATGAAAACCCATCCAACTCCTTGCCATTCTTTAGGAGAAGTCTTTTCTAAGTGAGATACACAGTTCAGTGAATTGTATATCTATTTATGACCAAAGTGTGACCATCAACACTGGGATCACTTAATAATGAGTCTAAGGTGTGGAGTGGGGTGTGTGTGTGTGTGTGTGTGTGTGTGTGTGTGTGTGTGTGTGTGTTTAAATTCTTCTTTCTTTACTTTTATTAATAGGCTTCACTGGGATTGATTCTGAATATGAAAAGCCAGAGGCCCCTGAGTTGGTGCTGAAAACTGATTCTTGTGATGTGAATGATTGTATCCAGCAAGTTGTAGAACTGCTACAAGAAAGGGTAAGGAGAGTCAAGGGAAGGGGGACATTAGAAATGAAATGTGCTGATTCTACACAAATTCTCTCTCCTTTTCCCACATTAAGTGAAAGTGAAAAATCAGTCCTGAGGGAAAACAATGAAACAATATCTACAAGATCATGAATTGTTTTTTTTTTTTTTTAAATTTAGATAAAATTTAAGTCCAAGAGGGACTCCACAAAAAATTTTGAACTCAGGTTTTGTGAATCAAAGTAGCACTCTTTCCTCTGTATGAGGCTTCTTCCAACCCCCATTACGGAGACAGGCCCTACGAACTTAAGAAAGTTAAATGGCCGATTTGAACTCTAGTCCTCAGACTTCCCATTTAGTTTTCTTTCCTCATGCATCATATTATTAAATCAAGGCCGTCATTTTCCAGAAAAATAAAGTGAGATTCAAAAGATTAATAATTTTCCTGGTGTTTGCTGTTGTTTTTCTTTGCCTGTCACTTTCTAAATTTATAAAGCATTTTCATCTGGGCTATCTTTTTTGCTCTTTTTCACTTCTCCACTTCCCTCTCCTCTCCCCACCAGATAGGTGGCTTTTACTCTCCTCCTTCTAAGAAAAGGAGATGGATGAACTGAGGATAAGTAGTTCATTCTGTTGTCATATCTCTCTAGTACAGAGTAGATCTGTGATTCATATCTAGCTTTTATGACTCCTACCCTTTTGGGATTTGTGATTATCTTTACGTGGGTATACCCTTTTATAAAGGCAGGATTGCCAGTTATTCTATGACTTGCTAGATGGCCTATAGTTGTGATGGCTCCCAAATTCATCACCATTTAGCCACCTCAGTGAATTCTGAACTCGGTAAAGTTGATCCCTGGACAACAATCAGTTGCCTAGCATGGATTGATCACTTACCATTATGCCCAATAGAAATCATATGAATGTTTAACAAGTTGATTCAATAATTCAGCAGAATTGCTGCAATTCAATAGAACTAAAATTAGCATGCATTTATTAAGTGATTAATATGTCAGGCAAATAAACAAACAGGCCACTAGAAATAATCTGAATTGTTGCTGTTCAGTGAATGAAGTCGACAAACATTTATTAAGTCTTTACTATGTGTCAGCCACTGTGCTAAGCACTTGAAATATAAAGAAAGACAAAAACATGGTTCCTACCTTCAAAGAATAGATATTTCAGTAGAGGAGACAGCATGGAAATGATTACATACATAGTAGATATATATATACATATATATATAATAAATGGGAGAGAATCTTAAAGGGTCATTGGTTCTTAACCTTTGTGTATGTGTATGTGTCCTGTACTCTTTTGATAATCTGGTCGTGCTGAGGAGAGAGCATTTTGAAAAGAGCTGTTTTAAAAAATAAAAAGTAAGTAAAAAAATAGTTCACATTCCTTTTAATATTTTAAAGTTTTTTGAACACAGTTACTTCAGATTATCCTTATTTGAAATGTGTTCCTCCTTATTTATTTATCTATTTAATTTATTTTTTATTAAAGTTTTTTATTTTTCAAAACATATGCATGGATAATTCTGCAACATTAGCCTTTGCAAAACCTTGTGTTTCAGTTTCCTCCCCTTTAATATATGTTAAAACATAGTAGAAATATGTGTTAAATCCAATATATGCATACATATTTATACACTTATCTTGCTGTACAAGAAAAATTAAATCAAACCAGAAAAAAAAATCACGAAGAAAATAAAATGCAAGCAACCATTAAACAGAGTGAGAATGCTATGTTGTGAACCACACTCAGTTTCCACAGTCCTCTCTCTGGGTGTAGATAGCTCTTTTGATCACAAGACCATTGGAACTGGTCTGAATTATCTCATTCTTAAAGAGAGCCACATCCATCAGAATTGATCATCATATAATATTGCTGTTGCTGTGTACAATGATCTCCTGGTTCTGCTCATTTCACTTAGCATCAGTTCATGCAAGTCTCTCTAGGCCTCTCTGACATCATCCTGCTTATTGTTTTTTTATAAAACAATAATATTCCATAGTATTCATAAACCATAACTTATTCAGCCATTCTTTAACTGATGGAATCCACTCAGTTTCCAGTTTCATGCCACTACAAAAACATCCTTATATAATTTTGATGGCAAACAAGGTAAGTTTGTTACCTATAAAAATTTTCATATATATATACATATATATATATTTGAAAAACTTGAAAACAGAATTTGAAATGTTTCCATTTTATGAAATTTTGTTGCTAGATGATTTAAGTTGTTACATATAAAAACTCGTTTGTATATTTGAAAAACTTGGCAACAATTTCCTAACTTATGCTTTTCTAACTTAAGCTTCTATATGAAGCATTTCAGTGAGTTTTGAGTTGACATGTTAAAAATGTGATAATGCGGTATAATTAAGTTACTATTCAAGAACAACTGATTGACATCTATTAGGTTGGAAATTTATGCACTGAATTTTAGCAAAAATCTTTGCTGAATTGGTGGCTGTATCTGAAAAGTGAATATCATGATTTATTTAGTTATGTGTAGCAAATATTGTCCTTCTTTCATGTGGATTTACAGCTCTTTGTGAGGTATCTGTTTTATCCATGACCGAGTTTTGAAATAAACTCATCTTAGAACCACACCTTTGAGTCACTGCATCAAAAGAATTAAATAATGAAGTAAATTCAATCATATTGCTATTAATATTAAGAATTATTAGAAAGGTTGTGATATAAATGAAATAATATTTTAAAGTTTTATTTACCTGCACTACACAAACCTTTTGTTTGGAAAATCCTTTTTTCTTTTTTTTATATGTTTTGTAACATGTAATAGCATCACAATACATGCATAATAGAAGAGGACAATAAAGACATTATACTTAAGAGTAGAAACAGAATATATGGAGGAAATAGATAGTGAAACTAAATACAAGTTCAGGAAGGAGAGTGCAAGCATTTTGGGGATCAGAAAAAATTTCATGTTAAAGGTAGGGGCTTGAGCTGTGTTTTGAAGAAAGAAAGGGATTTTGTGTGGGCAGAAGTGAGAATGGTCTTCATTCTAAGAAGTGCAGAGACCCATAAGGTGAGAGTTAAAATACTATATGAATGACCTTTTGCCTGGTCACCAGAATAGGCAGATGACTAATATACATGAAGTTAGAAATAGATTGGGGTAGGATGTGAAGGACTTTAAAAACTAAGTGGAAGAATTTATGTTTAACCTAAAAGTAATAAAATGTCACAAGAGTTTTTTGAGTAGGAGAATGATAAGCTTTGTGGGAAATCATGTTGGCTGCTATATAAGGTAGGACTAGAATGGGGAGAAATAAGGCAAGAAGAGACCTGTTGTTATTGAGTCATTTTTTTTCAGTTGTGCCTGACCTTTCATAACCCCTATTTGGAGTTTTCTTGGCAAAAATACTAGAGTGATTTGCCATTTCCTTCTCCAGCTCATTTTACAGATGAAGAAATTGAGGCACACAGGGATAAGTTTCTTGCCCAGAATCACACAGCTAGCAAATATTTGAGGCCAGATGTGCCATCTAGTTGCTTCTAATTAGATCAATTAGGAGGATTTTAATAATCTAGATAAAAGAAGATAAGGAAATGAGGAGCTGAATTTGTTAGATAGCCAAGTCACATTTAACTAGATATGCATTCCCAGGATAGATTTTGCAGCATCTTCATGAAAATCCAGTTTCTCAAATGTGTTTTACTTGGCAAAGAAATTGATCCCTTTTGTTTGTTTGGGAAAGAAGGGGTGATAGATGAGCAAACCATTTTGTGCATAGAAAATTTCAGTAAACCTTTATTATTAAGCACCTGTTATATACAATAGGAACTTCATGAGAACAAACCCCAAATATGAAATAGTTTTAGAAGGAAATTTATTTGATCATTTGGTAGAGGAAAGTGAGCTGAAAAACCGGTGTGGACATCTCTTCTTCAGGCTCTGGAAGGTTTACACTAAATACACTAGTATTTAGACAAATGAATGTGAACTACATGTATGTATTTAAGCAGTTTTGCCAAGAAGGGCAACTTGGAAGCAAGGGAAATTGAGATAGATCTTAGTAAATACAAACAAAAAAAAATTGGGGCCAAAATACAAAGGTTCAAACCACAAGCTTGGATGGGCTGAAAATAAAGACCTGAATGTGGGGGATCTAGAACTGGAGGAATCCCAGATTTCTTGTAACCATCTCGAGCATTTCTCAAGAGTTACTGAAGTCAGGTTGACAATCCTGAGTTCATACAATCTCTAATCACATAAATTTGGATTTAAATACTATAATAATTAGTAAGTTATCCAAATAGTATTATACATGAAAAAAATCACATTTTGATTTAGTAAATAGCAGACAGGTTTTGGATTCAGGAAAATTAGTGTGTGTTCATGCACATATTAGTTATGTGACCTGGGCAGGCCCATTTACCAGTTCATTGTCTAGGGAACTCTCAGAGATCATAAGTTGCAGAAAAGTTGCTTATCTACAGACACAGGCTTAAAGACACTTGAGAAAGTTAGAGAAAGAAATGTTTAGAAAGAAAAGTTGGAAAGGAGAAAACTAAGGAGAGAAATACTATAGAGCCATATGTCAGGTGCTAAGACCCTATTCTATAGAAATTTATGTTCCAGTGAAGGAGGAGATTATATTACCATTGTTGTGACATATACCCCAATCATTTGGGAATGCCAACTTTTCCTTTTGGATATTTTAGTGCTCTAAAGAGACTATTTTTTGGAGGGACTTCTGTTTAAAGTTGTGTCTTTTACTACATTTCCATTAGATAAGATTGTTGTTTTGTTTTGGCTAAGGAGATGTGATGTGTATTCCTCACACAACCAATTTCAAGATGTTGCTTTCAACAGATAACTTCCAAGTTGACATGGATCCTTCATCTTCCCACAACCTCAGACTCTGCAGCACTTCCAGTCCTTGGTTCCCTTTTTGTGTGTGTATATATGATTATATAAGTCATGATTATATAGAGTATCTGAGGATCTGGAATTTGGGATAGAATTTCTTTCTTACCTTGAAATGGTCACTAGATGGCCTACTAGCATTGCCTTTTTAATCAGCTTTCCTATGGCTGAAGGAAAGAAATAAGACTTTGTGCTGCTGTTTTTAATCTGAAGTGATGTTTTAAATACTGTTTTTAAATCTAGATTTTACTGGTGCTATAAATTGTTTAAAGGTTTGTCTTTCTACAAAATGGTGGTTTAATGACCTAAAATGTCTTTTACTCTGCACATAAAAACCAGGCTTTGCAGTTTGATTCTCAAGCATTGCCAAAATTTTCAGTGTTGGTCTGCATGCTTGGGGTGGGTGCTGTTTAGATAATAGAAATTTAATAGGTACATTAAAAATAGGAATGTCTTAATGTTCAAAGGCGTACTTGGCTTAAGAAAAAAGTGCAGAAACAGAGGAGAAACTTTTAAAATTTGGGATCAATGTGTTCATTAACTTGTTAGCGGCTTATTTATGGAGATTGAAATGAAAACACAAGGGCTACTATTTCTAGGGGGCATCTGTTGTGTGACCTGCAGATCTTTTCCCTGAGAAAAACAATGGTAAGCTATCATTACATGATAAAGTCATGGAGTCATGATTATTTAATCAATTAAGTAATAAATGCTTATAAAATGACTTCTATATACAAATCTCATTGAGTTTATTTTAAGGTACTTCTAGTAAAAGAAGAAAGAGCTCTTCACCTTTAGTCATTGGAGGTTCATAAACATACTTACGGAACAGGATGGTGCAGTGGATAAGAGAACTGATCTCAGAGTCAGGGAATTCCAGAATTCATGACCACCTTCTGATTCCTACTGGCTATGTAACTGGACAAATAGCTTAACTTTTCAGCATTATCGTGTAGCTGTACTACATGTACTCCTGTTGCCTGACTCCTAAAATTATATTGATTCAGTCTTCATTTGGGTCTCTAAATTAATTTTTTAAATATCCCTCCTGACAGATAAGAGACTGGATTCATTATAGATGCTCATCTGAAGAAGACTTCTAGCAATTCCCCTTGTTGCTTTTTATTATGTATCCACCCATGATGCTAGGGTAAGGGATCTGCATTTAGGCCTATACTCATTGCCATTTGGCTGGCCTGTGATTTCTTATTTTTGTTTTAAGAGAATGTGCCTAAAATAAATTATTTTGTGTGCAAATTATAAAGAGTGCACACTACTTCCAAGAGCAGATTGGGTGTCTAGAGAGCCTAAGGAATCTCAAGTCTAAATGGTCAGTTGGTGTGTGTCAGAAAAGTAATTTTATTTTGTTTCCTGGTTTTTCTTTTCTTTCTTTTTCTTCTTCTTCTTCTTCTTCTTTTTTTTTTTTGATATTATTTTTTCCCATTTAGAGATTGGATAGTAGTTTGTTGCAACTCATGATTTGTCATTAGAATGTGTTAGAAATGTTTTGAAGCTAGAATTTTTTGTCCTCCTTTGCTCTTCTTTAGATTCTTGCTTGACTGATTATTTCTGGCTCTATTGTGTCAGCATTGTAGCTTGAGATTCTTTTTCCACCCCACCCCATCCCACCCCCATTTCTATTGTGCTGCATCTTTGTGTGTTAATTACAAAAGTATAATTTAAATTTTTTTTGGAAAAAGAGACACTTTCTCCTTCCTCCCCTCTGTTCATCAGTTTTGATTTCAGGTTTAATTTTGATGTTTAGGCAGCAAAAGATTGGGCATCTACATTTATAGATTAATGTAAAAGCATAGCTGAGTAAGAGTTTTTAAAAGTGTACACTGTAGTTCCCCCCCAACTCCCCTCTCTCCCCCCCAGACAATTAGGGTCAGGTGACTTGCCCAGGGTCACATTGGTAGGAAGTGTTAAGTGTCTGAAGTCAGATTTGAACTCAAGTCCTCCTAACTTCAGGGCTGGTACTGTAGTATTTTTTAATCAAGAATTTTATATAAAATATATGTGACCAAGAATTTATCCCAAGAAACAGACTAAGAAACACTTAAAGAAAAAGAGAAGAAAAAAATTTAATCTCTTATTAATTGTCTTTAGTTTTTATATCCCTGGAAAAATGATTTTCTTTTAAGTATGTTTTCTTTTTTTTTTCTCCTCATTTAATAATATTTTATTTTTCTAATTACATGTAAAGATAATTTTCAGCATTCACTTAGAATTGCCTTTTATTTTTCCCAAATATATGCAAAGATAGTTTTCAGCATTCACTTTTGCAAAACTTAGTATTTCAAATTTTTCTAACCCCTCCTCTGGAGAGCAAAGAATCCAATATAGATGAAACCTGTTCAATTCCTCTAAACATATTTCCACATTTGTTATGTTATGCAAGATAAATCAGATCAAAGGGGAAAAAGAACATAAGAAAGAAAAAAAAAAAACAAAGCTACAACAACAAAATAAGGTGAAAATATTATGCTTTGATCCACATTCAATCTCCATAGTTCTCTCTGGATGTAGATGGCTCTTTCCATCATAAATCTATTGCAATTACCTTGAATCACCTTATTGTTGAAAAGAGCCAAGTCCATCACAATTGATCATTACATAATCTTGTTGCTAGATACAATGTTCTCTTGGTTCTGCTCACTTCACTTATCGTCAGTTTATATGAGTCTTTCCAGGCTTTTCTGAAATCAGCTTGCTGATCATTTCTTATAGAACAACAATAATATTCCATTACATTCATATACCATAATTTATTCAGCCATTGCCCAACTGATAGGCATCCACTCAGTTTTCAGTTCCTTGCCATTACAAAAAGGGTTGCTACAAAAATGCTTGTACTTGTGGGTTCTTTTCTCTCTTTTTATGTTTCTTTGGGATATAGACCCAATAGAGACATAGTTAGATCAAAAGGCATGTACAGTTTGATAGCCCTTTGGGCATAGTTCCAAATTTGCCCTCCATAATGGTTGGATCAGTTCACAATTCCACCAACAATGTATTTAGTATCCTACTTTTCCCATCTCTTCCAATATTTATCATTATCTTTTCCTGTCCAATTTGAGAGGTGTAAAGTGGTACCTCATAGCTGTCCTAATTTTTATTTCTCTAATCAATAGTGATTTAGAGCATTTTTTTATGTAACTAGAAATGGTTTTAATTTCTTCATTTGAAAATTGCTTGTTCATATCCTTTGACTATTTATCAATTGGGGAATGATTTTCAACATTCCCTTTTATAAGATTTTGATTTCCAAATTTTTTTTCTCCTTCCTTTCCCTCTCTTCTCTCTAAGATGGCAAGCAATCTTGGTTACAAATACAGTAGCCTTGTTGTGAAAGAAGAATCACAACAAAATGGAAAACACAAGAAGGAAAAAAATAAGAAAAAAAGTGAAAATAGTATGCTTCTATCTTCATTCAGATTTCATAGTTCTTTCTCTGGATGTGGTTAGTATTTTCAAGAATGAGTCTGTAGAATTGTCTTAGATCATAGTATTGCTAAGAGAGCTAATTCTATCAATAAAGTTGATCATCACACAATATTGCTGTTACTGTGTATAATGTGTTCTCCTGGTTTTGCTCGCTTTGCATCAGTTCACGTAAGTCTTTCCAGGTTTTTCTGAAATCTGCTTGCTCATCATTTCTTATAGAATAATAGTGTTCCATTAAATTCATATATCACAATTCATTTAGCCATTTCTCAGCTGATGGACATCTCCTCAATTTCCATTTCTTTGCCATCACCAAAAAAAACCCCTATACTTTTGTACTATATGCTATAAACATTTTTGTTCATGTGGGTCCTTTTCACATTTTTTAAATGATTTCTTTGGGATTCACACCCAGTAGTCATATTACTGAATCAAAGGATTTGCACGGTTTTATAACCATTTGGACGTAATTCCAAATTGCTCTCCAGAATAGTTTGGATCAGTTCACAACTCCACCATCAGTAGTGTTTCAGTTATCCAATCTTTTAGGTATGAGGTATTATCTCACAGTTGTTTTAATTTCTTTAATCAGTAATATTTTAGAATATTTTTCATTTGATTATAGATGGCTCTGATTTCTTTATCTGAAAATTACCTGTTCATATCCTTTGACCATTTGTCAATTGGGGAATGACTTGGTCTATTCTTATAAATTTGACTTTGTTTTCTATATATTTTAGAAATGAGGCCTTTATCAGCAACACTGGCTGTAAAAATTATTTCCCAGCTTTCTGCTTCCCTTCAAGCATATTTTCTGAATTAATAGGTAGATCTCAAACTAGAAGGGATCGTAGAGGTTATTTTGTGCAACTTCCATATTTATAGATGAAGAAACTGAGATAAGGAAAGTTTAAGTGACTAGTCCAAGTCACATAGGTAGTGTTGGGCAATATTTGATCCAGCTCCTCTGACTCAAGGGCTTTCCCACTATATTCTGCTTCTTCCCCATAAAAGATTTATCATAACATCACAATTTGAGATGATCATTAAGCACTATTCTCTCTTTGTCCAAAGCAATATTCTTGTAGAACAGTGAATTGCAATAACATGTTTCTTTTCTACAGAAGAGGATGTTTTAAATGAAAACATTGGGTTCAATATACTTAGAAAGTGTTAGTGCCCAAATTTTATTCGAAAAATACTACTACTACTACTACTATTAGTTAATTAATTATATTATATAGTTATATAGTTAAGTATATATTATGTAATTATATAGTTAATTAATAATTAGTTAGTATGTAGTAATACTACTAATATTTATGTCACCCAACCTTTCTTTTCAAGGACAAATAGAATTAAGTGTATTTTGTTACTGTAAATTAATCTTAAAATATAGCCAAGTTAAAAATCATACCTAGTAGTTTTAGCGTATTATATGGAGCATTCTGGAATTGAAGCATTACTGGTTTTTAAATTTTTAATTTTTCAGTTAACAAGCATTCATATTTTTTCTTTGATCTTTATCCCCTACTCTGAACTGAAAAAACAAAACAAAACAAAAAACCTTGTAATAAACACAAACAAAACAAATTCTCACATTGTCCTTATTTAATATCTATATCTGTCTATATCTTGCATCTGAGATATACATATCTCAGATGTCTCTATCAGGAGGTGATCTGCATAGTTTTATCACTGATTCTTTGGTGTCATGATTGGTCCTTGTATTGATCAGAGTTCTTAAGTCTTTCAAAGTTGTTTGTTTTTATAATGTTATTATAGTATACTTGGTATCAATTCGTATAAATCTTCCCAGGCATCTCTGATGCCTGTTCAACAGAAAGAAATCGACTCTTAGTTAATGGGCTCAGATTGAAAAGAAATAGCATACGAATGAAGTATTCACTGGTTTGCTATTTATTTATGACATCTCATATCATTTATTGAAATAACAAAATCTTTGCTTGAGTAAGGTCTTACTTCTCCAGCCATTATGAGTTCTTGGTTGATCTTTTCAAGGCCTTCTCATCCTTTGGATTCTATACCGTAGTAGACAGCTTGAGTGATAGTTCTCTTCATGTGGGTCTTTTACATAGGATTTTCCAGGTTGGATTTACACTTCTGCTCTTGTATTTCCTTGTCCCCCTCCCACTATCCCATATAGCTTCACTATCGATTATGTTTCGTGAGTGAGTGGGGCAAAATCAGATTCACTTACAGAGTTTAACAATTTGTGCTAAAACAACCTACTCTGGATTTGGCCACTTTTGCTGTCATGTGAAGCATGTATTCTTAAAAACCCCCAAACCAGCAAACAAAAAACAGCTCCAAACTATTTGGATTGGGGGTTAATGCATAGAAAATTTCTGAGTGTTTAATCCAAAAGAGATAAATTCAGTAATTGTAAGGATGCCTTTTGAATAAATCTAAGCTATCTGAAAAAATATTTAATGGTGCCTTTTTTTTTTTTAATATAGGATATTGTGCCTGTAGATGCATCTTATGAAGTAAAGGAGTTGTACGTTCCAGAAAATAAACTTCAGCTGGCAAAAACAGATGCAGAAACTTTGCCAGCATTGAAAATAAATAAGGTAGGGGTTAGAGGACATTTATTTGCTTTGCAGACAAAATATCTATGGCTATCTACTAGTGAAATTGAACTAATGTATTTTTAACTGAATAGTAATGATAACTGACCTTGATATAGTTACATAACAAAACAATAATCATAGCTAACAAAGATTAGTCTATTAAGATTTCCAAAGCATTTTATGTTTGTTATTTGATCTCTATAAAAACCCTTTTTATAGATAAGCCAAATGAGGCTTTGAGAGGTTGACTTGTCCAATATTATCTAGGTAGTTCTAAATGTCTGAAAAAGAATTTAAACCTTAGACTTCTTTATTCTCAGATCTAGTGCTCTTTCAATTATGCCTTAACATCCATACTGAAAAATATGTTTAAAAAATAAAACACACACACTCATATCCCTTTCCCTTATCTTCTATTTTCCTTTAATTAAAAAAAAAAGTTTCCATCCATCCATTATTTCTGATCTCAATAACAAGCATATTTATTTATTGCTGTTTCCTAATAGATGGACTTGACTTGGTAATGGTATTGTAATTTCTTGTTTTGATATGGACAGTTTTACTGAAATGGATCTGTGAACTTAACTTATGTACATGTTCCATACCATAATAAATTATTATTGGTAATGAAACTACCAAATATCAATTTGGTATTTCTTTTGAAATCTTGAAATTGCCATAAGAGCATGTCCATCTCTTACTCTTGACATTGTGACCAGTCTGTCCTCCTTTCTTAAGCCTACATTTCTTTTGTGATATTTTTTGCTCTTGTGCTCCTTTGTAACTCCTTGTTCGTTATTCTATAGCTTGCTGATCTTCGCCATGTATCACTCTGTGTATGGGACTTATTTTTAATTCTTTGGAGAGTAGGTTTCCATAACTAGGAGCAGCGAGGTGATGAAAGTGTTAGACTTGGAGTTAGGAAGACCTTAGTTCCAAGCTTGCATAGATACTTATTCATTGTGAGATCATGAACAAGTCATTTAACCTTTGTGTTTTCTTGATTTCTTTTCCTGTAAAAGAGAAATAATACTGGCATCTATTTTACAATATCATTATGAGACCCAAATGAAATAACATTGCCACCTTATGTGAATGCTAACTTTTATGAGCTAAGTGTTTAATCAGCACCTACTGTAAACATTTTTAGCAATACATTTTCCTTTTTTATACTACTATCCCAAGGTCACTAAACAAGCACATTTCAGTTAGTTCTCTCAAGGAATTTTTAAAAAGTTTTATTTATTCATGGCAAATACCTTGTTGGTGTAGAACTTTTAAGGTAGTGTATTGTTCTGCCAAATCAAATATTTTTTATAGTCAGTGAAGAGTATCACAGTGAGATCTTTTATTCTCACCATCTTTTGTTCATTTATTTTATGGTAAAAAAAAAAATATGGTCTCCTTGTGGAGTAATCCTTGTCTATTCTTTTCTAAGTCATATAGCAATGTGAGATAAAAATATTTATGCTAATACTGTGCTTGTTTTAGACATTGGCCTTCCGAATGTTTTATTTAGTATTCCAAGCCATTCCAAGCCCAGCTATGATGGGAATGAAGCTTTGCTACTTTGAGCCCATTATTCCCAAATGGAGATGCCAGTGGGAGACTCAGATGGACCAGTATGATGGAGAGATGCACTAGGGTGAGAACCCAGGTGTTGCGGGAAGTTCAGAATGAGAAGAGACAGGATTTAAACTCAGTACCTTTTGACTCCAAATCCATTCCCCTTTATTAACAAGCTTTGACATTTTGAAGAGCTATATAAATAGAAGCTCTTCTCCCTATGTCTTACATTTCACCCCTGTTTTCTGATCGACAATTGTTTTAAAACATTTATTGCTGTTTCAGATTTGGCTGCTTCCTGTTGTTATTTCTGCCATTCCTGCTGTTAGAAATATTAGAAATGGCACCTCCTAGTTCCACTCTTTTATTTCTTCATCTTCTCTCTACTTTTCTTAACTCTTCTTCTGAATTCTTTCTATTGCAACATTCTTTTTTTTCCTCCTCCTTTTCTTCCTCCTTTTTTCCCCCAATGTTGCAGAGTTCTTTACAGATATTTTATTTGATCTCTCAATAACCTTATGAGTTAAATGCTATTATGAGGAAACTAAGGGAGACAGATGAAGTGACTTGTCCAGAATCACATGGCTAGTAAGTGTCTACATTTGAACTCAGATCTTCCTGATTGTCAAGTCCATCACTCTTTGCACTGTGTTTCCTGTCTTCATTTTATGCAGTCTGAATAATTAAGCCAACTATATCTTAGTAGCTCCCTCGTCTCTTAACTGGAAATTTTTGTTCTTAGTGTGGCTTGCTAGATTATGGAAAAATTTAATATTCTTCCCTGAAAAGTTGGTCTCCACTTATTTCAAAATATAATTCCTTAACAGCCCCATAAAGAAAGAAGTGAAGTACATTAGGTAACTATAATTCAGTTGTGCATGTTCAGGTTAAGATCTTTTTGGTGGAATAATAAAAATTTAAAAATCACCCCTTCCCCCCAAACCCCTAATAAACAAAATAAATTTTTTTTTGGTTGAGTTTAATACCTTTATTTTGAAAACAAGGGTAATTCTTTTTTTTTTTTCTTTTAATAACTTTTTATTGACAGAACCCATGCCAGGGTAATTTTTTACAGCATTATCCCTTGCACTCACTTCTGTTCTGATTTTTTCCCCTCCCTCCCTCCACCTCCTCCCCCAGATGGCAAGCAGTCCTTTACATGTTGAATAGGTTACAGTATATCCTAGATACAATATATGTGTGCAGAACTGAACAGTTTTCTTGTTGCACAGGGAGAATTGGATTCAGAAGGTATAAATAACCCGGGAAGAAAAACAAAAATGCAAGCAGTTTATATTCATTTCCAGTGTTCTTTCTTGGGTGTAGCTGCTTCTGTCCATCCTTGATCAATTGAAACTGAATTAGTTCTCTTTATTGAAGAGATCCACTTCCATCAGAATACATCCTCAAACAGTATCGTTGTTGAGGTATATAATGATCTCCTGGTTCTGCTCATTTCACTTAGCATCAGTTCATGTAAGTCTCGCCAGTCCTCTCTGTATTCATCCTGCTGGTCATTCCTTACAGAACAATAATATTCCATAACGTTCATATACCATAATTTACTCAACCATTCTCCAATTGATAGGCAACCATTCATTTTCCAGTTTCTAGCCACTACAAACAGGGCTGCCCCAAACATTTTGGCACATACAGGTCCCTTTCCCTTTTTTAGTATCTCTTTGGGGTATAAGCCCAGTAGAAACACGATGGATCAAAGGGTATGCACAGTTTGATAACTTTTTGAGCATAGTTCCAAATTGCTCTCCAGAATGGCTGGATGTGTTCACAATTCCACCAACAATGTATCAGTGTCCCTGTTTTCCCACATCCCCTTCAACATTCCACATTATCTTTCCCTGTCACTCTAGCCACTCTGACAGGTGTGTAGTGGTATCTCAGAGTTGTCTTAATTTGCATTTCTCTGATTAATAATGATTTGAAGCATATTTTCATATGGCTAGAAATAGTTTCAATTTCTTCATCTGAGAATTGTCTGTTCATATCCTTTGACCATTTATCAATTGGAGAATGGTTTGATTTGTTATAAATTAGAGTCAATTCTCTATATATTTTGGAAATGAGGACCTTTATCAGGACCTTTAACTGTGAAAATGTTTTCCCAGTTTATTGTTTCCCTTCTAATCTTGTCTGCATTAGTTCTGTTTGTACAAAAACTTTTCAATTTGATATAATCAAAATTTTCTATTTTGTAGTCAATAGTGATCTCTAATTCTTCTTTGGTCATAAATTCCTTCCTCTTCCACAGGTTTGAGAGGTAAACTATCCTATGCTCTTCCAATTTATTTATAATCTCATTCTTTATGCCTAGGTCATGAACCCATTTTGACCTTATCTTGGTGTATGATGTTAAGTGTGGGTCAATGCCTAGTTTCTGCCATACTAATTTCCAATTTTCCCAGCAATTTTTGTCAAATAATGCATTCTTATCCCCAAAACTGGGGTCTTTGGGTTTGTCAAACACTATATTATTAAAGTTATTGGCTGTTTTGTCCTTTGAAGCTAACCTATTCCATTGATCAACTAGTCTATTTCTTAGCCAATACCAGATGGTTTTAGTAACTGCTGCTTCATAATATAATTTTAGATCTGGTACAACCACAAAATAAATTCTTAAAGTTCGCTGGTTTGTTTAGCACAGTGCTTAGCCCAGTGCCTGGCATACAATAGGTGCTTAATAAATGTTGGTCTAGTGATGAATGAATATGATGCTCACTCTCTTTGTAATATGGCATTTGGTTACTTTCAGCAAATAATAGATATGTGACTTTGCTTTTCTTTGTCTTCTTTTAGTTGGACATGCAATGGGTGCAGGTTTTGGCAGAAGGCTGGGCAACTCCGTTAAATGGTTTCATGAGAGAGAGGGAATACCTGCAGTGCCTTCATTTTGATTGTCTGCTGGATGGTGAGACATTTTACATTAAATAGCACACTTATTTATAGAAATTCTGGATTTACTATTATTTTCTTAATCTTTTCTACCTCCAAAATATTCCTCATAGTATAAAAGATATTTCAATATCTCCCCTCTTATTTTACAGATGAGTAGGTTGAATTTTAGGGTGCTTAAATGACAATTTCTGGTAGAGCTGAGATTTGAACTTAGATCCTATGAGTCTAGGTTGATGCATTTTCTATCACATTACCCTTTGTTTCCCAGAAATAATTGTAGCCTTTTGATTTTTAGAGAAAAATTGCTTATAGAATATAACTTCACTTCATTTCATCACTTCTTCAATTTAGAAGTGATGAAAAATAGTTTCTTATAATTTTCTTATCATTTATTTTACCAAACTAAAAAAAAAATGGGTAATGAAAAGTTTAAAATTCTCCTCAAGGGATATTTAAATATTATGTACATTATGTTGGAAACATTTATACAAAAATACTTTCAACCTTTTCTAGATATTTTTCTAAGTATTTAGAGACATGTATTTTGATGGTATCATAATTTTGATTTACTGACAAATATATAAAATCATAAAAATTACTAAGAATCATGATAATCATTCTTAGTTTATAACAGTTAAAACCTAGACTAACCATCCTTAACTTTGCAAATTAATTTTTGTTGAAAAACATGAAATAACACCTTTTGATTTTTCTCCCTAAGCATTAAATAGCAAGAGCCAGTTGCCATTTCTTCTGTTGCAGAGGTCTTAACCTGAATACCATGGACCCGTAGGTTTCAGGGCATCTGTGAACTCGAATGGGGGAAAAAACCCTTTATTTTTACTCATCTTGGTTTCCTTTGTAATCTTCTGTCTTTTTAGTTTATTCATTTTAAAAAATGATTCTCAGAGGAATCTCCAGGTTTTACCATACTGCTAAAAGGATCTGTGACACTGATTTTCCTTTGGCAGATAGATTCCCAAATATTTTATCCAATTGACAGTTATTTTAAATGAAATTTCTCTTTTTATGTCTTGCTGTTGGATTTTGTTGGTATTGTATAAAAATGCTGAGGATTTATGTGGATTTATTTTGTATCCTGCAACTTGGCTAAAGTTGTGGATTATTTCTAATAGCTTTTTAGTAGAATCTCTGGGATTCTCTAGGTATATCATCATATCATCTGCAAAGAGTGATAATTTGGTTTCCTCATTACCTACTCTAATATCCTTTATCTCCTTTTCATCTTTTATTGCCAAAGCTAGCATTTCTAATACAATATTGAATAGTAATGGTGATAGTGGGCAACCTTGTTTCACTCCTGATTTTATTGGGAATGGTTCCAGTTTATTACCATTACAAGATGCTTATTGATGGTTTTAGATAGATGCTACTGACTATTTTAAGGAAAAGTCCATTTATTCCTATATTCTCTAGTGTTTTTAATAGGAATGGATGTTGGATTTTCTCAAATGCTTTTTCTGCATCTATTGAGATGATCATATGATTTTTGTTAATTTGGTTATTGATATAGTCAATTATGTTAATAGTTTTCCTAATATTGGACCAGCCATGCATTCCTGGTATAAATCCTAGTTGGTCATGGTGTATTATTCTGAAGATGATTTTCTGCAATTTTTTTGCTAATATTTTATTTAAGATTTTTTGCATCAATGTTCATTAGGGAGATTAGTCTATAATTTTCTTTCTCTGTTTTCAACATACCTGGTTTAGGTATCAGTACCATGTCTGTGTCATAAAAGGAATTTGGTAGGACTCCTTCAATCCCTATTTTTTCAAATAGTTTATATAGCATTGGAGTTGATTGTTTTTTAAATGTTTGGTAGAATTCACATGTAAATTTTTTTCTTAGGGGATTTTTTTCTTAGGGAGTTGATTAATAGCTTGTTCTATTTCTTTTTCTAAAATGGGACTGTTTAACCAATTTGTTTCTTCCTCTGTTAATCTGGGCAAGCTATATTTTGAAAATATTCATCCATTTCATTTAAGTTATCAAATTTATTGGATAAAGTTTGGCAAAGTAACTACTAATTACTGCTCTAATTTCTTCTTCTAAAACTTCTATGTCTTCTTTTCATTTTTAAGACTAACAATTTGATTTCTCTTTTTCCTTTTTCTAATCAAATTTACCCAGGGTTTATCTATTTTGTTGTTTTTTTTTCATAGAACCAACTCTTAGTTTTATTTATTAATTCAATAGTTTTCTTTTTATTTTCAATTTTATTAATCTTTTATTTTTAGAATTTCAAGTTTAGTATTTGATGGGGGTTTTTAATTTGCTCTTTCTAACTTTTTTAGTTGTAATTCAAAATTCATTGATTCTCTCTTTCTCTATTTTATGCGAGTAGACCTCTAGAGATATAAAATTTCCCCTTATTATCGCTTTGGTTGCATCCCACACATTTTGGTATGACATCTCATTATTGTCATTCTCTTGGGTGAAATTATAAATTGTGTCTATGATTTGCTGTTTCACCAAATCATTCTGTAGGATGAGATTATTTAATTTCCAATTACTTTTTGGTCTATTTTCCCCTGGCTTTTTATTTGAATGTAATTTTTATTGCATCGTGACCTTAAAGGGATGCATTTACTATTTCTGCCTTTCTGCATTTGAATTTGAGGTTTATATGGCCTAATATATGGTCAATTTTTGCATAGGTTCCATGAACTGCCAAGAAGAAAGTGTACTCTTTTCTGTCTCCATTTAGTTTTCTCCCAAGATTTATCATACCTAATTTTTCTAGTATTCAGTTTATCTCTTTAACATCTTTCTTATTTATTTTGTGGTTTGATTTATCTAGTTCTGAGAATGCAAGATTGAGATCTCCCACTATTATAGTTTTGCTGTCTATTTCTTCTTGCATCTCTCTTAGCTTCTCCTTTAAGAATTTAGATGCTACACACCACTTGGTGCATATATGTTTAATATTGAGATTGCTTTGTTATCTATGCTACACTTTAGCAAGATATAGTGCCCTTCCTTATTTCTTTTAATTAGATCAATTTTTGCTTTTGCTTGATCTGAGATCAGGATGGCTACCCCTGCCTTTTTTACTTCACCTGAAGCATAGTAGATTCTGCTCCAGCTTTTTACCTTTATATTATAGGATTCTGGCTTTTAATCCAATCTGCTATCTGCCTCCACTTTATGGGGGAGTTTACCCCATTCATATTTATGGTTAAAATGACTAATTCTGTATTCTCTGCCAACTTGTTTACCCCAGATTATGCTTTTCTCTTTTCTCTCTCCCTTATCCCTCTCCTCAGTATTAAACTTGTGAGCACCACTTGCTTCACATAACCCTCTGCTTTAGGATCCCTCCCCCCACCTTAGAGTCCCTCCCTTTTTCTTAAACCTTTCCTTTACAATTTTGTATTCCCTTCTATTTATCTTACTCCTTCTCTTTTCACTTTTCCCCTTCCAGTTTTCAGTGAAGTGGAAGAAGTTTCTCTGTAAAAAAGAATATATCTAATTTTTTCTCTTTGAGCCAGTTCTGATTACTATGTTCATCCCCTCCCTTCTTTCCCTTAGATATAATAAGTTTCCTTTGCCTCTTCATGAGATGTAGTACCTCCATTTTTTCCTTTTTCTGGTTTAATTTCCTTTCTACTTCTAGCTTCTTTTTTAAATATTGTAACAATAAAACCAAATTATACATTTATTCTTTATGTATATTCATAACAGAAATATAGTTCCCAAGATTTCTTTTTACCTTTTTATGTTTATCTTGAGACCTTTATTTAGTTGGAGATCAAACTTTTTGTTTAGTTCCATTTTTTTCATCAGAAATAGATGGAATTCACCTATTTCATTGAATGTCCATCTTCTTCCCTGGAAGAAAATGCTCAGTTTGGCTTGGTAAGTGATTCTTGGCTGCATATCAAGTTCCTTAGCCTTGTGGAATATAAGATTCCAGTCCCTTTGATCCTTTAATGTGGATGTGGCTAGATCCTGAGTAATCCTTATTATGGCTCCTCTGTATTTGAATTGCCTTTTTCTTTTCTAGCTGCTTATTGTGTTTTTTGCTTGGTCTGATAGTTCTGGAATTTAGCCACAACATTTCTTAGAGTTTGTATAGGTTCCATGAACTGCCAAGAAGAAAGTGTACTCTTTTCTGTCTCCATTTAGTTTTCTCCCAAGATCTATAATTAGGATCTCTTTCAGTAGGTAATGGACAAATGCTTTCAATGTCTATTTTACCCTCCATTTCTATAACATCTGGGCAGTTCTCTTTGATGATTTCCTGGAAAATAGTGTCTAGGCTCTTTTTTTCATCATGATTTTTAGGAAGTCCAATAATCCTCAGATTATCTCTCCTAGATTTGTTTTCCAGGTCTGTTGTTTTCCCAAGTAGGTATTTAACACTTTTTTTTCTATTTTTTCATTTTTTTGATTTTGTTTTACTGATTCTTGGTGTCTCCTTGAGTCATTCATGTCCATTTGTTCACTCTGATTTTTAATGAATTATTTTCTTCATTTACTTTTTAAATTTCTTTTTGTAATTGTCCAAGTGAGTTGTTTTGTTATATGGAATTTTTTTCTATTTCGCCAATTTTATTTTTTAGAGAGCTATTTTCTTTTTCCAATTCACTAATTTTGTTTTCCTTGAAATTGTTTACCTTTTCCAATTCACTAATTCTGTTTTTCAGGGAGTTGATTTCTTTATCCACTCTTATCTTTAAATGAGTGGGATGACTTATCCAGATGCTCTTGCCAAGCTTTCTTTTCCTTTCCCCATTTTTCTTCTGGCTCTCTTGTAAGAGCCTTTTTAATTTCTTCTGTGAGACCCTTGTGTGGTGGTGACCAGATCATATCCTTCTTTGAGGTTTCATCTAGAGACAGTCTGTTTTTAGTCTCCTCAAGGTTTGAAATCTACTCTCTTTCCATATAGAGGCTATCTATAGTTAGAGCCCACTTTAATGTTTTACTCATTTTGATAAAAAAGAAACAGCCTCCTACCCTCCCCCCCCCCCCCCCCAAACCCAACAACTGTAGTCTGCTTTTGGGGCAGTGTGGTATTACCAAGCTTCCTCTACAGACAACAGGAAGTATCAGTAAAGCAGCAGTGAGACAACAGTGACTGTGCTGGATCAGCGTCTGCACTAGGATTAGCATCTATGCTGTGGTCAGCGTCTGCGTGTTGAGTCCCTCCCGGTACTGGATGGGTGTGGCCAGGTCCCAAGAGACTCTAGCATTTTAGGGTTATTGTCTTTACCCTCTATGTTTATAGCTTCTCTGCTGATCTATTGGCTTGCTGCCAGAGCAAAGTAGCCACACTGTGGTAAAGTTCTCCCCGTAAATTTTCCACTAGTTGAGACCAAACTCCTTCCCCCCTTCCCCCCACTCTGCTCAGCTTGAGCTGTCTTCTGTGCTCTCATTGCCTATCTGTCTGAGTCTGCCTGGCCTGGCTGATCCCGCCCACCAACCAAAATATACCTTTTCTGGTGAATTTTGAAGATATTCTGTTGGTAATGTGTTATACTCCCAATATTGGTGGATTTTGACAGTTAAGCACTAATTCTGAGACCTTTCATAATAGAAGTAGTCTGAAGATAAGGAAGAGCTTAGATAGAGGCATGTGTCCTCTCTGCCATCTTGGCTCTGCCCCCTCCAATGATTGTTTAATGAAGGTGACTATGGTAAGTCAGGTATTGCAAACAGCCTTCTCCATTCTCCACTTTATGCCTCTTTGGGTTATTTTTTCACATTAGTTAAAACAATAGCTCTATGATCCACAGCTCGAGTTAGTGCAATTCATGGGTTGATGTAGAATCACTGTGTTGATTACATTTCATTTGAGCATTTTTCTAAATAGAAATGCTGGTTAGTAGTAGGTCTGCCTCCCCTGAAAGACAGATACTTCTCTGTCTGTATTTTATATGTATGTATTTTCTAAGTACCAGTGGAACATGGTTATAAACTTGAACCCTAAATGGTTTAACACTAAGAATACCCCTAAACTTTCAAGTGCCTGATAATGTGGAACTGATGTATGCATGTTTTTTTTCCCCCTTTGTCCTGTAGGAGGAGTAATTAATTTGTCAGTGCCTATTGTACTGTCAGCTACTCAAGAGGATAGAGAGAGACTGGATGGCTGTACAGCATTTGCCTTGATGTATGAAGGTCATCGAGTTGCCATCCTTCGAAATCCCGAGTTCTTTGAACACAGAAAAGAGGAACGCTGTGCTAGACAGTGGGGAACAACATGCAAGGAACACCCATACATCAAGGTTATATTAACTCTCTCCCCTCCAAGTATTTGCATTTACAGTGATCTTTCTGAGCTTATGTTTTATCATGATCATTTTGATCTCTCTATTGGCAGGCAGTATGAGTTCAGCTGAAATAAATCTTATCAGAATAATTTGATCTCTTTGTTTCTGCAATAATAACTGGGCTAGGGGTTAGGAGAATGCCATGGAAATAATATACCTGTATTTCAGTAAGGAATTTGGTCGATTATCTCACATTATCATTGGGAACTGAATGAGGAAATGAAGCTGGATTTTTTACAAGCAGGACCTGCAATATTTGATAACATATCTATTATGAAATAAAAAGTAAATTTAGGCCTGTGTGGCTTTGAAAGAACGACTTAGAACCAATGGGCTTTTTCAGGCCCTTTTTATGTCAAGATAATATACCTCATTCTACCCTCTCTTTCCTCTTCTACCAGTATACTTCTTTTTCTCACCTCTTAATTTTATTGTTTTAGGTAAGTATACCTTCCTATTTAATTCACATCTGTGCCCTCTGTTTATATTTATTCCTTCTAACTGCCCTAATAGTAGGAAAGTTTTTAAGAGTTACAAGTATCATTTCCCCATTAAGAATGCAAACAGTTTAACCTTACTGAATCCCTTTTGATTCCTTCTTATTTATCTTTTTATGCTTCTCTTGAGTCGTATTTGAAAGTCAGAATTTTTATTCATCTTTGTTCTTTTCATTAGAAATTCTTGAAATTTCCTTTGTTTTACTGAATGTCCATTTTCCTTTGGAAGGATTGTACTCACTTTTGCTGCTTAGGTAGTTCTTAATTGTAATCCTACTTCTTTTACCCTCAGTAATATGTTCCAAGCCCTCTGATTTTTTAATGTAAAAATTGTTTAATCTGACGAGTCTGTGAGATTTGAATTTTTTCTTTTTGGCTGCTTGCAATATTTTCCCTTGAAATGCGGTCTCTGGAATTTTGCTATAATATTCCTGGGAGTTTTCATTTTGATATCTCTTTCAGGAGGTGATTAGTGAATTCTTTCATTTTCTATTTTATCTGGTTTAAGAATATCACCACAGTTTTTTCTGGATAATTTTTTGAAAGATGATGCCCACACTCTTTTTTTGATCATGGTTTTCAGAGAGTTCAATAATTCTTATATTACCTCTCCTGGATGTATTTTTCAGCTCACTTGTTTTTCTAATAAGATATTTCACATTGTCTTTGATTTTTTTCATTATTTGGATTTTGTTTGATCATTTCTTGATGTCTCATAAAGTCATTAGCTTCTACATGCCCAATTTTCTTCAGTGAGCTTTTGTATCTTCTCTTCCATTTGGCCAGTTCTACTTTTTAAGGAATTATTCTCTTCAGTGAATTTTTGTATATCTTTTTCCATTTGGAAAATTTAGCTTTTCAAGGGATTTTTTTCTTCCTTGGATTTTTGGGCTCCTTTTTTTTTTTTTTTTTTTTAATCATTTGGCTTATTTTTTTAAGTGTTATTTCCTTTAGCATTTTTTTTTTGTGTGTGCTACCCTTACCAAACTGTTCACCCATTTTTCATGATTTTTTGTGATCATTCTCATTCTTCCCCGTTTTTCCTCTGCCTCTTTTATTCAATTTTAAAAATACTTTTTGAGTTCTTCCTTGTCCTGAGACCATTTTATATTCTCTTTTGAGGCTTTGGATGTAGTATTTTGATTTTGTTGCCTTTTTATGTTTGTGCTTTGATCTTTTTTTGTCACTATAGTAAAGATCTTTTTCTGCTCTTTGTTAACTTTTCTAACCTATTTCTTGATTTTTAACTCTATGCTAAAGTAGAGCTCTGTTTCCAGAGTGGGGGGTGTTATCCCAAGTTTCAGGTGTTTTTTGCAGCTTTTTTTGTTTTTGATTTTTTTATAGATAATTCTGGAGACCTTTTTATAAGACAGTGTGATCTAGGGTGAGGTGTGTTTACTCATTTTCTGGTCTGCTGAGAGACAACAAATACTCTTTTCTGCCCTAGAAGTGTGACCAGGGTCTCAGTTCCTTTGTGGCCTAAAGCTCTGGTGCACTAGTGCTCCTCTTTGCCCTGGAACTGAGACCCAGAACTGTAATTCAGATCCACATATGGGCAATGCAATAGAGTCCTATCTTCAGTGCCAGCAAAGAGATCCCTGCAATCTCCTTCTGACCTCTTTACCCATCTCTGAGATGAGAGGTTTGAAAATTGCCACTGTTGCTGCTGCCATTGATTCAGTCACTCCCAAGACCTCCTGTGTTTTGCTGGACTGTGCTGGACCGTGCTCCATCGTCACTCTGGTATAACAGACCTTTGCTGTCCACTTTATAAATTATCTTGGACTGGAAGATTGTTTCATCCTGTCCTTTACGGGTTCTACAGCTCCAGAAATTGTTTTGAGACATCTCTTAAAATTGAAATTGGAGGGGTTTCATGAAGAGCTCAGAGAAGGCCTTATCTTTTTTCTGCCACCTTGGCCCCATTCTCCTCTTTAATGTTATTGAAATGATTTTTATTCAGTTAATTAGATGAAGAATTTATTTTGTAGTCTTCTTTCTTCTTCTGGTTTATACTATTTTTCATAGATAAACTTCATTTGACTACTCTCTGAATTAGCACAAATTAGTTTGAATTCAAATTAATGAAGTCTTTTTTTTAGGGGAGAGTGGGGGAAGCATGCTGGATTTATCCCCTTCTCTCTCTCTCTCTTTCTCTCTCTCTCTCTCTCTTTTTTACATTAATACATATTTATAGGATAAAATAAATATTTTTATTATTTAATATAATAAAAAAGATGATTTTACATGATACTACAAATCTGCTAACTTGCTGTTTCTTTCAAATATATAACAATATATATCATTGTTATCATATAAATTTCTTTTTTTTTTCTGCCATCCTCTCATTTCTCCTAGAGATGGCTATCATCAGACACAAACAAATAAATACTTATGTAAAATTACTCTATACATACTTCTGTTTGTCAGTTCTTTCTCTGCATGCAGACAGTGTCTTTCTTCATATATCCTTTGTAGTTAATTTGGAAATTTTTAATAGTCAAAATAACTTATTCACTGAAAGTTATATTTAAAACAGTATTTCTGTTTTACAGTATTCTGTTCATTTTGCTTTTCATTATTTCATACAAATCTTTCCATTTTTTTCTAAGATCACTGAGCTCATTATTAATGAAGATATTAAGGAAATCTTAGAATTATGTTGGAGTAGAAGACCATTGTGGAATCAAATAATAGTCATAATAGCTAAAACTTTATATAGTGCTTTGAGGTTTACAAGATACAAATTATCTCATAGAAATTATTTCATTTCATCCTTAAATCTTTGGAAGTAGGTGCTACTATTATCTTTGTTTTACTGATGAAACTGAAACAAGCAGTAGAGAAATGGCTTTCCTAAACTCAAATGTGGACAATCTGCCCACTCTCCTCTGTTCTACCCCTGCTGTCTCTGGAAGATTTAGAACTATATAATAATTGGAAATGATTGGTATTTAATTGAAAATGTCATTCACATTTAATTGAAAATGTCACACAAATTACAAGTATATGAGAGTCAGTCACCAAATAAGATTAGGATACACATTTCAATTTCCTCATTATAAGAAAGTATTTTAAAAAGTTGGAATTGAAATGTTTCTTGAATCCTTCCTTCCCTGGAAATTGAATCTTGCTTTATTAGCTTAAGGTTTTATAGTATTTCCTTTTCGGAAGCTTTGTTTGCCAAGATGGCACCATCCCACTGTCCACTTTGACTTGTCTACAGTCTGCTGTAAATTTGGATGGAAAATTTAATTGTTTGTTTCCTGGCTTCACAGGAACACCCTATTTTCCTACTCCTGTCACAATGGATTAAGCAGTCTTTGTAATTATTTTTCTTTAGGGCAATGAAGCCATTGCTAGAGGTTTCAGGAGGTACAAGGGGAGCATTACATTCCATATACTGCATACACATCGCTTTTTAATTGTTCATTTTCTGTCAACACATCATTGTATCCAAGACTAGCTAATAAATCTAAATTATATTAGACATAGTTCATTGTAAAGTTTTATTTCCCTGTTCTGATGTTACCAAATTTTTATTAACAAGCATCAAAGCAGTGTTGTGCTCTTTTTTACAATAAAAATTTGTTGATTTTGGCTAGATTTTTGTGGATGTGAGGCATTTTCTCCTTTTGAATTTGCTGCTCTTAGCCATAGGTTCTTAAGGTTGAAAATAATTCTGATTTTGTGATCCTTCTCATTTGATGCCCAGCTATTTGTTGTGAATGTTTTTCTCTTAGAAGGTGCTCTGTCATACACATGTAGCAGTCCACAATGACGTTGATTTCTCCAGGTTGGACTTTTCCTGGATGCTCTCCAAGTCTGACAATTAAGAAAGTTGGGTTATTTCAGCTGGTTGGAGATCACTTTATAATGGTCTCCCCTGTTGGTCATTATTGATAAAGAAGTCTATCCTTCATGACATTTATCTGATGTGTGTTATATACTAATATCTTCTAGGTATCTCAGGTTTTTATGTGTCATGGGTTTTGTTCGAGAAGAAAAGAACAGTTTAGATGTGATAGATGTGAATGTTAAGTGATAGAATTTTCTAAGAAGCACATTTCAAAAAGTGGACCAAAGTTTGTCAGAGTTAAGGAACATCTTTGTTTTGTTGGTAGATATTTGCTTATCTAAACAGAATTACATCACTAATGCAGTGGTATGGAACACATTTTTCTGATGTAAAGGTCTGTTTCTTGTCATGTTTTGGGGTGATGATGGTAGCTAGAGTTCCCCCTGCTTTCAGAAAGTCCTGTATTTGGACCAGTTCCATGGAATATAAGAGAAAATAAGTAGGATTTATACAGTTGAGGTTTATCTTTTCTGTTAGGTGCTGAAACACTAGCCTTTTTAAAAAAAATGTATTTTGAGGTGGCTTTCTTTTAAAAGTATTATTGTAGGCAGGTAGGAATTTTTTAATTCTTAGATTTAAAATATATGCTTTGATTATGGCTTTCAAATTTGATTGTGTATTTTATTATCCATATTTGTTTCAGCAATCAAAGCTTGTGATTGTTTTTCTAACTAGTTTCCTACATGATTAGGGTTGAAAATATCAGAAAGCAATAATTTTGCTAAATAGGAAGTTGGAACCACTCTACAAGTTTTTGTTTGTTTGTTTATGTACATTATTGTATGGGAAAGTAGAAAGTGTATTGAACCAGAAATCAAGAGACCTACGTTCTAGTCCTGTTTTGTTACAAGTTTCTGTGAGCAAATCACTTTAATTTTCTGTGGCTTGATTTCCTCTTCTGTATATATGTAGTTTAAATTGTATGATTTTTTAAATCTCCTTTCAGTTCTAAAGTTCTATTGGACTACCTCTCTGTTTAGCAAATAATTATTGAGCATTTATTGTGTATTCTATGCACAGAATTTTGTTAAGGTGTGGTAGGGGATACAAAGTTATATTATATGAGGCAGCTCCATGGTGTAGTAGAGAGGGCTTGCCCTGGAATCAGGATGATCTGAGTTCAAATGTGACCTCAGACACTTAATTGTGTCACCTTGGGCAAGTCACTTCATATCACTGCACCACTGCCATGTAGTATGTGCTTAGTAAATATTTCCTTTTCCTTCCCTTAATTATCAATTTCAACTTGAAACCACTGCCATAGAAGAGCAGGAGTGGGATGGCAGTAGTATAGTTGGAGAAATTAGCCTAAAGAACAAGGGACATTTTAGTCTATGAGGAAAAAGGGGAAAGATAAAGAAAGATGTAGAAAATTTTCAAAGAGAGGATGAAAGTTGAAATAGCTTCATTTGTATGCTTTGGAGCTCTGACATTATCTGAGAGGTAAGGAAGCATGGGTTGATATAGGGGCCTCAAGAGTATGGGAAAAGGATTCCCCCAATAATTATTGTGGATAAGTCAAGGTTGTTAAAGGAATTTTGAGAAGTAGTTATTAAGAAGAGGAAGATTACTAAGTAGCAGTAAGAACCCAATTGATGCTAAAAACACTGTTCTCTAATGAAACTATCCATCATTTTCATGGCATTATAGTTGCCCTAAACAGCCCAGATTGGGATTGAGAAAGAAGTTATTTTGGGGGAGGATCACCCAGAATTGAGGATTACTATCTGTTGCCAAATATTTTTTAACAAGAATACTTTCTGTATATATTTGTAGAATCAAAGGAGTTTAGTGCTAGAAGGCACCCAACACTCAGCTGGCCTGCCACCCAATGTCATGCGTGAAGCAATTACACCTTTCATATTTAGGATTCTTTCAGTCTTTGCTTGAATGCTCCAGAAATATCCCCTGAGGTCCCAGCTTAGTGTGGCCACCACTTCCATTTTCAGATAGCTGTAATAGTTAAGTTCTTTCTGATACTGAACCCAAATCTGCTTCCCTTTAACCACGTTATTGTTATGAATCTATTGTTTGTAGTTTAGTAACAATAACTTGTATTTATTTGAGGTTTGTATATTGCTTTATATATGTTATCTCATTTGTTCTTTTTAACAACTCTATGAAATAGATGCTGTTAACATCACCATTTTACATTTTACTAAGGAGGGAAGAGATTAAATGTAAATGATCACAACCAGGAAAGGTCTGAAGTGGTATTTGAATTCAGGTCTTTATGACTCTTAAATCCTCCACATTCTCCATAGTATTATCTAGCAGAGCTATAGGACTACACAGTAAATGTTGATCTCTTTTCTACATGGAAATTCTTTAACTGTTTCTGCTTGTTTGTGATCACATCCCTCTTGTAAATTACCTTCACTTCTTTGGGATGGATGCCTTTAATTTGTTTCTTTTCTGAGACTATTTTCCATTTGCTTTCTCTTTTTTACTTGTGTTCATTTAATTTAAATTGTAAGTTAATAGAATGGTTAGGTGTAGGGGTTGTATAAAGGGCTGAAACTTTGAATAGTGCCCTCGAATCAGACAACCAAGCACTTAAGGCTAATTATCTATGGGATAATAGCTCTATTAGCATGTTTGGAATTTCTCTTCTCACAGTTAATGCTAGTTCAATCCTTGGGGTTAAGAGAATTGTAAAGAGGGATTAGGGCAGGGAGTGAGATGAGCCAGAGTCACTTGGGAGGTGGACAAGAAGAGAAGGGAGGTTATGGAGAGCTTGTGGCATTTTTGTCCATCCCCTTCATGTCTTCCCCTAAAGACCAAGCACTTTTGCTTATCCTGATTCTGGCTGATTCTAAGGCCCCCAGGGAGTTAACCCAGACTTACAGGGTTGTTTCCTTGTGTTCATATCCTCTGCCCCTGATATGTTGTAAGAGTTTAATAAATACTTGTTTGATTAAAGAAGTTGTTACATCTTTAAAATCACTAAGGGAATATTTATATTATACAAATTTTAACATTCTGATTTAATGTGGATGAAAGCCTTCGTATGAGTTTTTCATAATTTATAAGAGGCAGCTAGGTGGTCCAATGGGAAGACCAATAGATCTGGAATCGGGAAATTCTGAGTTCAAACCTGGTCTTTAGATATTTATTGCTTTGTGATTCTGGACAAGTCATTTCATCTGTCTCATTTTCTTCAGTGATGAAATGGGGATAGTAAAGCACTTATCTGGAAGAATCGTTGTAAGAATCAAATGAGATAATATTTCTAAAGTGCTTCGCACAGTGCCTCTCACACGATAGGTTCTGTGTTAAAAGCTTCCTTCTCTATTTCACCAAGAGAATTAAATTTGCTTATTGGACTTTGTAGTTGTTTTTAAAGGGAATACTTTCTTGTTTTTTGTTTTTCAATTTTCCCCTTTTCCTTCCTGACAGATGGTGATGGAGCAAGGGGATTGGCTGGTTGGGGGAGATCTTCAAGTCTTGGACCGAATTTATTGGAATGATGGTCTTGACCAGTACCGCCTCACCCCTGCTGAGCTAAAACAAAAATTTAAAGAGATGAATGCTGGTAAGTCATTCACATCATTTTCTAATCTGGTGTCATTATTGGATATTTCATATTATCAGTTCTTTTTAATATGTTAGAATTACATATTACTAGTTAGTATTCTTGCTTGGGAGGAAGTGATAATTGCTGAAGTTCAGCTTAGATCCAGCTAAAAAACCTTGCACAACGGTTCCCTCTTGCTTCTAGAAAAAAA
The DNA here is from genome assembly GCF_016432865.1 of Antechinus flavipes. NCBI lineage: Eukaryota > Metazoa > Chordata > Mammalia > Dasyuromorphia > Dasyuridae > Antechinus > Antechinus flavipes. The sequence continues at coordinate 136,229,091 of NC_067403.1, forward strand.
TGGAACCTCTTCTCTTTGGCATTTATATCCCATCATGATTTCACTTGCCTAACTTTTCTAAGATTTTTACATATTACTCCTTTTTATACTTTACTTTCAAGCCAGATTAGTTCTCCCATTGATTCTGTATCTGACTTTCTTTCTGACTTTGCACAAGTTGGCTCCTTCTTTCCTCTCTCCTCCCCAGTCCTGATAGATCCTAACCCTAACCCTGTGTGTTAAAATCTCTTACTTCTTTCAGCCTTTCCTATAAAAAACCTTGCACAACGGTTCCCTCTTGCTTCTAGAAAAAAATGGAACCTCTTCTCTTTGGCATTTATATCCCGTCATGATTTCACTTGCCTAACTTTTCTAAGATTTTTACATATTACTCCTTTTTATACTTTACTTTCAAGCCAGATTAGTTCTCCCATTGATTCTGTATCTGACTTTCTTTCTGACTTTGCACAAGTTGGCTCCTTCTTTCCTCTCTCCTCCCCAGTCCTGATAGATCCTAACCCTAACCCTGTGTGTTAAAATCTCTTACTTCTTTCAGCCTTTCCTGACTCTTATAAACTGCTTTTTAGAAGCATTAGAAATGGTTTTTCTGGTATCATTATTAGATATTGAATGAGAGCTGCTTTAGGAAACCTCTTAATAGCAATTTGAATATTAACAATCATTCCAAATTTGCTGAAATAATCATTGAGCTTTGTAATATTGCAAGTTCCTATGGAATTTTCCATACTTCTAATCTAGTCTTTATATATTGAGTCTTTCTGGGGAATCCTTGTTTCCTCAGATTGTTATTCCCTTGCATTTTCAGGATAGTGCCCTCCATTCCAGAAATTATTTTGTATATTATTTTTATTTTTAAAAATAATTTTGATTTTCACCTGACATAATGTCAGCTCTTTGAAATCAGAGGCCACTTTATTTTTTTTTGTATCCTCATTTTGCAGTTTAGTGCCTGAAATATAGTAGGCACTTAATAAAGACTTGTTAGTCGATTTTTTCCCCTCTTATTGCTATCTAAAAGTGACAGTTTAAAATAGAGGGACAAGAAAGATAATAATTATAGAAAAGGAATTTATACTAGAAAAAAGGCAGTACACACTAGAGACATTTTTGTATCTTCTTTTTTTATTTAGAATATAGTTTGGTGTATTATGTGTGAAAGAAATATTTCAGAAGCTGATCAACAAGTTGTAAATATATAACTTGTGCTTGAAAAGTAGCAGCTTTAAGATAAAAATGAAAAAAAAAGTTAATAGTCTATGTACTGTTGGCTCAGGTGGAGAGAGAACTGTACCTATCTGGAACCCACAATAGTAAATGCTTACTTCCTTCACTTCCCTTTAATATCTAGTTGAATGAGTTGATGAAAATGTTTTGTATTCATCAAAACATCTGGTTTTAGCTAAGTGCCTTGTTTTGATATTCAGACAATTCAAAGTACATACTATTTTTATAGAGACTTTTTTTGATGGGTGAGAGTAAAAGGTGAGGAAGAGTGACAGATACTGTTGGATCTCTTGTGCTTAAAAAATAAGGTTGTGGTAGAGTCTCATTGCAGTGTGCAGCTATGACTGATCAGACCATTTGGAATGCTCTATCATAGGTTGGGTACAAATAGTCCATATGAATGTTTGGGGTGGATTCTCTGTATTTGCTCATCTCATGTTTCTTTTGTGCTACTTTTGAGCTATTTTTGTGCTCATAAAGCAAAGCACCTTCTCTGATGAGGGCATACCTTGCTGGGGAGTCCTGTTTCTCATATCATGCAGTTAGTTCCAAAGTCTTAAGAGCAATCTTGAGAGTGTCTTTGTATTACTTTTTCTGAACAACACGTGAGCTTTTGTCTTGTGTGAGTTCTCCATAAAATAGTCTTTTAGACAAGCATATGGTTGCCATTTGGACAGTGTGACTAGCCCATCTGATTTGTGGTCTCTGCAGAAAGTTTGAAAGAACTTTGTCAGTTTAGTTCAAGAAAGAACATCAGCATCCAGAACCTTGTCCTGCCAGGTGCTTTTCAGAATTTTCCTAAGACATTTCAAATGAAAATGTTCCAGTTTATTGGCAGGTGTTGCAGACAAACAACAGTGAGGCTAACAGCAGCTCTGTAGACCTTCAGTTTTGTAGACAGTCTATGCCTTTTCTGTCCCACACTTGCCTTTAGAGCCTCTCAAACCTGAGCTCCAGCTCTGGCATGTGTGTATCAGCCTCATTGTCAGGGCTTCTATCCCCGGACAGTGTACTGTAAAGGTAAGTGAACTTAGCCAGAGCCATCTGAACCTATTCTAACATTAAAGTCACCCAGAATTAAGTAAACTCTTGGTACAGTGATGAAGGTCTTCAGGTTTCCATAATATTTTTCATTGACATCATTAGATTTTGTTATGCTAGGAGCATAGGTAATGATAACGGGGGCATGGTGTTTTCTTGCAAGTGGCAATCACATCATCGTCAGCTTGGGGAACTCTGAGAGCCCACTCCCTGTAACATTACAGTTAGCTTCAAAAGCATCAAATCACAGGTAGCTTCGGACGTGAAAAGGTAAGTCACTTAGTATCTGTCATGGGCTGATCTTAAATCTGCCTCCTCTTGACTGTGAGTCTAGTCCTCTGCATATAACATTATGCTAACTCAGCTTGTCCCCATTGAATATTTTCTAAAAATGTGAAAAATACTTGAGTGCTTTAAAGATTTGATAAATTCATTCTCCCCATACCCAGAGACTTTGTTGAGTTCTAAGTGTCATGATTGTACAGGTAGGAGTGAAGCAGAAGGTTAAGGTCAAATGAACTTGTATATTGACATGGAAGGAGTTGAATCATTTCCTGATAATGAAAAGCAAATTGACCCCTGAATGACTTGTTAGAGGAACTAGGAAAGAATTCTGCCTTCTCTTTAACCCTTATCTCCAACTTCTTTGGAAAGTAGGGAATGAGTAGTGGCAGGATCTTCTTCCACATTTTTAAGCACATATCATGGTGTTTCTGTTGTATTTATTGCTAAGGAACTGTCCCAATTTCTCTTAATTCTCCTACTTTCCCTCTGTTCTATTTATTTTGGTTATATTTTTTTCTGTATATTGTTGTATATATGTTGACTCCTCAGGGCTATTAGGCTGTGAATTTCTTTTGCCTGTCTTTGTATTTTCAGTGTTTAGCCCAGGATCTGGCACATAGTAAATGCTTAAACTTTACCACAGTGCCTGACATGTGACAGGAACTTAAACTTAGTAGAGTGTATGACAGTCTTAATAACTTAGCACTGTGGGATAGGTAGGTAGCTCAGTGGATATAGAGTGTTCAGCCTTGAGTCAGAAAGACTCATCTTCTGAAATTTAAATTTAGCCACAGACATTTACTAGTTATGTGACCCCTTGGATAAGTCATTTAACCCCTTTTGACCTCAGTTTCCTCATTTGTAAAATGAGCTGGAATAGGACATAGTAAACTACTCCAATATCTTTGCCAAGAAGAACCCAAATGGGACCACAAAGACTTGAATGTGACTGAAAAAGATTGAACAATGACAACAGTATAAGATTGAACAGTGATAACAGTTTGGGACATTGCTTGGCACATAGCATGCACTTAATTAATGTTTAATGACTAACTTGTTAAGTTCTTATTGATTAAAAAAATCCATGAATATCTTTTTTTTAAATATCACTTAAAATTCCCTTCCCCCATATCTCTCCCTCTTTCCCATCCCAGAAAGCCATCCTATAATGACAAATAAATTAAAAAAAAAAAAGGAAACAATCAGCAAAACCAATTAATATATTGAGAAAATCTGGAAATATCTTCAACAATTCAACACTGATGAACCTTCTGTCTCTGAAAAGGAGTGGGGGGCTTGATTTAAGGTTTGAAATTTTTATTTGAATTCATTTTAGGATTGTGTGTTAATTGTTGGTAACAGAGAACCTTAAACTTTGCTTATATATACATACATATATATATATATATATATATACACACATCTTAAATGTATTTTATATGTATGTTTAAAGAAAGATAACAGTTAAAGAGAATGAAGTATCATTTTAATAAAAGAGATATGATAACCTTTGTATAAAGTAGTTAGGACCTAATGTCATTAGTCTAACAGAGCAAAGAGCCACAAAGTGTTGTTTTATTTGTTTTTATATTTCAGAACCTCTTTGCTATTAGACAAATAAATAACAGACCCAAAGGGTTATGCTCTGGCATAGGCATTATGGTTTGTTTGTTTGCTTGCTCTGCTGGTAGGGAAGCAACAGGCCACTGTTACAATCCAAGATGTACTACAGAAGCAAAGAGAACAGTGGATAGCTTCTAGCCAAGATGTTCTTTTATTATTTTTTTCTTCTTCTTTATTGTAGAAGTAATTAATTGTCTTTTCTGTGAATGGTCTAATACTGTTTTCAGACTCTTAAATCACTTCCTGAATTCATCACCTTTGATAGTCCACAAAATATTCTGGCTCTGGGAAAATTGAGAAGTCTTTTTTTTTTTTTTTAGGTTCCTGTTAGAGAATGTGAGAAGTAGACTATTTGAAGAGGGCTGGGTAATTGAATTAATCCATTGATAGACTACTATAATGTGAAGAAGGTTTAAATGAGTTAAATAAAAATCCAGTTACTCCATGGTTATTTTAACATTAAACATTTTACATATGAGAAAACTGAAACTTGGAAAGTTTAAGTGACTTGACCAAAGTCAGACAGTTATTAAGTATCTGAACTAGATTTCAAATCCAAGTTTTTCTTGCATTTCAAACTAGAATTCTTTCCAGTACTCTGTGGTATTTGTATTCTATTCTTCATAGTAAGGGTTCTTAACCTAGTATCTGTGAACTTGGGGTGTTTTTTTTGTTTACAATCTCATGATAACTATATTTCAGAGTGTGTGTATACACACACACACACACACACACACACACACACACACTCATTCTCACCCTGTGTATTTTATTCTCTGCATTTGAAAACATGATATTGAGAAGAAAAAAGTCCATAGGCTGTATCAGGCAGGCTGTAGGGATCTCATGGAATTCCATGTCACAAAACAGATAAAAAATGACTACTTTAGTGGAATGAATGGTTCTAGGCATAGGGTGAATATTCCAAACAATGAGAACAAATGTTATATGTAAAGGTTCAACTTCATGTGAGACATAGCTTTCACTATACACGTTATGATATATATTAGATATTATACATATGTAATATACACAAATGTGTTTTATATATGTGCCTACACAGGCATATATATACTGGCTGGGAAGAGGCTTAAAGCACAGAAACATTAGGATCCTTAAATTCATTTGTTAAGTATGTAATATGTGAAAAGTACTGGTATTAGTTCTAATTCAGGATGATTAAGATGGAAGAAATAGAAAGAGGAAAGTGATTCTGGGAAATGTGGGTAAAGAAGCCAGAAAATTTAATGATGGCCTGGGTTAGGAATCAGCAATCCATGATAGTGTATCTCAGAATTATGCCATAGTTCATTATTATTGTTACACTCCATTGCCTTAGTTTAGGAGAGCTTGTTTTGGGCTCCTTCATTGAAAGAGTTAGTGACAAGTGCCTCCCCCTTTTTCTTTCCCCCCCTTTCCTAAAGAAAACATCACAAGTCACTTCTCTGTCTCTCCTTCCTTCCCTCCTCCCCTTTTTTTTTTTTTTTTCAGTCAGCCTGTTTGTCTGGCTCTGGCTCTCACACACACAGTAGCCAGGAAAGTGATCATAAACATAGCACCGTATCTTTTCAAAAATTTCAGATTCCTGGATTACATGCTAAAATAGAGGGGATCTAAGGAAATTGCAATGGAGAAGGAATTAGAAAAGAGTTCTGCATTTAGAGAGAGTTAAGGAGCATATATTTTAAATTTAGAGATAGACATTTTTATAGGCAGCAATAAATGTACAACTTGGAGAGTTAAGAGGTCAAGCAAGACATGAACTGTGAAAATTATCTCTTTGACTTCTGTGTATACTCTTATGGCTTTCTTCCCCTCTGCTACTTCTGTGTGTGTGTGTGTGTGTGTGTGTATGTATGTGTATGTTTTTACTGACTCTCCTTCCTGCTGGTTTATAAACTTGAGTGGATTCTAGAATGCTGTCTGGCCATTTTTTCTCTATATGTATCTACTCCAAAGGCTTTGGTTATCACCTTTATACAAATGATGTCTACTTTTGTGTCTTTACCTGTAATCTTTAACTCATTATTTCCATTTTCCTGTTAGAGATGTTCTCCAGGATTTTAGCTGACCCTTAAAACAACCTCTCTTGCCCCTCCCCCAATTGAATTCTTTAACTCTTCCTGCCTCTGAATTTTGAACCAAGTCATTTATATTTGAAATCAAGGTTTCAAATTATCTTTAATGCTTCCCTTTGTTCAATGTATTCTATCTGTTGTCCCATCTTATTGAGTCTATCTCTGCAGTAACTTAGTCTCTAAGCTCTTTCTAACTGTAAGATTCTGAGGCTATCTTAGCTAATTTATGCACATAGTGGAATGTTTTCTACATCATTCCCCCAAAGTGGTCATCCTTTGCTGAAAGTTCTCATTTGTGGTGATATTTGGGCAGTGTTAAACAAATTATGGTATCTGAGAGTAAAGATGATCTCTTAGAGTAAGGGCTGTTTTTTGCCTTTTGGGATATTTATAATGAATGGCATATACTAAGTACTGACATTTTAGTTACCATTAAGAAAAACTAGTCTATTCCTCTCACATGAGAGCTTATCAATACTTAAAAGAAGAAATCATATTCCCTGCCTTCTCTTTTCCAGGCTAAATATTCCCCATTTCATTTAATCTAATTTTTCTATGACATTTACTCCATTCCTTTCTTCAGCCTGATTCTGCTATGAATATTTTGCAGCTTCTCAAGTTTCCTTCCCAAAACATAGTATTCAGAACAGAACTTTATACTCTGATCTCCGCAAAGCAGAGTGCCATAGTATCTTCACCATTGGGCAACATGTCTCTTTTTGGATTAGTTTTTTGGGTTGGCATTGCCAACTATTTACTTGTATTGAACTTGAAGTCCACTAAAATACCGACATCTTTTTTTTCTTAAGACTTTCAGTATGTTAGTTCTCCTTCTAATGTCATATACATATTTGATAAGCAGGCCATCGAGAAAAATATTGATTAGCACAGTGCCATGGATAAGGATCTGTGGTACTGAACTGGAAATCACACTTCAAAATGACAGTGAATCACCACTTATTACTCTTTGCAGTTAGTTATTCACTTGATATATTAATAGAATGGCTACTCTGGCATGACTAATTCTTCAAGTCATGCTGGCTCTAGTGATTGCACAATGTCTTTCAAGACATTCACAAGCCAATTCTTTAATTACATAGTGTAGAATTTTACCAGGAATTGAAGTAAAGCTCACTAGCTTAAAATTTGCAGATTCTACTCTCTTTTCTCCTTTCTCCCTTGTTTAAGGGGCTTGGTAAAGTCCTGAAACCTTTTATCAAGATGATTAAAATTCTTTATTTCCTAATTCTGACCTAGACTATTTTGGATGATAAGTGGTTATTTGTTTTCACTTCTGTGGTACTTTATCTGTTAATTCTGACCTTACAGTGGTCATTAACACTGGTTTAGCGTTATTCCCATATATTAGTATACAAGCTAGTGCTTGTGGTTCAGTTGGTCCTTTCTCTTGGAGTTATCTTCAGATTGGTCTTACCTGGTCTTGTCACTCAGGCCCATTCCATTGAAAATGCTTATGCCAAGATCAGTAGTTCTAGTTTTGTTTCTGCCACTGATTGGGCTGTGTGTGTCCTATATGTGGGCTTTCCTCATGGAGGCCTAGGAGTGAAAATTGAAGTGAGGGGGAAATGGAGTAACTTTACTCACAGACACATAACAAGTGTGACAAGGGGCAGCTAACTGATTCAGAGGGTAGAGTGCTGAGCCAAGAGTCGGGAATACCCTAGGTACTTGCTATCTAAAGACCCTGGGCAAGTCACATTCCACTATATATTTCAGTCTCCTGTTAAAAAAAGATAATAAAGCACCTACCTCTCTGGGATTTTGGGGATCAAATCAAATAATATTATAACATTTATAAAACTCTTTGCAAACCTTAAAGTGCCATAGAAATACTACCTTTAAAAAAGTATTTGTTGAACCCATGAAATCAGCACAGTAATATTTCATTACATTCATGTATCACAATTTGTTTAGCCAAACAATTTCTTTCCTTATCTCCTTTTCAAAGAAATCTTTTTTTTTCTTCCTTTTTTGTGAAGCAATTGGGGTTAAGTGATTCCCCCAGCAGGTCACAGCTAGTAAGTGTGAAGTAAGTTTGAGGCCAGATTTGAACTCAGGTCCTTCTAACTCAGGGCTGGTGCTCTCTTTACTGTACCATCTAGCTGCTTCCTCACCTCTTTTTCAGAGTGAAAATGTGACGAGGTATAAAAATATAATAAATTTATTTATTATTGTCTCAGCATTTAGGGTAATAGTTTTGGCGTGTAAGCTCATGGACTATGTCTGCTTAGTTCTTGGAACTCTGTGTTCACCTCATGGATACAAGAATAGAGGAAGTCATATAAGTACTATATACAAAAATATATACCCCAGAAAGACAAAGCCATTTTTTCATCCCTTTGCTAAAGGGTAAGAGGATAGAAGATGGGTCGGGAGTAAAAAAAGACTAAAAACTGTTGAATGAGTTCAAATGCCCCAGGGATTCTTGAGTTCATATGTTATTGTAGCAAGCAAATATTTCTATTTGAAAAACTTTTGGCAGTAAAGTCTTATATGTACTACTAATGTTGATTTTTTAATGGATGATCAGTCTTAACTGTTTGCATTAACCATCTAATGTGGCACTAGATTAGTCCTCTTAGGGAAGAAAACTTAAGTAGATAAACCTATGGAATCATTTATATATACATATATTCTTGTTTCTTTTTAGTGTTTCCTGTTGGAAATGTGTGTCTGTAATTAATGTTACCAAATGGCTATATTTTAAAATCATCTTTGACCTGCTAGTAATCCAAAGATGTAGTCATTGTTCTCGTAAGATATATTACCATTATGAATGTCCTTTTAAAGGGTTGGGAGTCTGTTGCTTATTAACTGGGAAGAAGAAGGACCATTTATCAGAAATGTAGAGCAAAACAGCCTGTAATTTGGCAAGTGAAGTCAAAGGTTAATGTTTAATTGAGCCTTGAGTAGCCAGTGAAAGGGTCTGGCTAAATTTCAAGGTAAGAGTAGAGAAGATAGGGAGCCCTGGTAAATTTTGGAGGATAAAAGTAAAAGATTAGAAAAGCAGCCTTAGAATCAGGAAAATTGAGACTCAGATCTTATCTCTGACATACTAATCAAATAAGATAATATATGCTTATCACTTCATTGACCTTTTAAAAAATCCAGCCTTAGATGCTTACTGGCCAGAGAAATTGGTATCAAGGATTCCAGTCTAAGCCAGATAGAGCCTGAATAGGAATTAAATTCAGGTTGCCAGAGAGAAGCTTGGATTTAGGATTGGAAGTGACGTTTGAGAACATTATTAAGCTTCCTCAATGGCCAGTTGAGGAAACTAAGAAAAACAAAGGAACTTGCCTAAAGTTTCACAGGTAGTAAATAGCAGAGTTAGGATAGGAACCCAAGTCTCTAATTCCCAGTTCAGTGTTCTTATAGCACTAAGACTGCCCCTCTCACCTCAGGCTTAAATAGCCAGGCTCAGAACCAGGCAACATAGACTTAGAAACTTTGAATTGCTTCAGATCTGCATTTTGAGCACAAGGTCAGTATCAGGAAACATTTAGTAAAGGTAGACTCCAAAATTTGAAACCAGCATCAGGATTGAGCCAAGACAAGACAAGCAAGCAAATAGAATAATGGAGATAAAAATATGCAAGTTATTGTTGAACCAACAGTTCAAGTTCCCTGGTTCCTTAAAGGTCAATGCCATGGGTTCCATGGGAGGATTTATCCTGGAAGGTAGGCATTAGAATGGGATAAGCCTTTAGACTGATTTAAAGAGCCATGGCCAAAGATGAAAACTAAGCAAAAAGTCAGAAGGAAGATTAGATAAATAATTTACTCAAGTGGTCCCTTTGATTGTGAAGTGTATCTACATATTATAAATGTTTAGCCATTGATAATATTTACATAATGAAAATGCAACCCCCTTTCCTTCCCTCCCTCCCGGGTTACAAAGGTTTGCTATTTATTTATGTGAAATGATTCATGGGCTCAATCAACTACAACTAAGCTAAGTAGAGTCATAGGTGATTGAGCCTGAGAATACATCTCAATATAAATACAGTATGTTATTAGATTTAATATTTATTATTTTTTTAAAAAATTACTGTATAGTTTTTTGACTAATGACAAAGTCAGTTTCCTTCCTCTCTCCCAAGCTGGTTTACATGTAATGTACTGGGGTTCTAAGCATGCATAATTTTTGACTAATTCTTAAAACATCTACTGAACCAAATCTAAAGTTTAAGATATATTATTTTTCTTCAAGTTGTAATCCATGACTGAGCTTATATTTTTTTATGCTGGAAATTATCTTTTTAGATGCTGTCTTTGCATTTCAATTACGCAATCCAGTACACAATGGACATGCTCTGCTAATGCAGGACACTCATAAACAGCTTTTGGAAAGGGGATACCGGCGCCCAGTTCTCCTTCTACATCCTCTTGGTGGCTGGACCAAAGATGATGATGTTCCGTTGATGTGGCGGATGAAACAGCACGCTGCAGTGTTGGAAGAGGGAATCCTGAATCCTGAAAACACAGTGGTGGCCATCTTTCCATCACCCATGATGTATGCCGGACCAACTGAGGTAGACATATTTTCAAGAATTTGCAATATGCAGCCCAAAAGCTAATTCTAGTAATATCTTGTTTTTAGCTTTGAACATACCTCCTGTTTATTCTCTGGATCTGTATCTAGTAGTTATAGGATTACTAAAGGAGACTCCCATAATGATAATTTCTTCTTTTCCTTCTCTCCTATTCCCAGAGTTCCGTGTATCTCTTATTTCTTTGAAAAATCAGCTCCATAAGAGGAATAGGGAAACTGGTCTCTTGGCTTTTTGGGTTGTCAACAGCACTTGTAGGGTGTTTGAGAATGAGAAAATAATGCATTTGACAAGCAAAAATGGGGAAATTAGAAACAGGTTTTGGAGATTTAAAAAGGAAAGGAAAAGTCATTTGTAGTAGCTTTGGTCCAATATATAGACCTGTTATTTTCTGCTTTTGAGTCCATTGAACTTTTGCATAGGCCCAATTCTTGACCTGTTTGTGGGTTCCTTGAGTAAGAAGTATGCAGGGTCTATTCTATGAATGGTTCAGGAGGTTCTTGTGACCCTATAGACCCTCTTTTGGGGCTTCTTTTATTTAGTAGGTCTTAAAAAATCTCCTTATGGACTGTTTTTGCCTTGGAAATCACCCAGTACATGTTTAGTAAATTGTCTTATTTTCAGCTGCTTGTGATTCACTGTACCTGAGTTAGAATCCCTCCCGAGAAAGTTGCATTTCTTGCTTTTTTTTTTCCAGGCAGTTTTCAGAACTATGCTTTCTTTACAAAGGATTCTCTATAGCAAGCTATGTCTTCACACTCACAGTTGATTGATGGATGCAGTCCTTTGATATTTTAATCAGTGATCAGTACAGTGAAATACAGCTCTAGAGATTTTCTTCCATCTAAGAATGTCTCATGTATCTGCTTAGTTTATATAGGTTACTTTTATAATTTGGAGGATAAGATGGTCAGAATCAAATGAAGCACAAAATAGGGGATATAAAGACTTCACAGGAAAATTTAAATGGATGAAAAATGCCTATTGTTTCAAACTCTGTGGTGAATGGTTAGACTATTGAATAAGTACATCATTACATTTATGTAGGACAAATAATGCAAATAGATAGTGAATAGGAGATTTAAGTGGCACTTGAAAAATTGTTTAGTAGTATTAACAGTCCTAAGCTGCTTCCTAGTAATTCTGTATGTTTGTGAACCTTAAAACTGCACAGTTCTCTAAAACAGGGCTTCTTAAACAATTTCTTTTGCCTGAGAAATTCTTATATGACCTCAGTTATATAGGCATATAAATCAAACATTTATTGAATATAAATCATAATTTTGCAATTCATACATTCAATTTGCAACTCATATGTTATTGCAATCCACAGTTTTAAGAAGCTTTGCTCTAAAGCAGTAATGTCAAATTCAAATAGAAATGTGGGCCACTAAACCATGTATAAAGATCTTTATAGGTTGCATTTTGATTTAATTTTAAAATGTAATGTTATCTCTATTTTATTATATTTTTATTTTGTTAAATCTTTCCTAGTTAACATTTGAATAGCATTTAGGATTGTTGCTGGCTACATATTTGACAACTTTTCATTAAAGAATCAAATTTGTGAATGACTCAAAAAGGTGATGCAGAAGAATAACTTTTCCTATTTCCCATGGTGATCTATTTGCCTGTATCCCAGAAGTGGCACAAATGACATCCTTAAAAGAATATATGAATAGAAAAGGGGATATGCCAATTGTGAAGCAGATAACAGTCTAAATGGTGCTCTGGTTCAGGTCACGTAGAAAGACCTGGAGAAAACCTGAGTGTCTGTGGCATAGGATGTAGTTGAAAATCTGTAGGATGAGAAGGCATGCGTGGATGGATTTGCAGTTTGCACTGTTGAATGAAATATTGATGATCATTTGAAGTAGGAAAATAATTAAAATATTTGCTTTTCATTATTATCTTTTGTTAATACCATTTGGTGAAGCCTCAGAGTCTTTGAAGGATAGATTGGGGTTAAGGAATATCAGAATCCTCTATAAAAAATAGAAGTGGAGAAGTAGTGAGAATAACCTAAGGAAAAAGCATGAGAATAGTAGTTTGTCTTATCCATATCTTCTCTTCCTTTTTTTCATTTCTCTTTCCCTTGCATTTTTTATCCTACTTCTGCCTTTGTAACAACATACTAAAAAAGCCAGAAATAATCTTCACTAATTTCTTATTTGTTGATACTTCTCTTGAGAAGGTGTTGAAGTGATTAAAACTATTGATCTTAAGATTCCTAACCTTTCTGGCATGTAATTGCATCTTCAAAAAGGAATTTGTTAATCAGCCACCTTAAAATTGGGCTGATTTGGGACCCTTACAAAAAAAAATTATCTCTGGAGTCATTCTGGAAGTTTTAAGCCTGAGAGTAAAGGTTTTAATTCTGTTCCAAGCAATTCAGAATCCTTTAAGGGGTAATCTAACCCTTGGGAAATGACAGGTCAGAATAGATGTCCTAGGCCATTCTTGCTCTGTCTCTGTATTTTCGTGGAACTAGAAGGTATCTCATAAACCTCCTCCCTAGAAGTAGCTCTAGAAGTTTTTCCCCTTTGGTTTCTTTCTTATTACATAAAGAGGATTGAGAAGTAGTAAAAAGCCAAAGGGATGCACAGGGTACCTAGCTATAAAGGAATAGCTTCATAGGATTTTGAACTTGGAATTGGGAAGGATCCTAGAGTCAATTCTTCTCATTATCCAGAGTGAGAGGCTGAGACCTAGTGATTTTCCAGAGTATACAGCCAGTTAAAAAAATAAAGATGAATCCAGCTCCTAGCACTTCAATTCTAGGATTATTTCTACTTTCCCACAGTTCCACCTGTTGGCTCCTTTTTCCTCCAGAAGAGTACCTATTGGAAAACAGGAGAAAGGAGGTATGTTTTCTTATAAAGAATGCCCACTCTTGTGTCCATTTTCAAAAACTTTTTCTTGCTTATGAATTCGTAGATTTAGACTTATTAAAAAAAAAACAGACAAATAAAAACCTGTTAAATCAAATTAATAGAATGACTTAATTTTTTGGGGAGGGGGATATAAAAATATTTTTTTAAAAAGTGTGGATGCCATTGTGTGTACATATTTCTGTGGGAAAATGGGGCTGATGATTAAATGAATTTTGTTATTGCTTGAAGTTGGGTAGTAATTTTCTAGCCTTGTTTATATTCAAAATTAGTTTGAGAAGCATGTATCACTAAAATGAAAAGCTTGTTAGTGATAGCCACTTCTTTTCTCCAAAGGTATCTCTTTTATGTGTGTGTTTCAAGTCCATCTTTTCTACAGCTTTAAGTGAAGGGTTTCTTTTGTAAAATAAAAAACAACTATTTAATTTATGCAGCTTTTCCAGTGACATCAGGAAGAAGACTGCCAATAATGTTTTTTTGCCAGCTAATAAAAATCTCCCAACAAGGACTCTTCCTTTAATCATTTTCTGTAGATCATTTAGAAGACATTGGTACCAGATTTATTTCTGTAGCACAAATGATTTACAGAACAGCAAACAGCTGTTAAGCCTGTTTAGTTATCAACAGGATGTTCATGGTTTTCTAGTCTATAAAGATTTAATGGGCATGTTTCTTAGATTCTTGTTTAATTCTCTCTCCTCCTGCCCAGCCTTTTTTGTACTTTTCTAACAGGAAAGAGGTACATGCATTTTTAAAAAATGGAGCTTTACCAGCTATGCCAGAAATTTCATCTGGTACTTTTGCAAATAGCTCTAGAAAAACTAGCTCATTTCTCAATAAGACATGTGGTGCTTCGGTATGTAATTGGGACGGAAATATATGTAAATTTTTTGAAATATCGTATTTTATTTCCTAATTACAAATTTAAAGCATAAAGAGAAGTATCCATGACTCTTCACATGTCTTGAAGAGCTAGGTCTGACCTCTGACATATGGACTTCTGGGCAAGTCACTTAATGTGCCCCCAGTAATAACAGTCTGAAACAAAATGTCTAAGACTTATTGTTATTAGTAAAGGGAATTTCTTCGCTGTTGTTCCCTTTCCCACTAATGAAGTTATATGTTCAAACTTCCCCCCCCAAAAAAAATACTATAGAACCTAAATAAAATAATTCTTTAATGATGTCAATTACATTTTGAATTTTAGCAAGCTTAATTGTTAGAGATTGAGTTAGGGAGGGGATATTTGTTCTTCAAGATCAGAACTACCAATGTTTCTGAAAACCCACTAACCCAGATAGATTATTAGTCATTTTTGACCTGAGGCCGATACTTTTAGAACTTTTGTATATAAATATGCAAGTTAACAGGTATGTGGGATGTAATTACCATCAATTATATTTGACAAATGGTATTATCACAGAGTTGGTGGATACCCTTTTAAAAAAATTAAGTGTGGGAAAATATTGCCTTTATATATATGTTTATATAAAACTTGTAAGTGCTTAACAAATATTAGGTCCCTAGATTTTCACAATAACCCTGGGAGGTAGGTGCATCTTTATTTTGAAGATGAGGAAACTGAGTTGATTTGACAAGTGTCACATAGCTAGTAAATTGTATAAGGTCAGATTTGAACTCAAACCTTCTAGACACCTAGCACCTTGCCACATAACTGCCTCAAAATATTTGTACAATCTGTAGTAGGACTGAATAGTTAGAGTTGTAAAGGACCTTGGAGGTGATGTAATTCATCTACTTCATTATACCAATAAGGAAAATGAAGCCCAAAGGGTCCAATGTTATACAAGGTGGCATGTAGCAGAGCCATGATGTCCCCTTAATGATCTCTGATCTTAAATCTACTTCTCGTTCCATTCATTCTTAAAAGGTTGTCATGATATGTATGCATCCTCTTGCTATAGTTCAGTTAAAACCTACATAGTGCACTTGTATAAGGGCTTCTATTGAGTTTCATCTATTATGGCTGTGGCTCCAGGGAAATTCTTTTTAATATCTTGAGAGGTTTGCTCTGAACTGAATTCTTAGTCATAGACTCTTGAATCTTAAGTCTTATAATAAATTCTCTTTGAAGAGTTGGATAAATATGTTTTTGATTTCCTTTGTCTTAAGTATTTTCTTAGTTCAAAACTGAAAATATTTAGAATCTCATTGAAATTGTAGTAAGGAGACAAACCAAAATGTTCACAAGACCATGTACCACATTTTTGTTGGTTGTTAGCACTAAAATAAATAGCCTGGATTCAGAAACGTCAAGATATTTTTGAATGCCTTTAAGAAGTTGGTATGGTAAGTATTTGTAACACATTCTTAAACTTAAAACTTTATTTGTCACTTTTGAAGCTAAGGGATTAAATGGAAATGCCTAGGGACAGATTGTAAAGACCTGAGGACAAGCTCTTGAGGAACATACATTAAGGGGTCAAGAAAAGGATGAGGGAATAAGAAGCTGTTGAGAGAGTTTAAAGAGTAGCATTTTTAAAGCCAAGATAAAAGAAAGAAGTATCTATCTAGTTAAGGTTTTTCACTTTGAGAACATGAACTTATTTTTAAAAAATTCTTATAATTGTGTTTCATTATATTTAATTGTATGGTTTATTTTACATAAAACATTATTCTACAAAGGAGTATATAGGCTTCACCAGGGCCACAACACACAGAAATGTGGAAAGCCTCCAAACTAGTAGATAGAATTAATCAATAATCTTAAAAGAGATCAAAGAGGATGAAGTTTAAATAAAAAATTATTGCGTTGGTTCTTGGTGCCTCTTGGGAGAACATAATCACCAGAATAGTTGAGAAAAAATAATGGAACTTGGGGATATTGTTTTCTATGAAATTTGTTAGTGAAGGAAAGGATATCTATTAATTAATTGAACAGAAGAGGTAAAAGTTTTATTTGTTTTTAGACTTTGGGAGACCAGAACATGTAAGTAGTTGGAGAGTACAGAGAATTCTTTGTTTTTCTTTTTCTACTAAGACATGCAGGCCTGATCTCAGTATTGATCAGGCATAGGAACTTTAACCTGCTCTGTTTTTCAGATCTGACTGATTTCCCTCCCTTTAAATAGCCTGATAGCCTTTGTTCCAGGTAGCTCACCATGTTGGTAATTGGTCTTAGTAAGGGCTCTTGGTCAATTTAGCTTACTTGCATCTCAGAACTCCTGAACTCAAGTGATCTACCATTCTACTCAGTAGCAGGGACTACAGGAATGCTCCCCTGTGCCTCTTAAGTGATTTTAATCAATTCCCATTGATTCAGTGATCATATCTTTTCAGATGATTCCCAAATTTGCATATAGAGATATATGGGGTTATGGGTAGATGATATGGGGTATGACTAATATCTCTTAGATGATCTCAGGGAACAATATTATAACTTTTTACTCCTCACTTTACACTGGTTTGTTTCCTTATTTATAACAAGGTTCAAATATGGTCTGCCATAGATTCTACATTCTGGACGATAAGAAGAATTAGTAACATTACAAAACTATGCCTGATTTCTCTTTTCCCATAGGCTGTCTGTCTCAGACTCTGAACTTAGAGGCTTAAACAAATATTGTTATTGGCCATATGATTTATTAACAGAATCAAATAATAAACATAAATAAATGTTTAGACAAAATATTGGCTATAAGAAAGCTTGAATCATTTCTGTACTTTGGTAAAGGAGGGAAAAGAAGAAGCTGCTGCTTAATTAGAAATTATTTCCACAATTCATGTCAAATATCAGTTGCTATTCACTACTCACTCCGTGTATTATATGCTTTTCACCCTAGGAGCTCATCTGCTTGAGTTAAATGTTTGTTGAATTGAGTAAGAAGGTGTCATTGTGGTAGCTGTGGAAGATGCACAGGATTATATATTAGATTTGAGCTGGAAGGGACCTTAGAGACCATATAGTGTGGTAATGGCTTGAAGATGAAAGAAATATAAGATTTAAGGACCTTAAATGAGCCATATTTTGAAAAAAAAAAAAAACAGATTTTGAAAGCATTGTGCATCAACTTGGCCATGTTTCTTAATAGTAGTCAACTATTTTTGGAAAATGTTTATTTTATTCTGAAAAGAAAACTTTTTTTTTAACTTTGTTATATGGTTTTTATTTTTATTTTTCCAAGTATATGCAAAGATGCTTTTTAGCATTCACCTTTGCAAAACCTTGGATTCCATTTTTTTCTCCCTCTTTTCCACCCCTCTCCCAGACAGCAAGCAATTCACCATAGGTTAAACATGCGTATTTCTTATAAACATTTCCATATTTTTATGCTGTGCAAGAAAAATCAGATCAAAAGGAGTAGAAAAAAATGAGAAAAGAAGGAAAACATTCAGTCTCCATAGTTCTCTGGATGCAGATGGCTCTTCATCACAAGTCTGTTTGAACTGCTTTAAATCACCTCATTGTTGAAAAGAGCTAAATTCATCACAACTGATCATCAAACAATTTTGTTGTTGCTGTATACAGTGTTCTCTTGGTGGAGTGGGGAGTAAAGGAAGTTAGAAATTAAATCATTAAAAAAACGGGGTGAAATTGGCATGTACATAACCCTTATTTTGCATTAATTATTAGTTCCTGTTAAAGATTCCACTTTAGAGGTTTAAAATGTTCTTCAGTTTCATTTTTTCTAGAGTTGTATCACCTTGAAGAGGAACTAGAAGGAAAATACATACTTGAACAAGCAGTGTTCCCCTTCTATTTATATGGCAGTTTTAGTCTCCAAAATCCTTTATACAAATTTTCTATGTCATTACAAAATGGACAAAATACATAAAATCTAGATTCTTCCATGTTTGCATTCAGCCCTAGAAATAAGTCTCTCTGTCCCAGGATAGCAGGACAAGCATTTCAGCTAGGAGATCTCATTCCTCCTTTAATTCTCTATTTTGGCTCACTTAAAGCTATAACCAAATGGGTAGATGTTTTAGGTAAGTCATCTAATCTGTACTATATTAATACTTAGGATTAAAACATGTTGTTTACATGACTTCTTTTAAAAAATTGCTTTTACTGTTTTTTTGGCAGCTACTTCCCTAGGCAGCTTGTCATCTTTTTTTTTTTCTCCTTCAAAAAAAAAATGAATGTTTTTCTTTAGACTGGGAACCTGGAATGTGATTGCAAAAGTCTCTCCTTCCGGCAATGAAATGCATTCATGTTTCATTGTAGGCTAATAAAATATAAAAGAGAAGAGGAAAAATAAAACACTTTGAGAGAAATGTTCACGTTATGTCAGAGTATCATGGAAAGTTTGTTCAAAGTTTAGGCATCCCTTAATTTTTCTTTTATCTTATAAAACTCAAATACTTTGTCAGGATCCGAGCATCTTGGCATACCCTTCATATCTTTGGGAGAACTTGATAACTCAATCCAGAGTTTGAGGCACAGTTTAAGAAGTTCATTTTAATCTTTTTAGTTTTATTTAATGTATTTTACACTTCCTATACCTGATTTTAGTGGTATGCCTGATCCTAATAAAATAATTAGCCAGGCAAGAAATGAACTATGGAACAACAGAGGGTCGAACATCTGGTTACAAAATCTGTGCATTAGTACATATCACATGGAGCAATGAATTCCCATTTAATCATTCATGATGTTCAACTGATAAAGTCTCAATTCATTTTTTTTTTTTTTTGGCAAGGCTCTTGGATTTAAGTGACTGGCCCAGGGTCACATAGCTAATAGTAAGTATAGTATGGTTGACCAGCTTTGAATTTAGGTTTTCTTGACTCCATGACTGGTGCTTTATCCACTGTACCATCTAGCTGCCCCAATTCAAATTTTTTAATAGCACTATAAGAAGTATATAATTGTAAAGAGTATTACTAATTAAATTGCTCTGGGAGTTCACGGTGCTTTTTTTTTTTTTTAAATGAAAGTGGTTCATAGAATAAAAAAACACTGAAAATCACTGGTATAGGATATAAAGCCAGTCTAGAAGCCAATAAGACCTGGGCTCAAGTAATGCCCCTGTGTGACCTTTAATAATTTCCTTAACCTTACAGTACTTTGAGCAACTCTGTACAACTGTCCTTTGAGAGAAGATGCCAGCTTGCATTGAGAGAAGGAATTTTCTTAGTCAGCATTTCCATATATTAATAATGTCATAAGTTTAATTCCTGTTGCTTATCAGGAAGCACTGAAGCCTATTTGAAAATGATGATTAAAAATGCAGGATCAAATTAAATTTATACATGAAGAAGTTAGAGAGGAGTCTTCCTGAAATCTTTTTCCTGCATGAAATTTGGAAATTTTGGTTCCAAAAAAGTTAGAAACCGCCTTTCATAATTACCTAGTGCAGAGTCTTTACTATAGGTGAAAAATTAAGGCCTTCTGTATTTCCATATGGCCAATCACTTTTGATCTGATTATCATATAAAAGGATATTGAATAAATTAATTTAAATTGACTCTTTAATATGTAAATAGATAAAAGTATGTACATCTTGTCTCTCCCCATACCTAATAAATAAATTTGAGTACAAGGAGTTTTGCTTTTTTTGTAAAATCAATTTCTAACATATAATAAGTGCTTAATAAATGTTTGTTGGTTGAATGATTTGTTTATGATTTTTAAAAATTATCATTGTTTTTGGCTTCATAAGATGATATTTATGAATATATGCTTAATCTAATATTGGTTATGTCTTCATTAGAGTTTTACTCTGATGTCTTCTTTTCATGAGGTGAGGTGTTTTCATAGTTCCTACTACTCTGAGACATAGTGCCCTGCATTATGTCTGCTTGTCATTGGAAGGCTTGCCTAAGTCCTAAGACGCTCATTCCAAAATAGACTGCAGTCTCAGCAGCACTCCCAAATGCTTACTCAATAAGACAGGATTAAGCTTTCCAAATTAGTGGAGTCAGACAAGAATATTAATGGGGCCTTATCTGCAGCTGCATATTAACTTGGTTTTAAAATGTGTTTTATTGTATTTTTTGTTGTATTTGTATTGTATTTATCTGTGTTTTATTGTGTTTTTATTAATTTTGTTAAATATTTTCCAATTACAATTAAATCTAATTTGGGAGGCACTCAGGAGCAATGTGGTTCCCAAGGCTGCATAGACTATGTGTATCCTACACTAATGGAGGACCTTGAAAAAAATCACAGATTTTTAAAGTTTCAAAAAATAATCTTAGGGACTAGAAGTCACAGTATAATAGCTTGAAGTCAGGAGGACCTGAGTTCAAATTCCGTCTCAAACACTTAACACTTAATAGCAGTGTAACACTGAGTTAGAAACTTAAGCTCCAATTACTTCGACAAAAAGGAAAAAAAAAATGATAATCTTGCTGTATATTGGTTGTTTAGGAGGATTCATTTGGTTTATTTCCCTTTGGACAATGAGTATTCATAAAGTAGAAATAAGGTTATTTAACTAAACTTTTTTTGTTCTCTAGGTCCAATGGCACTGCAGGTCACGAATGGTTGCAGGAGCTAATTTTTACATTGTTGGAAGAGATCCTGCTGGCATGCCTCACCCAGAGACTGGGAAGGATCTTTATGAGCCAAGCCATGGGGCCAAAGTGTTGACAATGGCCCCTGGCTTAATAACTTTGGAAATCGTTCCCTTTCGTGTAGCTGCTTACAATAAGAAAAAGAAACGAATGGACTATTACGACTCTCAACAGTAAGTTTTAAAATCAGCTTATTCTGCTTCTTTATTTTTTGTAAGCCCTTTATTATGATGGTCTTTTAGCATGTTTTCTCATGACCCAACTGGTCATGACTTTTGTGGGTTTCCTATTTTTATTTGTCATCCCTTTAAAGTTAGTATAGAGCTCAACATTGAATCCCATCCATAAGTGTTAGGGTTAGTTGGGTTCTTAGTAAATATTTGTGGATTACTTGAACCTTAGAAAGATCTGTTTACTCGTTTTTCTAAGGCATGTGGCAGTTTTTGCCTGGAAAGTAAGAAAGGTTATACATTTTTAAAATTTCTTTTCTGTCTTGTGTGCCTGACTTCTGTTATTGAAATAAGATGGTATAGCAAGTAGAATTCTGATTTTAGAACTAGAAAAATCTAGATTCAAATCATGTTACTTGTCAACTAGCTGTGTGACCCTGGAATAAATCATACAACCTTAGAATAATCATAAACTGGTGGTTGGGTATAAATTAGATTGTAAGTTCCTTGAGAGGACAGGGGGATGTCTTTTGCCTCCTTTTATAACTCCTCTTTTAACATAGTGCCTGGCACATAGTAGATACTCAATAATTTATTGATATTGATTGGTATAGAGAGAATATCCATGCTGAGAAATCATAGCTTGTTGGTGTATGTTTTTGTTAGAGTGAACCTGCTGGTAGAAGGTTTAAGTAGACAGGAAAATTCTTAGTCTTAATTTATTTTTTTTTTTTTTTGAGAGTAGATCTTCCTATTTCACTTGACTGCATGAGGAACTGCATGAGGACCATAAAGGTCGACCTTATCTGGTGGGGATGGATACCAGGAATTCTTCCACTATGAATACTGAGAGAAAGGGTTATATCCCTTCCTTTCTATACTCCTCTTTCCCTTTCTATGCTTGTGATTGACTAGTTTTAGAATACATGGGAATTCAGTATTAAAAAACCCAATCAAATTGCTTAAACATTTTTTTTCCTCATGCCCTTAAATTCATTTGAATTTGTAACAAATATTTATTTCATTGACTGTTAATTATCAATAAAACCATAACTTTTCAGCTGGAGAAAACAAGAAAGAACTAGGAATGTTTATTTTTAAAAAATTTTTCCCAGTGTAGGATACTGCTTCTTCAAATATTACCTGCCTGTGTTTTTCTTCTTTCTAAACAATAAGTGCCTGCTATATATGCCAAACTCTGGGGAGATACTAAGGCTATAAACACAAAAGGAAGACAGTCATTTCTATTGGAGAAATAAAGGAAAGCTGGTTTTGAGTCATATTTTAATGACATACTGAAGTTCTCATTATAGCTAGCATTTATATATTACTTGTAAAATTTACAAAGTAGGTGCTATTATTTTCTTCATTTTACAAAAGAGAAAGCAGGCTGAACTAGATTAAGTGACTTAAAAACTAACTTTATGTAACCAAAGTCCACAGTTTCTTACATATTCTTTTTTTCCTGAGTTGGAGTGGAGATTAAGGAGAAAGTCCTAAAGAAACCTGGCCTTTTCCTTCTCCTCCTCAAAATCCTATTATATTCGTTTTATTTTCTTATGTTCACATGCAGGTTTTTAGAAGTCATCTAAATAGCTGACTAATATGTTAGAAATGTCCTTGATAACTTTCATGTTTCCTTAAATCTGTCGAATTTTGCTTTAAAAAGTCTCTCTTTTAATCATTCAAAAGATAAATAATTACATCAGCTCTCATAAGATTTTCCAAAGATGAATTCTATATTAGTTACATGAGTGGCTCATTTTCTTGGAAAAAAATTTTATTTTTGTTACCAAATCTTAATAAGTTATGACTTGAGAAGCTTTAAACCCTTCTTAGTTGCCTAATTTTTTATGTTTATGTATTTAAATGGAATTTAGTTGATGAGACTGTGTTGGAAAGTGATTAAAATTTTGTGGCAAAGAGATAGCCTTTGAAGTATTAGAAAAACACAGTTATTAATTATGCACATATGAGGTTGTCTATTGTTTGATTAATGGAAGTCATATCATGCCAGCTTTTAAGTAATTAATGATTTTGCAGTTTCTTATTTGGCTAGTTTATTATAGTGATGTGGGATGGTATTTTAAAAAAAGAAAACCCTACATGCTTTTATGCATTCAGTCATAATATTTGTCATTAGGGAATATCTGATTAGAAAAAACAGGCTTAAGTTATAGGACCTCAAGGTGCTTCTTTTTGTCAAGAAATCTTATATTAGGAAGGGAAAAAAAATCCTTCTTTTCAGAAGTTAGAATTAAGTTTTTAAAGCTATTTTTCCTATTTATAGCTCCTTTTGTTTTATACATTGTGGAGAACATAGATCTTTAACAAAATTCACACTTCTATAATTCTCATGAAATCACAGTAAGACACAATCATTTATAATGCCATAGCATCCTCTTTCCCCTCTGATGAGGAAGGAAAGTGGCGAGAAGGCTGTTGAGTCATGCTTTCCCAGATGACTTTGTGACATATTGTCATTTTATTGTTCTTTACATTGTTATTAAGCTAGCCTTAAACAAAACTTTTAATAAGTTATTTATTTCAATACATAAATGGATCTCATTAATTTTGGTACTCCCTCCAATGGTGTAAATCCTATCAGTCTCATATCCTGTTTGGCTCTTGTCCCTATCTTCTATTGATCTTCTACAAGAGGTTCTTTTACTTCATAGATGCTAAGCTGGTTTATTTCATGACCTTCTCATGATATGGAGATAAATTCTGGAGTCTCTAGGCCTATTAAAGCTAAAGTTCTGACTTTTCCTACTGTTCTGGAAAAGCTTCATATATAGTCCTGGAAAGATATTATCTTTGCTTTCCGAGGACAAAACCTGCTAAACACAGAGAGACTCATCTTCACTTGGCTGTCCATTTGGTGATGAATTCTTTCACTGTGGAAATGCATGACGTAAAAAGATGGCTCTATAACAAAAGGAGATCAGGGAGAGGACAAGTCAGTTCTGCCACAAAAATGTAAAGCATCCTAAAATTGGGAGTAGTTCTTTGTTATTCTTTCAGTTGTCTTGTTCTTTTCCAATATCAACTATACTTTCACAATGGAGAGGAAGAAAGGGGACCTATGAAAATGTTTGTGATTTTATTATACTTTCCTAAGCCAGTAGCATTCTTCTGCTTCTCTCCTACTTCCTCCCACCCCCACCTCCATCCCGCCCAGTTTTTGCCATGCTAGGCCACAACATCCTTCCTATGAAAGCCACAAAGTCTTTAAAAATGTTCAAATGTAAACTTTACTCAGTGATTAGTTTCTTGTCTTCTTCCATTCATGCTTTATTCTTCTTGGGAGGGCTCATATTTTCTTGTATTTGCTACCCTTGTCTCTATGTGAAAATTATAAAAATATCAAAATAAATATTACCTCTAATTTCTTTTGTATTAATTCTACAATGTGATTGATTTTGTGTTGTATTAATTTTATAATTGAGTCAGCTTTCCCTCTGAGTTATCATCCCCAAACGGTATATATTGTTCATTTTTGCCATCCTTGTACAAGCAAGGAGAATCTTGTCTCCCTAACAGCACCAGGTAGGTTGCTAACTCAGGTCCTCTAACAAGGTCTACAAGATGTGATTACTAGCCACTAGCTAGCCTATTCCTTTAAAATAGCCAGACATCTTGTTCCCACTCCCATGATTTCTCTTCCTTGTAACCAGTTACAGTGTCTTTCCCATCTACCTGAATCTCTACTCCCCAAAACTGTATTAAAACTGGTAAACCCTTTCTTAAGGTCTTTATTTCATCATCAAGAGAGGCCATTGACCCAATTTATTGATTACTGCTAGCCTAATAAATCGATCATGCTCAAAACTTTAATTTTTAAAATAACAACTTTTCTTTTCTGACTTCTTATCCAGGCTCTGGCTGAAATTTCCAAATGTGAGTTAGCCATTCATTTAGATCTATTAACTGTCAACCCAAAATCCAACACATCCAAAATGGAGCTCATCTTTCTCTTTCAAACCATGCCATGAGTTTCTCAACCTGATACTCCTTTCTCTCTCTCTCTCTCTCTCTCTCTCTCTCTCTCTCTCTCTCTCTCTCTCTCTCTCTCTTTCCTTTTGCAGGCTATCTCTTATGCCTAAATGTAGCCTTTCTTTTAAATTCTGAATTAGACACCTTCTTATACATGCCTTTGCTGATCCATCTAATTATTAGTACTCTCCTTTTCATGGTACCATGCATTCTTTCTCTTCCATGTGAATGTGTGTGTATATTTATTAACTTTGAATTTGTGTTGCATAGTGTTTGAATGTAGTTTTATATGGACTTGTCTCCATAATTAGAATGTAAATTCATTTTGAATAGAAAATGTTTCTAGATGTAACTTGTTTCTAGTACAATGTCTGTTACAAAAGAACTTGATATTACCCTTTTTTTAGTCATTGAGTCATAAAATCCTTTTGGCTTGTCTTTTATATCTTGTCACCAAGTTTTATTATTTCTTACATTTTCCCCCCCAGTACTACTGTTACCATTCTAAATCTGGTCCTTTGACTACTCATGTCTTGATTACTCTAGTAGGCCCCCAATGTCTCCTTGTCTCCAGTCATATACCTTTTGTCTTCCAGACTATCCCACATGCCACATCAGATCAATATTCATGAATATCCAAGGCACTAAAACATTGTTTACATTATTATTCTCACTTAAATGCCATGCCTTTCTTAACTGATGAGCTTCCGAGGTTCCTTCTCACCCTGTCATTTAAGATCCTAATTGTTATCAAAGGTTTGTTCTGAGCAAAGAAGAATCTGCAAGACAGTCAGCTGGAAATGAATGAAAAGATCATTGAGCTTCTAGTGCTAAGGGCTTATTTAGGATAGATTTCATGAATAGCTCTTATGTCACATCAGTACTTTTGTGTTTCTCTAACAACTGAGTGTTGGTAGAGGCAGAGTAGAAACAGAAGAATCGGGAAAATAAGGATTGATATAAAAGGCAAGCTGAAGAATGATCCCTGCTTTAGAAAATAATAATACTAGGCCACTCTAGACTTTTTTTTTTAATTGTTAGAACACAGTAAAATTACCCATATTTCCATTATAAAGTTTACAAGAAACTATTGACATCTTGAATTTCGAAACTACCTTCAGCTTGTGTGCATGTTTTTTACTTGTTCCAGTGGGATGAATTCAGAGTTAAAAGATGCTGAGGCCTAATTGAAAATTCATTGCTTTGTTTCATTTAAGAGAAAGTATAGAAAGTAGCTTATTGTATATGTGGATTATAGAATTAGTATTCATATGAGCATAGATATCTATGCAGATTAGAAAATGGAATGATTAATGTGGATCAATTTTCATTTAAGCTGATAGATTTGAGATTAATTAAAAATTATTTTCAGTTAATATATAATTCATATAACTGGGAAAAAAGACTAGAGAAAATAAAAATTGCTTTTTTTTTTGTATTTTCTTGTCTTTGAAGTCTGCCATCCACCCCCAAGATTTGCATGTTTATTTCCCTAGATTGACATACTTATTTCTTCCTTTGAAAAAAAACAAAAACATTTATAATTTTTCAAACTTTCAAATGTTGTTGACCTTAATCAGTTTTGCAAATATTTTAGGTATTTGTTTTTGTTCTGACTTTCACTTTTAATAAGGAATGAAATAGAAATGGAGATATGTATCACACTAAGTCTAGAATTGTGGAATTGTGGAGTAAAAAAGATTTTAAAAGTTATTTAGTCTCTAATCTATTTCTGATGTATTAATTCTCCCCAGAATGAGTATCTATCCTCCAAATGGAGATGTCCAAAGGAGGCAACCTCGTTCCATCTCAAAGCAGTTGATTCCATTCTTGGACACTTCTAAGTATTAGGAGGTTTTTCCTTATGTTGATCCAAATCTTATTCCTATAGCTTTTTCTTTGGTCCTAGTTCGACCTTCTTGAGCCAAGAACAATGAATCTAATCCTTCTTTTGTAATAATCTTGTGTATCACATTTTCCCTTCTCTCTTCCTCTAAAAAACAACAACAAAATAATTGACTTTAGTTCTTTGATAATGCTTATCCCCTCAATATCCTGGTTACTGTTTTCCTGAGCATGGTCCAATTTGTCCATCTTAAAATGTGGCATCCCAAAATGGATATTACCCTATATATCTGACCAAGGAATTAACTACATTAGTGCTATTACTGCCTTCACTCTGGACATTACTTTTATCATTATTTGCACTCTAATAGCCTATTAACTTTTTTGGTCTACCACAACATATTGTTGAATGTTTCATTGGATTTGAAATTCACTAAAATTCACAAGACTTAACATTTATCTCTTAGTATTTCATAAAGCCATGATTTCATTGGTGTGATGCAAAATTGCATGTAATGCAAATTGCAGCCATTCCACAGCTTTATAGATGGCCCTTAGGAATTATTGTGGCCCTCAAAATTTATCAGTCATCATCAGCCAACTTGTTAGCGACAACCCAGCCTCTTGACCTTCTAAGCTGGTTCTTCAGTGACAGACCAAGTTTCCTACCTCAGTGTAATTGTTCACTTCAAAATACCACCTTTCAGAATCCTACATCAAGGTCCACCTTGATCAAGATTAAGGTCCACTTTCACTAATTTTACCAGCTGAAATGGTTTCCTTTCCTTCCATATATTTCTGGAGCATTTTGTCTGTATCTCTCCTACTTTTGCTCCCCAGCATACTTTACCTTGTATTATCCTTACCTGTTTATATTTAGCTGGGACAATGTATGTTTCTTTTTTAAAAAAATTAATGATAGAATTGTTTTGGCATAATAGAACCTTCTCAGCAAATATTCAAATAATCCAAAGTACATTTTTTGAAAGGGGGAAAGCAATTATTACTTGCTAACAGGAGAGATATATCTTCCAACTCTGGAAATATGCTATTGTATGCATGTGAGGAGTGTATTTTCTCTTAAACATTTATATTCCCAATGCCTATGTAGCATTAGGTACTTAATTAATCTTTGCTAAATTAAATTGTATTCAATGGTTGCCAGCCCTTGTCTTGAAACTTTTCCAGCTTGGTAAGACCAATAAAGTTCTCATTCCATTGGCTTGGCTTTTGTAAAACTCTAATCATTTCTTATCTACAGTGATAATAATTTGCATATAAATTTAAAAATTGTAAATTTTAAACTTTAAATATTGCAAAGCACTTTATTTCATTAAATACAGGAACTTTAAGAGGGAGATTCTGCAAATATTTGAAGGAATTGAGATTCTGAGAGATTAAGGGACTTTCTCATGGTCACAGCTCCTGAGTATGAGGAGCAGTATTTGAACCTAGATTTCCCTTAACCTTAGCTCAGTTCCATGAGCTTAGCACCACAACACATTGTCATAATTCTAAAAACAGCAACAATAATTAATGACTTTTATATATGACACTTTAAGATTTACATAGCACTTTATGAATGTTGTCTCATTTGATCTTATAATACTGTGAAACAAATGAGGATTGCAGATGAGGAAACCGAAGTAGAGAGAAGTAATTTATTTGCTCAAGACCGTACAATTAAGGCAATAATCAAACTTATATCTTCTTGACTACCAATGCCCACAGAATAAAACTTTAGTAAAGATTTTCATCCATCTTTATTGAAGCAGTCAAGAAGTATTTATTAAGCACTTACTGAAGCTTATTGAAATATTCCAGATCCATATTTGGCCATCCAGGATAGATATATTAACCAAGAGAATTAAATAGAAAGAAATTTTGATTTAGAGTTGAGGACCCGAGTTCAAATTTCTCTTCTGCTGTTTGTTAGCTGTGTAAAATTGCTTCATCTCTGGGCCTCAGACTCTTCATTTATAAAATGAAGGGATTAGACTTAAATGATTTGGAAGGTTCCTTTTAGCTCTAAATCCTGTGATTTGTGGGCTGTCTTTCCAACTTTGTTCCATCCACATATTTTGATAACCACTTTATATTTATATTTTCATCTCATGCATTGATAATAAAAATATTGTCAAGAAAAGGACCAAGGTCTTTAGGTTTTAATTCTTGCAAAAGGGTTCTTCCTATTAAAAAAACAGTCTGGCTTTTCAGCAGTTTTTTGATCATCAGTTCTAGGTTTTGCAGCTACTTGGTGATGAACCTTGAGCTAGAAACTTGGATTCTGACTTCTAGTCTAGGATTTCTTCCATTATGGCTTACCTGTTACCTTTAGGGAATAAGGAAATCATACTAATTTAATTTTCTAGTCAACTGCAAATTTAGCTGTGAAACCTTTATGCTGATTAGTTCCTTTCTAATAATTTGCAATGAGGAAAAAATAAGAGCCTTTTCTAGATTCAGGGTCTACCACAATGCCTTCAATAACAGTAGAAGCTTAATAAATATGTACCAAATTGAATTAGAATTTATCCAGAGAACAGAATAAATATTTGAGTCCTGGTAATCTTATTCCAAATCCAGCTGTTTTAATTTGGAAGATCTTGTCAAATTCTTCATTAGTTTTTCTCTATTTGTTCATATTCAGCAACAGATGTTGGTCCATGAACTGCAGTTATTATCATGGTGGTCTGTTTGCTTACGTTCATTGTGAGCACTACAGGGCAGAATGACCGACTGTCTCATTAAAGGGCTTTTCTTGTTGCTTTTAGGCACAAAACAAAACTGACTTCTTTGTTTGCTTCCAAGGAGAGTCTTTGAGCAAACTTTCCATTCAGGAGCAGTTTCTTTGTGTCCTCTGGTTTTGCTTATGGTGGGAATGTCAGTATGATTGTGGTTCACTTCCTTCACAAGTTTGTTAGTTGTTTAACCCTTGGTAAAAGATTACATATTAAGAAACAGTCATTATCTGAATACTAAACTGGATAGCATGGATAGTGCACTTGGCCTGGAGTCAAAAAGACCTAAGTTCAAATCCTGATTCAAATTCAGGAGACATTAATTAACTTTTTTTCAAGCTGTTTCTTCATCTGTAAAATGGGGATGATAATAATAATAGAATTTATTTCACAAAGTGGTTCTATCAAATGATGAATTAATACTTAATAAAACTTTTTACAGATTTTAAATCTATAGACTGCTTATCCTTATGTGTGAAAAGGCTTTGTGTTCTAATCATTAAAGAATTTAACTTCCAAAGTATCAAGAATTAATAAAACTATGTGAATTATCAATAGACTGCTTATCCTTATGTGTGAAAAGGCTTTGTGTTCTAATCATTAAAGAATTTAACTTCCAAAGTATCAAGAATTAATAAAACTATGTGAATTATCAACTGTTGCAAATTTGCTACACATTCTGGGCATCGGTTTTTTTTTCTCGATTTAAGATTATTCTGCAATGAAAGTGCAGCATACTTTGAAACTTTTTGTTTTTATTAAATCTCTCTTATGAGTGCATTTTCTTTTTATCTGTGTGATAAAACTAGAATGTAGTAGTAGAGGGACAGAAAAGGGAGACAGCATATGCTCTTGATTGAGGATCCTGATTAATTAGGTTTTAGTTAATTGAAATTTTAATGTGATATCTGAATTTTAATTTTTGGAAGTCAGTCAGTTACTGGGCTAAATGTGAGGGATACAAAAAGAGGCAAAACTGTCTATTCTTAAGGAGCTCATGGTTTAATGGCAGAGACAACAAGCAAACAAGTACAGATAAGTTAGATTTATGATAAATAGGAAAGAATTAAAAGAGAAAGAAGGCACTAAAATTAGTTAAAAAATTCTCTAATAATTAGCTCTTTTTGGCAAAGCTTTTTCATACATGAGGATAAATAGCCTATAAGAAAAGGTCTTGATAATAGCATTTGTACCAGATTTTGAAGAACTCTCTTTTAAAATCTTTAGAATGTTTAGTATACATTATATAAAGAGCAAGTGATTCAAGTAGAGGGTTAATCATGGATTCATGAAGACCTAGATTCAAGTTCTGTCCCTGAAACATACATTCTAACCATATGATCATATAGTCACTTAGCTCTTCATTATTCCAGACAATGCTTGAGGTTAAGTTAACAAAGATGTCATTCTGCACAGGTAAAAAGAATTTCCACGCAAGAACTTTCATACACTGACAAAATTATGTCCATTACAGTGTCCAAGATTCACTGTTTTGTGCAAGAATACTTCAGTGTGTCTGTCTAGCATGGGTTAAAAAATTAATTGAAGCTGCAACACTGGGGTGATAATTTCTGATTTACAAAATGCTTTGTTGCATTTTCTCTATTAGAAGAAATTTCCAGTGGTTTCTTTCTGTTCAGTGTGTAGCTTGTCCTTGTGCTCTAGTCTCTTTGATTGTAGTAATAGGCCATCTGCTGCCCTATCCCATCACTATGCATGGCTTCTGCTGATGTCAGCTGAGAACTGCACATGTGGGTAGAAGGGCAGCAGATGGCTGTGGGATGAGAAAAGCTTTACAAGACTTTACAGGAGGCCAGGGCACACTGTCCTTTGTGGAGTCAGTCAAGGCACAGGCCCTCTGTGATTAGTGAAAAAATGCAAGAAAACCCAGGCGACCCCACAATTCTGTAGGACTTAGGGAACTGCCCATAAATGTTCCTCAGTCATGACATACTTGTTACATTGATACAAGAGCTAGTAAGTCGTGTGTTTTTTTTTAAATTTAATTAATTTATTTTTAATGCTCCCCAAATTTTTTGAGTTCCAAATTCTCATGCTCTTTCCCACCCTTCTCTCCCCCATTTAAGAAGAAAAGCAACATATCAATTATACAAGTGAAGTAATATAAAACATTTCCATATTAGCCATGTTATTAAAAAAACAAAACAAAACAAGCAAACAATAAAAAGCAAGAAATATAAAGAAAGTAAAAAAATATACTATAAATTGAACTCAGAGGTCATTAGTTCTCTGGAGTCGATTAGCATTTTTTTTTTTTTTTTATCATATGTCCTTTGGAATTTTCTTGGATCATTATATTGATTAGCTAAATTTTTCACGGTTGATCATCCTTACAATATTGCTGTGTGTACAATGTTCTCCTGGTTCTGTTCACTTCACTTTGCATCAGTTTATCTGTCTTCTTAGATTTTTTTAAAAATCATCCTGCTTATCAGTTCTTATAGCATAGTAGTGCTTCATCACAATACTACAACTAGTTTATCCATTCCCCAGATGATTTCCAATCTCTTGCCACCCCTTCCTCCCCACAAAGCTGCTATAAATATTTTTGGTATAAATAGGTCCTTTTCCTTTGATCTCTTTGGAATATAGACCTAGTAGTTGTATTTCTGGGTATGTACAACCTTTTGGACATAGTTCCAAATTGTCCTTCGGAATGGTTGGACCAGTTCACAATAGTATATTAGTATTCCTGTTTTTCCACATCTACATTTATCATTTTACTTTTCTGTCATGTTAGCCAATCACATGGGTGTGAAGTAGTCCTTTAGAGTTGTTTTAATTTGCATTTCTCTAATTGATAGTTATTTGGAACATTTTTCATATAACTATTGTATTGATAGCTTTGATTTATTTATCTAAAAACTGCCTGTTCATATCCTTTATTGATTATTTATCAACTGAAGAATGGTTCATATTTTTATGAAATTGGCTGAGTTCCCTGTATATTTGAGAAATGATGGCTTTATCAGAGAAACTTGTTATAGCCTTTCATCTTCCTGCTTAGTTTCCTGCTTTTCTTCTAATTTTGGCTGCATTGGTTTTGTTTGTGCAAAAACTTTTTAATGTCATGTGATCAAAATTATCCATTTTACATCTCCCTCCAGGCATATTTGTGCTTCTTTTTTCAGAGGCCATGAGAGATTTCCTAATAAATGCTATGAAGAGCTATGCTTAGATTAACTGTAGAAAGCAAGCCTCAAAGGGTCCATTATTGTTTTTTTCTTGCCATATCCTATCTTGCCATCTTCCCCAAATTTCCTTCTATGGATTCTAAGATAAGTGCAGGGGGAAAAAATGTAAGAGGAAAACTTTAGATTATACAAGTATTGTTCTGTATATTCTTAAATTTAAATTTTTTTTTTTTGCTTCCTTTTATCAGTTTAATTAGAAACTGAAACTGACAAAATGTCTTAGAGTGAAGGTTTGGAGCCACCAGATAATATTGAAGCTCTGAATGTGGAATCAAAAGACCTGGATTCAAATCCTAACCATATTATTAACTATTGTCTTTGGGCAAATTACTCAGCTTTTCCATTCTCAATTTCCTTTTTTATAAATGAGGGGATTAGATTAGGTGACTTACATGTAGGAGCTTTGTTCCAGCTATAAATCTGTGATCCTCTGGTCCTATTGTCTCATACCACAACCTAATCAAATGACTGAATGAAATCCAAGTGACTAAAGTTAAAATCCTTATGTGATAACTAAGATAGAGATATGGAAAATATGAAAATACAGGAACAGCAGGAAAATGTCTTTTCCTTTACCAAGATGGAGCAAAATCAGCAACATGTAGAAGCAGGAACCTATTTTGCTTGATGAAGAAACATTTATGGCATGCAGGCCAGATGGAGTGTGAAATAGCTTGAATGAAAACAGTTACCTGGGGACTTTGGTTTTAAGTTGTATGTTTAGGAGGAATCAGGCAAACTCCTGCATTTTATACAGTTTGGCTTTCTGGGAGAGAAATGGCCTTCAGTAGGTTTGGCTATTTTCCCCCTCTTTTAATCAGAGTCAACATAGGCCCATTTTCCTACTCCTTTTGAATTTCCATCAAGCCTGAGTACATTCTCTTATCCTTCCCTTCTTTCTTTGAGATTGAATTATAGTGATTAGGAAATTCTGTAATCAAATTTCTCCTAAGTGAGTGAATGATGGATAAGAGATGGTTTGTAAAATAGCATTGCCTCCTTGTATATTTAAAATGAATGATTTAAAAGTATTTTTTTCCATACTCCTCATTTCCTGAAGGACTCTGTCTAGAAGTCATAGAGTTAATTATCCTTTGTTTTGTACTTGAGGAAGCTGAGACCCAAACCAAGGTGTTCAAGTGGTTTTATACTAAATCCTTGATTAGCTAATAAGGTATTCATTTTGTGCATGGATATCAAATATCGGCGGAGTGGAAGATTTACTCTAGATTGGACTCAGTGATCTCTAAAGGTCTCTCCTAGCTTTGTTTTTCATTAACTTTTTCAAGCCCTCCTTTCTTTTCAACTTTTTTATTATACTCAGGGGCAGTAGCATTCCTTCTAGGTCCCCAACCTTGGTATTATCTCGGGTTCCTCACCCTCTCCCACCAACAATATCCAATCTCTTGCCAATTCCTGTTAATTCTGTCAACTTAGATTCTTGAGGAGCTGTGATTTGTTAATGTCTGTAAACTAGTAAGTGCTTTCGATGAGATGCAAATCCAGCTTTCTTAACCCCGTGTTTTGTATTTTATTTTCATTGTGTCAAGCTTATACCCGACTCCCACTCCCTGACCCTTGTTTATTCCCATAAAGATATCCATCCTCTGAAGATGGTAGACAATTTGATGTAGTTTATATATGTGTTTTCATATAAAGACATATTTCCATATTAGTCACAGTTGTAAATACAGAAATAGATCAGAAGTCGGGGCGGGGGGGACATGGGAAGCTAAAATAAAGTGGGGAAAAAATGGTTTGGTCTGCATTCAGAGTCCATCAGTTCTTCATAGGTAGCATTTTCCTTCCTGAGTTTTTTGTACTAATCTTGAATCATCATGTTGCTGAAAAGAGCTCAGTGCATCATAATTGATCATCACTCATTGTTGCTGATACTGTGTACAATGTTTTCCTGATTTTTATTTTACCTTGCATCAGTTTTTACAAGTCTTTCCAGGTAATTCTGAAATCTGTGTGTTCATCATTTTTCATAGTACACTATTGTTAGGCTTTCTCCTATGATGAACATCCCAATTTTCCCATATCTTCTTCAATATTTATCATTTTCTTTTGTTTATTTATTGTTTTGATCATATTGACAAATCTGAGGTGTGAAGTAGTATCTTAGAGTTGTTTTAAAGTGTATTTCTCAAATCAAAAGTGGTTTAGAGCACTTCTTCATATGCCTATTTTTTTTTTTTATCTGAAAGCTGCCTGTTCTTATCTTTCAACCATTTATCTATTGGGGAATCAGTTTAGCAAAAATAGTTTATTTTAAAAATTTTTTTCCTTTTTTTAATGTGAAAAACTAGTAAGGAAAAGAACAAAAACAAAAGAAATACAAACAAAATAAAGCAAGACAAAAGAGAACCTTGTCATGTGCCCAAAACATCTGCAAGGATTCAAAATATAACAACAAATTACCATATCAAGAAAATTCATATATTAGTAGAAGAAATTATTCATGAATGACCATTTTTTCCTTTATTTCCTTGTAAATTGTTCTTTGGTTTTCTGTTGCTCACTTTATTTACTTTATTCTTTTTTCCCCCTTTCATTCCCTCCTCCCAAACTCTCAAACAAGCTCCACTTAAGAAAAGATATATTTGTATATACCAATAGAGATACACACACACACACACACACACACACACACACACACATACACACACACACCACACACACATCCCATATAACACATATCTTTTCTATCCCTGCTGCCTCTTTATTTAAATTCTGCTTCATAACTTATCTTGCTATTACTTAACCTCTCTCCATCCAAGGATCCTTCCCTTGTCTTCTTCTTTCACCCTTTGCTTCCCCATACATCCATTTCTCCTCCCTTGTTTCTTTGTAGATTTTGGAGAGTGCTATATTCTTCATGGTATATATGTAGTGTTACCTGTTGAACCTATTCCTGATGTAAGTAGATTATTCAGATTTCCCCCCACCAATGCCTCTGTGGACCTCATTGTTATTTTTACCTTAATTCTGCCAATCTTTCTTTTGATCTGTCCTATTGTTGATATGAATCATATATACACAATATGGTATAGCTTCTAGGGGAAATATAGCAATAATTTTAAGGTATTCCAGACTTAGGGGGCTTCTATCATAATAATCTGTCAGTGATTCTAAAGTGTCTTTGATATCTGTGATCCCGAGGTCTCTCCTCTCTCCCCAACCTTGGAGTACTATTGTTCTGGCCATCTGTTTGTCAATGATTGTAAAAGTCTTCTGGCCTAGGATTATAATAATATTTCTTCCCTTAAACTGTAAGGAATGTATAGTAATGATCCTGAGACTCTAATCGTAGGATACTGTTATTCTAACAATCTGTCTGTCAATGATCCTAAAGTCTTCTGACTTTAGGAAAGTCCTAGGTCTGCTGGTCAGTGATGATCAAATTCCTGAGACCACTCCTCAGTTCTACCTCTAAGTCATAAAATTACTGTATCAATAATATGAAGAACTAGATAAATGTGTCTCCTTGCTTTTGGTTCTATGCTAAATTCTTTTGGACATTAGCATACTTCAATAAGGGTTAAAAATTATTGCCCTTTGACTTAGGTGTGGGTTCAAGCTTGCAAATTCTTTTGAGATACCTCATGACACCAGTCTATGACCCCCAACCTTTTGGAGTCCCTTCCCAACCTCACCATACACCATACTATATGCATGTACATAAATACATATATAATAAATAATTTGTTCATGTTTAAACAGTTTGTTCATGTTAAGTTTCTTAAAATTGATCTTTCATATGTTAAATTTTCTATTCAGGTTTGGTTGATAGAAAGTTCTGAAATCTGTAAGTTTGTTGACTGTCTATTTTTTCTCATTCAGTATTATAGATAATTTTGCTGGATATGATATTTTTGGCTGCAGGCCTAGTTCTTTTGATTGTCAGTAGATATGATTCCAAGATCTGTGTTTTTTTATTGCTAAGTTGTACAATTCTAACTGTAGCTCCAGCATATTTGAATTATTTTTTTCTTGTTTCTTGCAAAATTTTCTTTTTGATTTGGGGGTTTTGAATTTTGGCACTAATATTCCTTTGTGTTTTCCACACAGGATCTCTTTGAGATGGTGATTGGTGGATTTTTTCTATTTCTATTTTCCCCTCATGTTCTTCATCTAGGACAATTTTCTTGGATTATTTCCTGCATTTTTGTTTCAAGGTTCTCTTTTTGGTCAGAACTATCTAGCAGTCCAGTCATTCTTATATTTTCTTTATCTGTTCTCTAGATGTGTCATATTTCTTATAAGATGTTCCACATTCTGTTCTATTTTCTCATTCTTTAGAATGTTTTGTTATTTCTTGGTCTCTCGTAGCTTCTTTGTCTTCCCCTTGCCCAATTCTAATTTTTACTGCAGTATTCTCATCCTTGAGACTCTGTACTTCTTTTTCTTATTGGTTAACATTTTTTCATAAGCTTCTTGTTTTCTTGAATGTTTTTCTTTAGTTTTTCCTCAATGTTTCTCTTTTGATTTTTGAATTTTTTTTTGAGTTCTTCTATAAATTCTCTCTGGCAAGGAGCCACTTCATATTACTCTTTAGGGTAGAAGCTTTTCTTTTTTTTTCTTTCTTTTTTTTGCTAAAGTGTTTTCCTCTGAAGATGAATCCTGGTTTCCCTGTTGTCATAATGTTTCAGTGATGGTGTTCTTTCTTCTTTGCCTGTTCATTTTTTTTTTTTTAATAAGAGGTATTAGCATAAGCATCTCTAATCATGGGTTGGGGGGATGGCACCTCAAGCTTCCCTTCAATTCTCTACTCTGAGCAGGGAACCCCAAACAAGAGCTTCATCCTCCTGCAACTACCCATAACCAACAGTGCTCTTGCCCCACTGCTTCTGCACTAGTAGGTGCTGTTTCCTTCTTGCCAGGGCCATGTCTCAGCAGCACAGCTGGGCCTGGTGTTCCCAATCAGTTGAGGTTTGCTCAGTCTTTCCAGATTCAAACCCTGACTCCACAAACTGTCTGAAAGGTAAAAGTCTCTGTGGTTCTTGCTGAGGCTTCAGCCATACCCATCTAGCCTAAGGGGTAGGGACCCTTCATCAAGCAGAGGCTTGATGTTTTTTTGGAGCTATCCAGGAGATGTTTGCACTTCAGATGTGAAGTGCTTCTCAGGTTGTATTAGGAGGAACCCAGTTCTATCCCAAGGGTCTTCTTGATTTTTCAGTCTTATGTTTGACCTGATACTCAGATTTCCTCTATTTGTGGGGAAAATTGGGAGAGCTTGAAATTTACCAACTTACTCTACCATCTTCCCAGAGTCCTCCCCTGGCAAAATAGTTCTTAAAATAATATTACTGTTATTATATACAATATTTTCTTTTCATGTATACAATTAAATAGTTTGATGTCAATAAGTACTTTTTAATTAGTCTTTTTTTTTTTTTTTTTTTGGGCTGGCTCTGGAGAAAAAGGACCTAAGTTTACATTTTGTCTTGTCCTACTTAATATCTTTGTGATAATAAGGCACTTTAACTCCCAAGGCCTAGGTTTCTTCATTTATAAAATGAGGAAATTGTATCGTCTTGCTTATCTGAGGTCTCTTTATCCATGATCCTATAAAGTTGCATTTAAACTGAGCCTCCAGGGAACTGTTAGAGGGAAAATGTTTCGGGCCTGGCCTGTGCCATAGGCATTGTGATGAGGGATATTAAGTCATGGGCCAGCAGCAGCAAGTTAGGCATTCTAGCTGAAAAGTACAATGTATGAAGAAGAATAGTCTGATCTTAATTCATGAGATATTTAAAAAAAAAAAACCATAAAGTTTTGTATTTATCCTAGAATCAAGAGGGAATCACTAGGGCTTTTTTTGTGAAGCAGTGGCATGGTCTGACCCAAACTTTAGAATATCAGTATGGCAGCTTTGAGGAAAGGGGATTTATTGTATTGGATGTGGGGACATGAATTGAAGAGATTATGGTGAAGTCATGGAGAGTTCTTGAAGGCAATACAAACTGTGACAGGTCGAACCAACCTAGAAAACTTTTGAAAATGAATCCAGTGATAAATTATCTTTTTCAGCCAAAGACCAACCAAAGACTTAGAGAGGTTTCTTCCCAGAAATTGACTACCAAATGATGAATCTCATATCCAAATCATTTTCCTATGTAGAGATATAAACAGCTTACTATTGAATCCATTATGATTTTTCTTTTCCATTTACTTTTTTTATGCTTCTCTTGAGTTGTTTTTTTTTTTTTTTTCAAAGTCATATTTTCTATTCAGCTTTGGTCTTCTCATCAGAAATTCTTGAAAGTCCCCCATTTTGCTGAATATCCCCTTTTTTCTTCACATTTATTATTATTATACTCAGTTTACTAGTAGTTCTTGGTTATAATCATAGTTCTTTTGCCTTTAGGAATATATCATATTTCAAACCCTCTGATCACTTAATATAGAAATTGCCAAATCTTCTATTATCCTGACTGTGGTTCCATGTTATTTGAATTGTTGCTTTTTTGCTTGCAGTATTTTCTCTGGGAATTCTATAATTTGGCTATAATATTTCTGGTAGTTTTTATTTTGGGAATTCTTTTGGGAAGTAGATTTTTTCAATTTCTATTTTACCCTCTGCTTCCAGAATATCAGGGCAGCTTTCCTTTATAGTTGCTTGAAAGATGATGTATAAGCTTTTTAAAAAATCTTGACTTTTAGTTTGTCCAATTATTCTTAAAATTATCTCTCCTGAGTCTGTTTTTTCAGTTCAGTTGTTTTTTCAGTGAGATATTTCACATTTTCTTCTATTGTTTCATTCTTTTGATTTTGTTTGATCATTTCTTGGTGTTTCATAGTCATTAGATTTGACTTGGCTCAATTCTGTTAAGGAATTTTTTTTTTAGTGGACTTTTGTGCCTCCTTTTTCAGTGGGCCAATTTTGCTTTTTTCTATACCTTTTTATACTCTTTTTTGAGGTGTTATTTTCTTCACTATTTTTTGTGCCTCCTTTACCAACCAGTTGACTGTTTTTTTAGGGTTTTCTTGTATCTCTTTCATTCTCCCCAGTTTTCCCTCTACCTCTCTTACTTGCTTTATAAAATGAGCTCTTCCATGGCCTGAGACCAATTTATATTTTATTTTGAATAAATAATTCATAATTGAATGCAGGAATTTTGATCTTACTGTCTTCTTCTGAGTAAGTGTTTTGTTATTCCTTGTCACCATAGTAATTTTCTATGGTCAGATTTGATTTTCTATTTGCTCATTTTCCAGCTTTTAACTCCGGGCTAAACTAGGACTCTGCTTTCCAATTGGAGGGGCCACTGTTCCAAGCTTCAGGTTTCTTGTGCAGCTATTTTCAGAAATAATTCAGGAGTCCTGTAAGTTTTTAGTACTTCCAAAATAATATGATCTAGGGAGAGTTGTGTTTACTACTCTTTTGAACTGTGCATTGGTTTTATGATTGACCACAAGGACTATTTTCTCCCTTGGAACTTTTAGGGAAGGTCCTTGCTCTTCTATGTCCACAAACTCTGTTGTGCTAGTATTCTTCCTGGCACTAGAACCAAGACCCAGGACTGCATCTGAGATTAAATATAGGCAACACCAGCAAAGGAACTTTGTAAATCTCCCTCTAACTTGTTTTCTAATCTTCTTACTGTCTCTAGGCTAGGAGGTATGGAAACTATCATTTTTGTCACAGATTTGGTACTTCCTGCTTTGCTGGAGCTTGCTCTGCACTGGGGAAGCCTGTGTTAGACTGCTCCTCTCTCACCCTGGCACAAAAGACCTTTTCTTCCCAAACTTCCAAGTTGTCTTGGGTTGGAAAATTGGTTTCATTCTATCTTTTTATGGGTTTTACTGCTCTAGAATTTGTTTAGAGTCATTATTTAAAGGTGTTTGGGGGAGAGCTCAGACTATTCCCTGCTATTTCCACCATTGCGGCTCTGCCCTGCATTTATTTTTAACAGCAATTTCTAACGGATTTAATATCTGTTGTGAGTTATGGTGAAATTTGTGTCAAAAAAAATGAAAAACTCCAACTAATCTTAATTCGAATCCATTTTTTCCTCTGATGTCTAGCCAGCTGTTATCTACTTCTTATGGTTCCTTGCACCTTATAATAGTTTTTAACATTATCATATTACCCAGTTTGATTTAGCATGATTTTAATATGTTGGTTCTCACAAATCAATCTCATTTTTTTTCCAAAGAGAGAGAATAACTAGTAGACAATCAGAAATGTCAATGATCACATAGGCATTTATTATGATTTCATTGGTCCCTCAAAACAAGGAAAGAGGGAAACTTAAGAGAGTGATCAAAAAGTATAAAAATTTTTTACCTAGTCCTGGAGTTTAGAGTGGTTGGAAACCAAGGGTGTATCAGAGTCAACCCAAATTAGTTGGTATGATCTAGTTATTAAATTATCAGTGTTTAATATTTACACCTGGGAAATCAGCAAATGCCACAAATCAGGGCTTAATTTATTTTTAAAAATTATCTAGACTTGAGAAAGTGATGGAGTGAATGTTCATTTTGCACATTAACCTTAAAATTCTGTTGTACATTTCCCACTCCTTTCCCCTAAGCCAATTGATAAGCATTTACCAGCATACTTCTGATGGGAATTGTACAGCTCAGAAACTTGATCCTAAACTAATAAGACCAATGAGTATTCAAGTCTAGATTGACATTATGAAGATATAGAAGTGTCAGTTTTTCGGTTAGGGACAGAATGGTGAAAGTATTTGTACTTTACAAGACTAAAATTGTCTTAATCTATGCTTTGTGATTTTTTTTATTTAGGATGTAATACAAAGCTCTATCTTTAGTTTACATTAACTTCATGGTAAAATAAATTTCACCACTTAATTCTTGTTAAGAAATTTTGATTTTTTTTTCCCCTTCTCTTCAGTTCTGACATACCAGTTTTATTTTGAGTTTCAGATTAGCAACTTTCTGAAGCTGTTTTCAATATGTATTGGCCAAATTGTTCTTAGAAAAAAAATTCTTTATTTATAAAAGCATGTAATGCTGAATGTTAAAAAATTATTTACATCACTTTCTAGAATCATGTATGCATTCACAAATTAACTAGATAGATTTTTTGTTGTTTTTGTTATGATTAAGTTGATG
Source organism: Antechinus flavipes (assembly GCF_016432865.1). Classification (NCBI taxonomy): domain Eukaryota; kingdom Metazoa; phylum Chordata; class Mammalia; order Dasyuromorphia; family Dasyuridae; genus Antechinus; species Antechinus flavipes. The sequence goes on from NC_067403.1 coordinate 136,271,346, forward strand.
AACATTTATTAAGCAGTTGTCCTAAGCTCAGTGCCAAACTATGCTAAGCATTGGGCATACAAAGAAAGAGAAAATCAACTGGAAGGCATCATAAAGACTGGAACCTATGATTTCGTTGATTTAGGCAACTCCTAGAAGAAGTAGTATATACATTTTTGACAGCTTATCCTCTTATCCTGGTACGTTGAGAGATACTTAAACCCAACTCTGGCTATGAGGCCATAATCTACTGTGCAAGATTGTGTTTTGAAATGACAGAAATGTTCTACTTTCATTACTGTTTGGTTGTGGGTTTGTTTGTTTGTTGTTGTTTTTTTAGTGTAAAACAATTTTTTTTTTCTCTCTTTCTTTTAGCCATGAAGACTTTGAATTTGTTTCGGGAACCCGAATGCGGAAACTTGCTCAAGAAGGACAGAAACCTCCTGAAGGTTTCATGGCCCCCAAAGCATGGACTGTACTGACTGAGTATTACAAGTCCTTGGAGAATGCCTAAACATTATTAACAACCCAACAGCCTTTGACACCTGATTTATTAACAAAAAGGGGACCACACAGTTAACCATTTGCACTGCTTTATTATGGTGTCTAGGAAGACATTATTCCTTAAAAAAAAAAAATCTTTTTTCTTTAACTTAGCATCCTTTTTTTTTTTTTTTTTCTTGGCCTGCCTTGTGAGTTCTATTATGTACTGCTGGTTTTAATGTGTCTTTTCATTTTATTATGGTTAATAATGCCGCATTTGGATTTTAAAACCTTGCCTTTTTATATCATATTTATGTTTCTTTCCCATGATTTTTGCAGCTATAATGTTGATTTTATTCTATAGAAGGGAAACATTTTCCCTCCCTTTGAAAACAATACCTTCTATCCAACACTCCCTGTCAAATCATTAGAGAGGGCTTGATCTTGCTTTTGTACTGTAACTGAACTGCAAGACATTTGTAGCAATTATAGATTTTACTACTCTGAAATATAATCAGACTCTTTTTTTCCAATCATTTATTGAGCCCCAAACCTTTCTTATTATGTATGTAAATTGAGAATCGACTGATTTTATTCTGCAACAGAATTAAACTTTTGGCTTCTTATTTATGATATTGTCTTCATTGCTTGCTTGCCTATGTTTCTTTCCCTTGTTTTTGTGTGCAAACATTAACTTTACTGCATAGGATTTGGTTTAATTTGCTTCATCTGAGTTATCTAGTTTTGTTATCTTCTGACATGCCTTCTGGATTCTTTATCTTCTTCACTGATGGCTAGAAAAATAACCAGACTGAAGGAAATTTCTCTGCTGTTTTTTCTATTTTCTTGATTTCTTTGAATGCCTTTTCAAATGATACAGGTGAAGGTGACAAAAACCAGGTCTCTTCCATCCCTGCTTAGAAGAGAATTGAATTTGGTAGAATCTTAAGCTTTATTTCTAGAGCAAAAATTGGAAGAGGTTGATCAGGTAACTAGCATTTATTAAGTGCCTACTGTGTATCAGGCACTGTGCTAAGTTCTAATGACACAAAGAAAAGTAAAAAATCCAAACAAAACAGTCCCTGCTCTCAAGGATCTCATTGTCTAATGCAAACAATTGTGTACAAACAAGATATATACAGGATAATTTACGAGTTAATCTCAAGGAAGACTCTTAAAATTAGGGAGTCTGGAAAAGCTTCTTGTAGAATATGGTATTTTAATTGAAACTTGAAGGAAGCCGTGAAATAGAAATGAGAGAGATCATTCTAGTCATGGAGGACAGCTGGTAAAGAAAATACCTCCCTGGAGTCTGGAAATGGAATATCATATGTAGAAAACAGCAAGGAAGTTAGCATTGGTTTCAGAGGGATAGCATTAAAACTAAAGAGGCCTGGGAAAGGCTTCTTATATAGAGGGTGGGATATTAACTGAGACCTGGAGGAAGCCAGAAGGCAGAAGCAAGGAGGAGGAGAGAGTCCCAGGCCAGAGAAAGACAGGCAGGGAAAACTCAGTCAAGATATGGAGTATCTTGTACAAGGACCAGCAAGAAGCCCAGTGTTGTCCTTGGTTTATTCCACAAAATTTGAAAATACTTTCTAGGTCCAAGTCCTACATGTGATATTTATTTTGTTTTTCAGCCAAATGCAGGAACTTATTTCATTTATTAAATTGAAGTTCTCTCTAAATAAAATATACTTACAATGGGGACAGATTTTGTCTTGGTCATTTAGTAAGGAATATTGGAGAGAGGCACTCAGTCTGATTAATTGTTGGAGGTAAATTTACACAAATATATTGCTATTTCATAGTATTTTGTATCCTTTTGGGGGGCATTTTGGGAAGTAAAAGTTGAGTAGCTGTATAAAAACAGTAGTCTAAAACATAAATTTTCCATTTCTTCCTCCAATGAATGCAAGAAAAATGAGAGACTACTTTTTACCTTTGTATCTTCACCTATGCACAAATACATTTACTTGTTTACAGGCATATATAACCATAGCATTTTAATACTTGTGGGAAAAATTATAGTATCTTTCAGATTTAAGCCTCTGTATTGTTCAATTTGAAACTAACATTTTTGCCTCTTAAGAATGAAACATTAGGCCAAAAGATCTCTGATAGTAAATCTATAAAACTCTGTTATAAGCCTTCAGAAGTTAATAAAAAGAAAGTGATTACATATTGGTTTTAACTTATTGTTGGAGTATTGAAGCAAGTTAGTATAGTGGACTGGGAGAAAAGTACCTCAATGCAAATGGAACTAAATAAATTTTAATTTGTTTTAATAAATTTAAATAAATTAAATTGGCAAAATTATTTGTCTTTTTTTACAATTAGTAATTTGATAGTAGTTTTGCTATTTTCTGTTTTTTTTTTAAACATAGTTCAGATTTATAAAAGAATAAAAATTTCAGAATTAGAAATCAGTGACTATATAGTCCAACTCATGCTCTTATCTCCCAGTCTCCTTCTACATACCTAGCAAATGGTAACATATCCTTTACTTGAAGACATCCATTGAGGGGGAACCCACCACTTCCCTGTATAATCCTTTCTCCTTTTTTGTAGCTTTAGGATATTTTTTTAAAGGAGTATTTGAATAAGGAAAGACTCTGGTCTGTGTGCATATCTTCTAACATAAAGCCTATATTTATCTTTTTGCACCAAACTATGGTGCTTAGTTCTTCCTTTTGGAACCAAGGACAAATCTTCCTTATGGTAGCCCTTCAGATGCATAAAGATAGCTATTATGTCACCTTTGAATCTGATCTTCTCCAGGCTAAAATCATAACCAGTTCCTTCAACTGATTGTTATCAGTTTCATCATGTTATGTTATCATTTCATCATGAGCCTAGTTAGCTTCCTTTAGACTTTTCCTGGCTTACTGATGTCCTAAAACATGGTGTTCAAAGGAAATATTATAGCTAAAAGTCTAACCAAGGCAGAGTACAGTGAAGATCCTCACCTCCTCACCTCTGGAAATAATCCCTCTCAGGGCAGCCCAAGAATGCATTAGCTTTTTGGATGATCTTGCTGTGTTACTGACTTTTTAACTGTTTAAAAAACAGGTAAACAATGGAAAACAGAAGACTTAGGAAGAAAGAGACTTGTACCATGCCTGGGGAAATTATGTGCTGTTACTATTTTCTCTAATAGGTGGGAGAAAGGGATAAATGGATATGTAAATGGGAAAAGAAAGTATGTGAAGTGGAGGATGGGATGAGAGAGGAGGTGTTTCAGTGAATGAGCATAGAATTCTGATAAATTTCAAGATTTCTAGAATTAAAGCTATTTTAAGAGTAAGAAATGAGAAACAAATACATATTTGGTAATGTATCATTAGATAATTTAGTATCTTTATAAATTGCCAAGGGTCATCCATGCATACAATCAAGGTAGTAGAGTTATTAATAAGATTACTTTATTGGAGGCATAAATTCAGAAGGTATAAATGGTATGTATGAAGAAAACTGAGGAGCCTTATGGAGGGTATGAGTCAGGTTAGATTTGGAGAATTCTCACCAATCACACCAGAATTTTAGGGAAGGAGTGGAAGCTGAATTACTGTATAGGAAAATGAATGAAGGTTGAAAGGCCTTTGAATTTGATGATGAGTACCCTTAGAAAAATTTCAAGAATTTGAAAATTTAGGTGTGAAGTGAGAAAGTGACTGCACTTTTCTTTGGGGAGGGCTTAGTAGTTAAAAAGGAAAAAAAAAAAGGTATGAGAGGTCAGCTGAATGGATTAGATAAATTAAGGGAGGCTTGATTATAGATGGATGGGAAGGAACTAGCTGAAAGAAAGGGAGAGACTAAAGGTTCACAAGAGGGGAGAATAACTGAGAAAAGAGGAGGGACTAGGTTCAAGAGTAAGAGAGATTTACGTTGGTGAATGTATCTCTTCTGTGTATGGGCTTTTCTCCAAACTAAGACCCAGCTACATTCTTTGCTTTTTGAAGAGAAAAGAATTATAGGTGCATGGTTCTTTGTGTTTGATCCCTTGGAGTTTTTGCCCCATTATTTTTCTTTGAGGTAAAGCAAAAGAGAAGCAGACAGGTAAGAAATTATATATATATTTAATCTAACAGTTTGTTTTAGCCAAAAATTCTATTTTCCCTCTCCCTAGTCCATAAAAATGGATGCAAACTAATACCTCCAAAAGCTCACCCTCCAACCCTCTTTTGCCAAATAGTTTTGGAAAACAACTCTACTTTTTCTCGATCCATGAGCTGGGAACTGAATGGAAAAAAAGCATTTTTTTAAATAGAAAAGAATGCACAATCATCCTGGGCAAGGATGTTATGTTTTAGATCTGGCAGTTCCTTATTTTACAGTGATAATCAGGACCACATTTTTGGGTTTCATTTTTAACCAACAAGGGGACCAATTATACATTGGTATCTCTTTGGAAGTCAGTGATCAAATATTTAACCTATTAGGAAAAATTCAGAAGTTATGCTTCCTACATATGGTATCTTTTTATTGGCAAATTTAGAGTTGGATTGACTCAGGGAGGTACTTGCCCAGTGTACCTGGTAGAGGAGGTTTGTTCTAGAGGACCATTTAGTCCCTTTGGGACTATTTCTGTTGGATTTCTTTGCCATACCCATAATCTCACCATTTATACAGTTGAGTATGCTAGGCTTTATAAAATAAAAGCCTGCACACTTAATTCCTAGCCTTTCAAGATTTAAAGAATTTGAAAGTTTTTAGCCTTGGACCAATGCCAATCCTGAGGTTCACTGATTGACTCTACCATTCTTTAAATGGAGCAAGAAAAAAAGAGAAGCATGCCTAATAAACAGAATTGGAAGTAGAATTCAAAGAAGATTGATATGACAGAGAAGCCAAACACCCCCCCCCCCCTTTCACATAAATTCTTCATCTCTAATCAGTCAATGAATTCACTCCTGTGGCTTCAACTAGGGCCTATGTGGTGACTACCAGAGCCTTTTTGTCTCCAGTGCCTCTTTCTTTCCTGAGCTTTTAGACTTTCATTTTTACTATGTGCAAGGCATTTCAACTAGGACATCAACCTCAAAATCAACATGTCTTCCCGGAGGCTGCTTCTTCTGACTATTCTATTTTTGGTTGGGGGATTGATGTCTTCCTTGACTTCTCCCTCTCCCAAGCTTCCTATATACTATCAGTCCTTAAGTCTTTTATAACTACCTTGGCAACATTTCTTGCATCTTTTAAGGCCCAGCTTTTATATCCTTGATTGGAATCTGAGGTCTCATTTCTACAACCATTGCTGTTTTGTTGCTGCTGTCATGAGAGCTAATCTGAATGTCATGATTATTCCCAGAAATTTGGGGTTTATTTGCCTCCTGGTGGCTTCTTGTTGTTTGACAGTGGCAAGAAAAATTAGCACCTTTGTAAGGTTTATTCCTTTTAATCCTAGTTGCAGGACCAGTCTGGAAGTAGGGCATGAGTAACATCTATGTCCAAGGATTAACAAAGTCAATGTGGCATAGCAGATAGAGTGCTAAGAAGTCAGGAAGACCTGTTTTCAATTCCTGCCCCAGGCACTTGTAATAATTTGTGTAATAATCACTTAATCACTATGGCTTCAATTTTTCTCATCTGTGAAAAGAGGACATTGAACCCAATGGCTTCTAAGGTCCCTTGCAGCTCTAAACTTATGATCCTATAAATGCTAATAAATAGCCTATTTGGTCTGTGCTCACAATAGGTCCCAAATTGTCATGCATGTCAATTGGACAGTTTCTGTGGGACTTGAACCTATAGCCTTAGCAGCTATGGAGCTACATATCCCCATTAGTGGAGCAGACTGCAGCTCTCTCAATCTGAACAGTATTTGGGATTATTATCACAGAGCTATCCTTTTTATGAGAAAGATAGAAAAGTACTGACAAATCTGTTTTGTTTATTATTTTATTTATTATTACCACTGAGGCTAGTTCCCACTGGGTAGACAGTGGGAATATATTTTGATTACTTATCATGGACTGGAAACTTGATCATCACAATAGTGAATCTATAAAAAGGGGAATGCAGAAACCAAGCACAATCTGATTCCTGGGGAGGAAAAAAAAACAAAAACAAGCGTAAAAGCCAAGCTTAAGACATGAAGTACTTGTCTACCACATAGAAAATAATTTTAGTTGCCATGACCATCAAGATAAAGGCCTAGAATTTTCTCCATTCTCCAATTAAGTTTTAAAAAAAGTCTCAGAAAGAAATTATGCCCAAAAGGTAGAAATTTAAAGAATTTCCAAAGGATATGAATGTAAGAAACCCATAGAGATAACAATGAATTGACAATGGAGAATACTGACCATCCAGGCTCATTTAGCATTTTTTTCTCCTCCTCCTCCTCCAGTCTTCCTATTTCTATTGAATGAACCATAAGAACCACAAACCTGGTTTGGGGATCCATTCAGCAGTTTTCCTGTTCCTGTACATGCTACTCTTTACCTCAGCATTCTGTCTTAACAAGCAATAGACTTCAATTTTGCTCATTTACCTGTGAAGGACAGAGTAATAAGACATGGTTTACACAGTGGCCACAAGATTAGGGAATCCTAATGTGTCAGAAACTGTCCAGAACACCCACTCTGCTCTCCCCTCCTTTCCCCCAAGCCTGCAAGCATTAGCAGACATTGACTCCAAACCTATTAACTAAAGAAAGGAAAGAACTGAACAAGGGGGTAGTGTATGAGCCTGTATTATGTCTAAAGGAAAGAAAACTGGCATCTAGCTGGGACGTCTTGTTTTTCCAGAAGTTTCTAGAGTTGCGGATTGAGACCAGTGAAAAGTGAATTCCTCAAAATGAGAATAGGCTAAAACAATTTTGACATCCAATTATATAAGTCCAGGACAAATGCACTATCAAAGAGAAGGGAATCAGAAAGTGAATGACAAGTGAATAGGACCAGGTGAAGATTTCTCAAAAAATGTATGAGATGGAGTGGGTCAGACCCTCGGCCTAAGTTTCAGGAAGTTGCCTGATCCCTATTCTCAGAGGGCTGTAGGGCAGAATAGGTCAGATGTTGGGTCTAAGGTTCGGGAAGTTACATGTCCCACAGGAAGTAGCATTGCTGACCATTGGTCAATGATTACTTTCTTTTCAGTCCATCCAATGAACCCAAGACTTTTGCTATTTAATCAATTCACCATTTCCAGCTCACCTCCAGGCATTATGCGGGGAGATTGGTGCTGAAAGGCTTTGTGTCTGCTCAGTTGGTGTGTTTGGACCTCTCCTTGCAAGGATGGAATAAATGCTTTCTCTTTATATCTGAAGATGCCTCTGAGTAGTCAATTTTGGTAAGGTGGTCTAGCACCTCATCCCATACACAGGGGAATATAAGGAATAAATATAAGGGGGAGTAATACTTATGCACATTCAGTTACAAAATGCTTCTTAAGAATAAATAATTTAAATTTGTAACTGGGCTATAGAATTGTAAATTATTAAACATATGAATCAATAATAAGAGAAATGCAAATAAGAACAATCAGGAGATCTCATTTCACACCCAGGAAATTGGCAGATGATAGACAAAATTTGGGAAGAGTCATTGTTGGACAGGTTGTGGAAATGCATTGTTTAGTATAGTCTGGAATTATTACAACCATTTGTCAAGAGATTTGAAATTATGTAAATAAATGTTTATAACTTTTGACCCAGAAATTCCATTATACTTTAGGATAGGCATATTCCCTAAAGAGATCACAGATACAAAGTATAACTATACATTAACATATTTATAGGAAACCTTTTTGTGGTAGCAAAGAATTGGAAACAAAGTAGATGCCCATCAATTGGGCAATGACTGGTACATGAATATAATGAAATGTTATTATACTGTAAGAATGTTGTGTGTAATAAATATAGAAAAATATGGGAAAACACAAACTAGTTCTAAGTATGCAAAGCCAAGAAAATTATGTATGACTACAATATAAAAAGAAAGAACAAACACAAAATGATGAAAAACAAATGTTGCTAAATCATAAAGACAAACGACCTCAAAAAAGAAACATGAGAAAATACTTCCCCTTACTTCTTTGCAAAAATAACTGTGTGTGTGTGTGTGTGTGTGTGTGTGTGTGTGTGTATGTATGGTGGGTTGGATGGGTCTATAAGTGTGAAACATTCCACATATTTTAATATTTTTTCAATATATTAGAAAAAAATTTCCCCTCACCCTCTTTTTCTTAAAACTTCTTTTTGTTATAATAGTTGTCTGGGAAGAACGAGAACAAAGGATACAGGAGGAAATTTAGATGATGTAAAAACAAAACTATTAAAAATTCATATTTACCTAAAGAAAGTAATTAGAGTCTTTTCTAACCAACCTATACAAGCATTCTCCTTCATAGAGGGTCAAAGGTGAAAGACCTTGAATTCAAGGTAACCATATATCTTTCAGCAAAAAAGATGAATGCACAGAGATGTTATGTTTCCATGAAGGTTTTGAGATAACCTTATTCCCCTTCCCTCCCCCCCCCCAATGGCTTCTCATTTTGTCACAGGGTTCAGAGATAAAGTTTCACTCCATTATAATTTTAGTCCCTTTATTTTCAAATTATGGAAACTTTTTAAATTCTGACATCTTCAAAGGGGTACTCAAATTTAATTTTCTATCAGACTACCAGTATTCCCTAGTTGGTCATTAACATGTTTCTGATTTTTCAAAGTACCTCCTGAAAAACCACTCTCTAGTAATGATTTCATAAATAACTATAATGATAATAATTCCTTCATAGCTTTCGTCATGGTTTCTGATGGACTACCTTCTCAGAATATTGTAGCTAACTTTCAGTAAAACATGTGGCTTTTCTATTTTTATAGAATGAAAGGCTGACACTCAGGGAGCTTATAAACAAAAGCAAAAGACTTGGGAGTGTTCTATTTCATATCATAGGGATTCACATACTCTAAAATAATAGGATATTTCCTCAATGCTTCACAAGTAGAGGAAAAGATAAATAATTGTTAGACATTAATTTGTGGGATGGTTCTAAGTATAGATGGGAAGTTTTAGATATTCCCAATTGGAATACTGTTTTTGGACAAGTCATAGTATGCGTGGACACATGAACATACCTAGTTTCAGAGTAAGCAAAGTGTGCTGTAGTTTGTAAATTAGATAATCATTACTAGGTCAATGTTAACCTGGAGAGAAGTTCTTATTGCAAAATGATAGAAATCTGACACCAGTCCTATACTGTTGAATAATTTTTATCAATTTTTCTTTGGATGATAGTAGAGTTAGTTATATAATTTGCAAATGAAATAGAATTTGAAGTGATTACTCTTATTAGACAAATTAGACAGTTGAATCAGGATCCAGAAAGCTTTTTACATGCTATAGTCAGAAGCTGAATAAGATAAGATGAAATTTAATGAGAATTTATATTAATGAATTTTTACTTAAATTAAAAATGATCTATTTCACTAATATAAAATGGATGAGGCAGGGCAATAGTTAATGGGGGAAAAAACCTGGAATTTCCAATGGACTGCAAATTTAATATGAGTTAATACCAACTGAAAAAGCTAATGTTAACCTACTCTACTATAAGAGAGAAATCATTGACTTTTGATATATGATAGCCCTGATCTATTTGGTTCTGGTTAGAATACACTTGTAGTAATGTATTTGATTCTGGTTACCACATTTTAATAAAGATATTCACTAGGGAGTACACATCCAAAGGAAGCCAACCAAGAGAATGAGAACATTAGAAACTATGACATACAAGGATCAGCTCAAGGAACTGCTAATATGTAGGACAACAAAGAGAAGATACAATGGAGGAATGGTCAGAATGGTGATTCTCAGGTATCTGAAGGTCTGTAATATGGAAGAGGGATTAAACATCTTTTTCTTTGTCCTTAAGGACGAAGTAGGAGCAATGAATGTGAGTTACACACAAGCAATTTTGACTTGATAGAAATAGAAACTTCTTAATTCTAATAGGATTATTCATTCATTTATTCAGAAAACAGTTATTTAAAGCTTACTGTTCCAGACAATTTGTTAGGTACTGGGGATATAGAAACAAAGACAAAACACTATTCTATCCCCCCCCCCCAAAAAAAATGGACTTCTTCATTTTCAGATGAAGAAATTAAAACTATTTTCAATGTTCAAAGTCAAATGAAAAAATACTCTGAATCACTATTGATTAGAAAAATACAAATTAAAACAACTCTGAAGTATACATTTCAGATTGGCTATCACAGAAAAGGAAAATGATAAATGTTCTGCAGGATGGGGAAAATTGGGATACTAATGTATTTTTGGTGTAATTGTGAACTGATCCAACTATTATGGAAAGCAATTTGGACTGTGCCCAAAGAGCTGTGAAATGGTGCATAACCTTTGATCCAGTAATACCACTACTAGGTCTGTATTCCAAAGAGATCATTAAAAAAAGGAAAAAGACCCACATGTACAAAAATGTTTATAGCAGCTTCTTTGAGAAAATTGGATGCCTATCAATTGAGGAATGGCTAAATAAATTGTGATATATGAATATAATGTAATACTGTTCTGTAAGAAATGATGAGCAAACAGATTTCAAAAAATCTGGAAAGACTTACATGAATTGATGCCCAGTGAAGTGAGCAGAACCAGGTGAACATTTTACACAGTAACAGCAACATTGATGATCAACATTGATAGACTTTGCTCTTCTTGGGAATGTTCTAAGACATTCCAAAAGGCTATTTTTTTCTCTTTTTAATTATTTATTTTTAAGTTTTTTATTAAGGCTTTTTATTTTCAAACACATGCATGGTTAATCTTCAACATTCACCCCTGCACATAACCCTGTGTTCCAAAATTCTTCCCTTCCTTCCCCTCACTCCCTCCCCTGGACGGCAAGCAATTCAATATATGTTAATCATGTGTAATGCCTCCATATAAATTTCCACAATTATTTTGCTGCACAAGAAATATAAGATCAAAAAAGAAAAAAATGAGGAAGGAAACAAAATGTAAGCAAACAATAATAACAAAAAAGTGAAACTACTGTGTTGTACTCCACACTCAGTTCCCATAGTCCTCTCTCTGGTGCAAATGGCTCTCTTCATCATAAGATCATTGGAACTGACCTGAATCATCTCATTGTTGATAAGATTATCCCTATATACATTGATGCTGAGTGAAGCAAGCAGAGCCAGGAAAACATTGTATACAGCAACAATACATTGTGTGATGATTAGCTGTGGTAGACTTGGTTCTTCTCAGTGTTCCAAGGCAATTCAATAAACTTGGATAAAAAATGGCATCCACATCCAGAGAGTGACTTATGGAGATGGAATGTGGATCAATGCACAATTTTCACCTTTTTTTTTTTCTTTCTCATGACTTTTCCCTTTTGTCCTGATTTTTCTTTCCCAGCCTGACTCATATGGAAGTATATTTTAAAATGAATGTACATGTATAACTTTAAAAAATAAAATAAAAAATAAAGCTTAAAAATAGAATAGTGAGTCAGTCAGAATGTTGAAGAGTTTTACTTTCTGAATGATAAAATTTGGTGTAACTAGTGACCTCAGTGATCTTATATTTTATCCAGAATTTGGCATAGTATTTGGCACACAATAGACTTAATAAATGTTTACTTACTTACTGATTTATTCTTAGTCAGATATGATTCTCTACTCAAATGCATTCTTTTCCACAGTTCCTTTCTTGACCTGTTTGGCAACAATTAACTCACCATTATCAAGATAAGTTCTCTGCAAAAGAGAATTTTAAGTCTAGAAGCCAAATGTTCCAGCAATTTCTTTAGACCATCTGTTCTTCTCTGGAGCCCCAGCTAACAAGTGAACATCTGTAAAGGAACTGGTGATTCAGAGACATTATTTAAGGCTTTCTGTGCAGCTGGGTTATTTTTCCTTGAGGAAGGTCCAAAAGCTGAAACAGCAGAGTTTCTTCTAAATCTGTTTTTAAAATTTTCATGATATATTTTAACTTTAAAAGTTAAACCCCCCACCTAAAAAAAGTGAAATCCATTTTGATTTTTATAGGAACTTCAGTTCTTTAATTTAACTGTCAGTTACTTGGCAAAATTGAGGTTCAAGATGGCAGAAATTGTATTGTTCTTCATATATGGCATTCTATTTCTTATCACCATACCTTTGTAATGGCTCTACCCTCTGCTTGGAATGTAGTTCTGCTTTACCTCTTAGAATCCCACATTTCCTGCAGGACTTAGTTTTCAAGTACCACCTTTAGCATGAAGCCTTTCTTGATCCTCTCCTGTTGTCCCTCCCAACTAACATTTTGTAACTATACCTTTGTATATACCTTTATATGTATGAAAGAGACCGGATGGTAGAATGGATAGAAAGTCAGAAAGAGCTTCTTATAAATTCTAATTCCCTAAGACATTTCAGTTGTGTGACTTTGGGCAAATCTTGTAATTTTTCAGTACTCTAAGGTAATGGCATCAAATTAAAATGGAAATGCATATCTGGAATAGCATATTGACTTGGCAAATCATAAATTAACTTTATCCATGTTTTGTTGTATTTTTATTTATTTTGTCAAATGTTTCCAGTTACATTTTAATCTGGTTCAAATTAACCTGGATCAGAAGTTGGACATATCTGCTCTAGGCAACTCTCTAAGATGCAGTGAAGGTGCAGTGAAGATTTCTGTCTGAATTAGTGGAGGGAATTTTCCTAACTGAGATTTCCCTAAATAAGTGGAATCATAGGTCTGGTCCTTAACCTTGCTTTTATTTTATTTAAAAATTAAATTTTTTTCAATAGTGTTTTATTTTCCCAAATACATTTAAGATAGTTTTTAACATTCATTTTTGTAAGATTTTGTGTTCCAAATTTTTCTCCCTCCCTCCCTTAGCTTCTGTAAGTTAAATATGTGCAGTCCTTTTAAAAATATTGCCATATTTGTCATGTTGCATGAGAAATATCAGACCAAAACCAGAAAAAAAAAACACAAGAAAGAAAAAAGACAAACAAAAAGATGAAAAAAACTATGTTTAAATCAAAATTCAGTCTTGATAGTTCTTCTCTGGTTGAGTTTGGCATTTTCCATTCTAAATCTATTGTAATTGCCTTGAATCACTGCATTTTTAAGAAGAGTCAAGTCCATCACCATTATCACATAATCTTTTTGTTACTGTATACAATGTTCTCTTAGTTCTGCTTGCTTCACTAGCATCAGTTAAAGTCTTTCCAGGCTTTTCTGAAATCTTCCTGCTTATCATTTCTCATAAAACAATAATATTCCACTACATTGATATATCATAACTTATCCAGCCATTCCACAGTTGAGGGGAATCAATCAGTTCCTTGCTCTATAAAAATGGCTGCTTCAAACACTTTTGCACATGTGAGTTCTTTCCCCTTTTTTATAATCTTTTTGGGATACAGGCCCAGTAGAGACATAGCTGCATCAAAGGGTATGTACAGATTTATAGCCCTTTGGGCATAGCTTCATATTACTCTCCAGAAAGGTAAAATCAGTTCACAACTCCACCAGCAATGCATTACTTTCACAGTTTTCTCACATCCCCTCCAACATTTATCATTATCTTTTCCTGTCATCTTAGTCAATCTGAGGTACATAGAGTGGCATCCCAAAGTTATCTTAATTTGTATTTCTCTAATCAACAATGATGTATAGCATTTTTTCATGTGACTAATAGCTTTTGATTTCTTCATCTGAAAATTGGAGGATATGTCCTTTGACTATCAATTGGGGAATGACTTGTATTCTTATAAATTTGAATCAGTTTTCTATATATTTCAGAAATGAAGCTTTTATCAGAAACCATGCCTGTAAAAATTTCCCCAGTTTTTTGCTTTTCTTCTAATCTTGGCTATATTGATTTTGTTTGTGTAAAACCATAATCAAAATATCCATTTTGTATTTCATAATGTTCTCTAATTCTTCAACCATAAATTTCCCTCTTTGCCACAGATTTGACAGATAGACTATTTCTTGCTCTAATAATTTGCTTATGTAGTATGAGCTTTTATGCCTAAATCACATACCCATTTCAACCTTATCTTGTAATAGGGTGTTAAATGTTGACTAGCTTCTGCCATACTATTTTCCAATTTCCCTAGCAATCTTTGTCAAAAAGTGAATTCTTATCCCAGGAGCTGGAGTCTTTGGGTTTATCAAACACTAGAATACTGTAGTTATTGACTATTGTGTCTTGTATACTTAACCTATTCCATTAATCCACTACTCTATTTCTTAGCCAATATATGGTTTTAATGATTGCCATTTTATAATATAGTTTTAGGTCTTATACAGTTAGGCCATCTTCCTTTCCCCATTAGTTCCTTTTATATTCTTGATCTTTTTTTTTTTTCCAGATGAATTTTGTTCTTTTTTTTTCTAGCTTTATAAAGTAATTTTTTTAACAGTTTGGTTTGTATGGCACTACACAAGTGAATTAATTAGGTAGAATTGTAATTTTTATTATATTAACATGGCTTACTCATGAGCACTTGATAATATTTCAATTATTTAAATCTGGCTTTATGCGTGTGATAAGTGTTTTGTAATTATGTTCATATAATTTCTGGGTTTGTCTTGGCAGATCAGCACGCAGATATTTTATATTGTCCACAATTATTTTAAATGGGATTTTTCTTTCTAACTTCTTCTGCTAGGCTTTGTGAGTAACATATAAAAATACCAATGATTATGTGAGCTTTTTATATTCTGAAACTTTGCTAAATTTGTTAATTGTTTCGAGTAGTTTTTTAATTGATTCTTTAGGATTCTCTAAATATACCATTATATTTATGTGATAATCAACTAATTCCAATTGATTTAGGATGGAGAAAGCCATTTACAGCCAGAGAGAGCACTATGGGGACTCAATGTGAATCACAACATAGTATTTTCACCTTTTTTGTTGTTATTTGCTTGCTTGTTTTTTTCTTTCTCATTTTTTCTGCTTTTGATCTGATATTTATTGTGTAGCATGGTCAGTGTGGAAATGTGTTTAGAAGAATTGTACATGTTTAACCTACATTGGATTGCTTGCTGTCCAGGGAAGGAGGGAAGTGGGGAGAAGGGGAAAAATTTTGAACACAAGGTTTTGCTAGGGTGAATGTTGAAAACTATCTTTGCATGTATTTTAAAAAATAATAAACTATTATTATTATTAAAATATACTACTATATCATCTGCAAAGAATGACAGTTTTATATTCTTATTACCTATTCTAAGTCTTTCAATTTCTTTTTTCCTCTATTATTGTTAAAACTAGCATTTCTAGTACAATATTGAATAATAGTGGTGATAATGGACAATTTTGTTTCACCTTGGATGTCACTGGTAATGCTTCTAACTTATCTTATTTCTACATTCTTGAAATTTTATTTTTTAATTTAGGAATGGGTGTTATACTTTGTCACATTCTTTTTCTGCATCTATTGAGATGATTATATGATTTCTGTTAATTTTGTTATTGATGTGGTCAATTGTTCTGATACTTTTCCTGATTTTGAACTAGCCCAGCATTCCTGCTACATATCCCACTTGGTCATTATCCTGCTGATCCCTAACTTATTTGTTTATATATTTGTATTTTCTGAAAGACTGTCAGACCAATAAGAGCAGGGACTTTTTCACTTATGTCTTTATATTTCCCACATCAAACACAGTGTCTGGCACATACCTGTTAAATTGTTGTTGATTGATTATATTTGTGGCTTTTTCTTAAGAGATAAAGTCTAAAGTAATCATTTCATTCTTAGCTTGGGTCTTGCTCCTTATCTGGTATTGTAGCATTTGATAAATCTTTTTTCTTTTTTCTTTTTCTTTTTCTTTTTTTTTTGCTGAGGCTATTGGGATTAAGTGACTTGCCCAGGGTCACACAGCTAGGAAGTATCAAGTGTCTGAAACCAGATTTGAACTCAGGTCCTCCTAACATCAGGGCTGGTGCTCTATCCACTGCACCACCTAGCTGCTTCTGATGAATCTTTTCAATCCTGCTTAAGGAGCTATTCAATATTCAATTTAGTTTCTCAAAAACAAAATAGCCATTTCAGAATCACTGAGTTAATCTGTATTCTTGATTCTAGGAAGGGCATAGAAGTCCTACACATGTAGGGAACACTTGTAGTTAGAGAATATACATAAAAGATCATGGAACAAGAACCCATATAGCCAGTGTGCATATGTGAAGGGCACACACAAAGATTTCTTGTGGTGAGGGACTATGTGTGGCTGGAATAACTTATTTTTTGATCCTGAACTTCTCGTGTCCTTGAGGTTCAAAATTTTTCCTTTGTTGTTCAATTGTTTCTAACATGTTTTCATGACTCCATTTGGAATTTTCTTGGCAAAGATATTGGAGTGGTTTGTCATTTCCTTCTCCAGCTCATTTTATAATTAAAGAAACTAAGGCAAGCAGAGTTAAGTGACTTGTCCAGGGCCACACAGTTTATAAGTATCTAAGGCCAGATTTGAACTCAGGAAGAGTTCTTCTGACTCCAGATTCTATTCATTGTGCTTGGGGGTCATTTCTCTAATCTGGTGGTCACTCTACTGCTATCTGCTACCTTCTACTGGACTTCAGCTCAAGTCCATATGCTGCTTTTTTTCTGCCACCTACTGGGAAAGTGCCTAAATGAGGCAAAGACCCACTGCTTTTCTTTAGCATACACCTGAGGACTAAGAGACACCACATCCTGACAAGTGGACATTGTTCCAAGCTAAATTGTTTATTTTTTTAAATAAAATTAGCTGTGTTTAAAATAGAAAGTTTCAACCATGTTCCTTTTCTTACTTTCCCTATTTCTTTATACAATACCACCATCTTCCCTGCTTAAAACCTCAGAGCCATATTCTAGTCATATTCCATATTCTCTCTTGCCCTCAAGTCAGTTTGGTATTGTGGAAAGATTACTCAATTTAGTCCTTAACCACCTGGATTTGAGTTTGAGTTGCAACATTTTTACTTGTCATCTTTTTGACTTGGGGTGAATAATTTCATTTATCTAGGTCTAAGTTTCCTCATGTATTTCATTATCATTAAAGTCTTTTCTAGCTGTAATATTTTGTGATTCAGAACTCTACAAATTTGAGATCAAATAACATCAATTTTTCAAAATATCTTTTCTCATATCTATTGCTTCTACACTCGTTTAGTTCTTGGTTTTATTGTTCAGTTATTGGCAATCATGTTTGTCTCTTTGTGATTCCATTTGGGGTTTTCTCGGCAAATATGCTGGAGTGGTTTTGCTATATCCTTCTCCAGTTCATGTTAAAGATGAAGGAATGGAAGCAAATGGATTAAGTGACCAGGGTGAACAACTAAGAGGACCTTCTCCATTAACCATCTAGAATGTATTGACTACACAATTCATAGTGACAGGGCACCCCATCTTATTAAAATATTAAATTTTATTATTCAAAACTACCAAAATGAAATAAGTGGATAATATAATAGACAACTATTACCTTAAAACAATAGTGGGTTTTTAAGGTAAATTTGTAGCATATATACTTCTAAAAATTTTACCTTGATAATTCATTTGGATTTGTGTATAAATAGTATTTGGTTTGTGTAAATAGTATTTTCCAAAATAACCTATATGTATTTTCTTCAATCTGATTCTCATTATGACCTCTAGTTTTCAGTTCCAAGTCATTTTCTTCAAATTCTACTTTAGAGTTGAAATTTTCCATTCTTTGTTTAAACTCAAAGATCACTTAAAAATTTAAAGCAAAAGTTGGAGAGACAGCCCTTTAGCTTAATCTGAAAAACACTCTTGGAATTTATTCATTTTATGGTTTCATAAATAGGCTCCAAGTGATAAAGGGTCTTGCCTGAGATTACACGGCTAGTAAGAGGCAAGTTTGGGACTTGAACCCAGAACTCATGATTCCACTGCATCAACTAGTTTGATTAGCACAGAAGTGGGGTTCATTATGCCCATGGATTCTATGGGCACCAAAGAGGGGGATAAAAAGGGATAGATGTGAACTTCAAATCCTTCCTGCCTGAATTATTTTCTTATATATATATATATTTATCACTTCCTAGTTTTTCGTTCAAATGGGCATTTAAAACATCATGGACTATCTACAATTATACGGTAGGGCATGAAGGCAAAAAATTGTACTTCTCCTAAAATTCATAGCTTTTCCAGAGCATATCACAGTAGTTTGTATACAGTAGGTATTCAATAAATATTTGTGGAATTCAATTGAATTTCATAGTCCTTAAAAGACTGATCTCTGTTTTGTTTTGTTTTTCCTTGAAAAATTCTTGCAAGATGAAAATTAGCTATTGCAGATAGAAACACTTAGGAAACTAATACATTATTTATAAAAGTCAGAATTTTGATGATGAGGATGATAAAGTTGAAATGGATAATCTTCAAAATCTTGTTTTTTGTGACAATGGAGCTTACATGGACAAGTAATGTGACCTGGACTTTCCCAAGTGAGTATAAGACGGTCAAGGTCCATGTGAGACATTTTTTACTCTAGAGAGAGTGACTCAATACTGTGTAAAGTGACATTCAGCTAGACTATAGCACCCATGTTTTATAACACAACCCACTTGTTGTAATTTCTCTCAATTTAAGTATCAAGGAAGAGTTAATGAAGAAAAAACAGCTTGTATAAGTCTGCTCCTACAATCTTTCCAGTCCTTTCATTTGCTAGTGTACCTGAGTCATGACATAATTATCTGGTATGATATTGAATCTGCAGGAAAAAAAGATGGAAAGTATAGGTAAAAAGATGAGAAAATGATTAGAATTGGGTGTTTTTTAAACACTTATTTTCAGTTGCTAATTGCTTTACTTTTTCCTTCTTTGTATAGCACCAGTGAGGTATTGTTATATCTAAATTTTCCCAGAATCACACTACTTTAGAGTTGGAGAAGACCATAACAATGGCATGGCATAGTAAAAGATTTGAACTTTAGCTCTTCCACTTTCCATTTGGGTGACGTTGGTCAAGTTACAATCTTCCTGAGCTTTAATTTTCTCATCTGAAAAATGAGAACAGATGACTTCTGAAATCCTTTTCACTTCTAAATGAAATATCTAATGATCCTCTGGTGATGAAAGTGGTAGATGTTAATATGCTAGCCAATTATGAAATCTTATCTTGTTGCCATCACATTTCCATATCTGTGACTTTTAGAAGTGGGAATTCAGCTAGCAAGTGTTGATTCTTTCAGAAACCTGCCACAGGTAAGTGATTTTACTTTGTCATAACCATCTCTTTTCCTCATTAGCCATTATAAGCAAATGAAATATAGTTCCTCATCAGGAAAAGGCTATGGATCCTTGCATTTTGTTACTTTTGTTGTGATTTGTCCTTTGTTTTTGAAGAAGATTAATGGCATCACATGTGATGTCTTGACTTGCATGTGAATTAGATTTAAATCAGGTAGAGTTGTGCAAAAGTCAGCCTTACTCACTCTTCCAGTGTCATCAAAGTCCAGTGCAAGACAAAATCAAGGTAATGGGTGATTGCCAGAGACCGTGTCCTTGGAATCAAAGAGCTACATGCCCTGGGAATCAGAGAGCTAAGAAGAATGCAGTTTCCCACATATAAATTCTGAAACTATAAACAAACTATTCATCCCAAACTCCTGAGACAAGATAATGTGTGTCCCAGGAAATTGGCCCTATCAGCCCAGGTGCGAGATAACAGCCAGGCTCCAGGATGTCTGCCACACATCTGGTGTAACATTCTTTACTTTGCAACCCCCCATTCAGAAATGTATTTAACCAAACCCTCTTCACTCATTAAACTGAGACTTTGTTTTCACCCCAACTGGTCTCCCTCCTCATTTCTAACCCCATTACTTTTCAGGCCTAGCCTTACAGACAAATGCCAGCCTCGGAGCCCACACTTTGATGACCTGCAGGACGGGTCAATTGGCGCCCAAACGTGGGGCCCCGAGGCTGAACATTTACCCGGCAGATTAAGAAGAGGTAAGAAGAAGCTTGTCCGGACCCCTACGAGATCGCTCTACCGCAGAGAGCCACGCAGATCGCTCTACAGAGAGCCACGCAGATCGCTCCACAGAGAACCCCGCAGACCGCCCCACGGAGAACCCCGCAACTGAAAGGTGAGTAAGCATCTGCCGCATTCATGGGAACTAGAAAGAGGAGTAAAAATTCCCCATCAGGGATCTTTGAGATCCCCCCCCCCGTCAAGTCTATCTACCCCCCGCTTCCCAAAGAAGGGACTCCCCCCATAGAAAGCAATCTCGCATGCCCCGTCTTCCCCGCCCCCCAACCTAAACTCCCTGTAAAAACTCAGAATGCCCTTAGTGCCTCAGACGTTGGTGAATTAGAAAGTGAGGCTGCAGGGTATATTCCACCTCCTTACAGCTTGCCCTTTCTTACTGCCCCGATAATTAATTACCCAAAGTGGTGAGACCCTTGAAGAATAACCTCCCCTCACTCACAAAAATTAAAAACCCCACCCCTGCACAGCTTGCTTTCTCTGTGTTAAGAAGCCAGATGTGTTATATGTTTGTTTAATGTTGTAACTGTGTAGTCTGTGTGATGTGTGTTCTATGTTCTGTGTGATTTGTCTGTTTTATTGGTTGGAAAAATTTTTAAGAACATCGTTGCAACTATGCTTACTAAAACGGAGCTCCATGTCTGTCTGTGTGTGTCTGTGTTAAAAGTTAGCAAACTTGTAAGAGATAAGGATTCAGCCTCTGTGTGCAGGCTTAGCAAATATCAAGAAGCTTGAAAAATCTTTCTCTCTCCCTCTCTCTGTCTCTGGCTGACTGCAGCAGCCTGTGAGACAAAGGGAGAAAAGTGAGAGAAAGGATTGAAAGGGATTTGGAATTTCGGAAAGTTAAAATACAGCCCCTAGTCTGTTTTTGCTGATTTAAAAGCTTTGTCAAGTTTAAGAACAATGATTAAGAAATTTGGGGATTGGTTGTTTGAAAATTTGCTTGTGATTTTAAAAAACTTTTAACCTGTTGTACTAATTTTGTAAGTACATGGATTTTAGCTATTTTAAACGGACAGAAAAGGTTTTTCCCCTTGAAACAAAGCCTACTAGAGTAAAGAGCAATAAAATTCAAGCTTATCCTGGCCTGGGCAATAAAAAGCTCTGGAGATAAGATGCTAATAGCTGTTAGTAGGAATGTGGTAAAAGAAAAAAAAAACTTTTAAAAACAGCTGTATTAGTTTGATTCAGTTTGTTACCTTCTGAAATATATTGAGTTATTTATTAACATAAGTTATACTTTAAAACCAGCTCTGCTGGACATGTGTGGGTTTTTGGAGGTTCAGGGAGAAAGAGAAGGTTGGAAATGGGTGAATTTGGGAAGAAACCTGATATTGGGAAACTGATGGGTTAAATCTTGAAAAGGATCCCCATTAGGAAATTTGAATGGGGAACCTGAGGGAAGTTTTTTCTAGGGGGCAGGAGTGGGGGAAGGGTGGCCATGTGGAATCCTCTCCTCCCCTCACCCCTCTAGAGTGTGTTACTGCCGTTTTTTTTTTCTTATCTGATTACGGCCAGTTCAGCAAACTGATTTTTAAGGACATACTTTTAAGTTAATTGATTTTAAGTTTCTTGATACATAAATATTTTCTTGGTTAAGAGATATGGTCATAAATGTGATCCATATGTTGGTACGAATATTTCTAAAAATTTAATTGCTATGTTAAAAAAAAAAACCTTCTTGAATTCTTTTATGTGAAATTGGGTGTTTTGTATAAGTTTAAATTGATTGTATTGGGTCACTCTGAGGTCATTTAAAGGGCCTCTGAAAATAATAGTTTTTTCTTTGTCCTTTTGAAAATGTTTCTGTTATGGACAATATGCAATTTGGGATATTTTTCTATGTATTGGGTATTTTAAAAGCAAAATGATTTGTATGTATAATGTTCACTCCTGTAACATCTACCCAGATATGATAATTGTTCTAAGTTGTGAACTTACTGAGACGAAATTTCTTTCTGTTATTACTACATGGTTATGATAAATAATTGTTTAAGAGTTATCAGAAATTTGATTAATGACATCTGTTATTGGAGGTAAAAATTTTTTTGGGCTTAGAATTAATTAGTTAATGCTATTTGGGAGTTTTAAAGCTCCACCCTGTGACAATTACTGGGACAATTGATAAGCAGTTAAAATTCGATTATGTTCTTGCATTTTTCCTTTTGTAACTGATCTCTCTGATCAGAGCAATGGTCAATAGAACTGTTAATGTAATTCAATTATGTTATGCCTTACTATTTTCAGTCTGGTTATATGTAATCATTGTATCCTATATGCTTGGGCAACCAAGTATTTCGCCTAGTCATCTGTCTGTTACTGGATATTGGTGTTTTGTTTCTTTAAGGTTTCTACATGATAAGAGGACAATTAGCAGGGGTCTGTGAGACTTCACTGATGTTACAACTTGGGACTGCACCCGTTTGCTTGGCCTGTAAAGCAAACTCATTTCTTCACATAGGAAATATTTTGGCCTCCTCATATTTTGCAGCAGTCTGGTGAACTGAGTCTTTCTATCTGAGACTGATCTAATCTTTGTGCTAGATTTGTGTTTTTGCTCTAGATTTTGGTCAAATTACAGATATTGGCCTGCTTCTGGAACCTGGATCAACTATGATTGTCACCACGGCACACACCCACTCTGCATGGAATGAGAGCCTCCTATCACTTCACAGCCTGAAGCAGCAGTTTGTACATGAGACCATGGACTGGACTCTGCATCGAGTGTACTTTGGACGGATATAGAAGACTTTGGGAATGGTTGATGACTGACTGTTAAACCTTGCCTGGACCATCTATTACTGTGTGCTTAAGATTTGGGATGGGATTTGTTAAAACTGTGTAATTATTGCTGTTATGTCTGAGGGATTTTTAGGAAATGCTACTGTACTAGTCTGTTATGTATAGGGATTTTGATTCACTCTTGGGATTTATATGGGCAATGGTCATTCGATAATTCCTTTCTATGAGAAAAAAAAAAAAGGGGGAAGGAAGAGGTAGAACATTGGGGAACCTGGTATATATTTTTTCTAAATACCTGAAAGAATGGGAACGCCTAGCTCCTATTCACTTTGCCTTAAGCACTTTTGCCCCACCCCCTATCACTAGTTCAGATTGAATTTGGATGCTTTAGTCTTAGAATCCCTTATTTTGTTAAAACCTCAACATCAACGAGCCCATCGGAGGCTCACTGAAATTTAATGACCAGTTGCTAGAAGAGCCTTGGTACCGACGGGTCAGGTCTAGGCTATGCCCCCCCTTTCAGCAGGCAGTGGTCTAGCCAATGACGGGATTAGTGTGACCCCGGGTGGTGGATGCTTTGAGGTTGACTTATTATTTTTTAATTTTGGAGCCATGGCAGTAAGACCACGCAAGTGCCATGACGGGCAACCTCGAGAGGTCAGGCCACCCACTTAAGACAGGGTTCGGCATGGTGTACCCCCGAGTTGGTATGGCTGACCCCGATGACCTAAGACAGCATTTGGTGGCATGCATCCTCCTTTCTAATGATTGGTGATACTAAGACATTGTAACATTGGTTGTGTGTCAACACTCGCTCCCCACAACCGGAAGCCGGTCACATAGCCTAAGACAGGCCTCCCACCCGTGCATAAATAAAAAATAAAGGGGGATATGCCAGAGACCGTGTCCTTGGAATCAAAGAGCTACATGCCCTGGGAATCAGAGAGCTAAGAAGAATGCAGTTTCCCACATATAAATTCTGAAACTATAAACAAACTATTCATCCCAAACTCCTGAGACAAGATAATGTGTGTCCCAGGAAATTGGCCCTATCAGCCCAGGTGCGAGATAACAGCCAGGCTCCAGGATGTCTGCCACACATCTGGTGTAACATTCTTTACTTTGCAACCCCCC
Source organism: Antechinus flavipes (assembly GCF_016432865.1). Taxonomy (NCBI): domain Eukaryota; kingdom Metazoa; phylum Chordata; class Mammalia; order Dasyuromorphia; family Dasyuridae; genus Antechinus; species Antechinus flavipes. The sequence goes on from NC_067403.1 coordinate 136,295,663, forward strand.
ATTCAGAAATGTATTTAACCAAACCCTCTTCACTCATTAAACTGAGACTTTGTTTTCACCCCAACTGGTCTCCCTCCTCATTTCTAACCCCATTACTTTTCAGGCCTAGCCTTACAGACAAATGCCAGCCTCGGAGCCCACATTTTGATGACCTGCAGGACGGGTCAGGTGATGGCCTAGAATGCAGTAGATAACTTGGCATCTGACCAAGCTGTAAGTGCTCCATGATGCTTTCTTCAGCTGCCCATATGGCTTTCTCACTATCCATTCTGCCAGGGGAAGTCTTCACATTCTTGGGGTGACATCCAATTCACAAATGGATTTGTGGCCTTAACTTAGTTTAACCTGTTTACCATGACGTTTTTACTAGACTATAGCTGCTATGCATGCTATGGTTTCTTGAAGTCACAGATGAGATTTGAGTGACAAGTGAACAACAAACTTAAAAGGGCTTGGCAAACCAGAGGTGTTAGTCCTCCTGAACACCCCCTATAATATATTCTACAATAAACAATTTAGAAATCTGGATTTCACCTGCATTTTTCTTTGCCTTAGAAGATAGCTCAACAAAGCAGACAAGGCCATTAAATTTTCCATGAATGGTTTATTATCTCCTCTGGGCTCATTCTCCCAATTCTTATAATTATTGGCAAGTCATGCTTAAGAGGCAGCTGAGTACTTCTCCCCAAAGTATTCTATGGATAATACCAATAAGTTATGACTTTTAATATTCTGTCTCATGAGCTTCCATTTAATGTGGTCACCCTAATATGAATCAACAAGTTTGCATCAGTGATTTTTTACAAAAGAATGTTAACTGGGAAAAAATTGCAAGATGAGTGGTTACAAAATAGTCTCACCAAACTGGGAAGTGCATTCATCCTTTTACTCTCCTCCCAAAGATCTTTGGGGACAGTGGGTTCAAGTTTAATGTAGAAAGGAATCTTACTCAGGGGATGTAAGACTAAGGTGACTCTTGGGATTACTGATTCTGTGAGTTCTTTCCTTCCTTCATAAAATCCCTACTAAGTTTAATTCAGGGGATTGTGTTGGCAATATACAAACCAGACTAGGAAGTAAGCAACAGATCTGAATTTATTTGGACATCTTTTTGTCTTCAAGGCTGGCTCTCTCTATCCACTGTGCTAAAATGTCTTTCATTTTGTAGAAAATAAAAATTAAGTTACATTCCAATTTTTGATTCCTAATCTTTTTCAGGATTTCTGTGGGAAGAACCCAATTAGATGTTGGACTTGAATAAATTTCCTATGTAGGACCCATCTTTGTTGAAAAAGATTTCTTTTAAGCATTTTGGATTTAGGACTGAGAGATTGACACAAATCTATTATTTAAAAAATATCTTAAGGATTCCATGCTTTCCACAAGAGTAGGTTGCAATGACCTACTTTCATCCAAATGGAAAAAGAATGCTGCTTTCATCAGAGTACTTGATGTTTAATGAAAGGTCAATATAAATATTCTTCCTGATAGTAAAATAAAGGTCAAATTTTTTGGTGGAGGGAGAGAAGATGATGAGTGAGGATAACAAAGGAAAGAATTGCCTATTTTGTGTGTGTGTGTGTGTGTGTGTGTGTGTGTGTGTGTGTGTGTGTGATGAATCCATTTCTCTCCTTTGGGTGATATTTAGATCTTAGCTAAATAGCCCTTGGAAATCATCACTTTTGAAAATATGTCATTTGATATGTGTTGAACTCCTGCTTTCTGAAAGAAACTTTTCCCAGTCCCATTTAATCTTATTTTCCTCCCTCTGAGAGTATTCCCAGTTCATCTTGAATATGTATCTTATTTGCTTATAGCATGTTTTGCCCTCTATTTTACTTTGAGCTTCTTGGGAACTGGGATTAATTTTCCCCTTTTTCTTTGTATCTATAGCCCTTAGCACAATTCCTGGCACATAGGAAGCACTTAAGAAATGCTAGATGATTGATTGATTGACTTATTGTATGATTCTCTAAACACTTGAAATGATGTAATTCAAAGTAACTTCTTAGTTCAAGCATATGATACATACATATCTGACACAGGCTTGTTCTACATGCATTTGGTTAGTGTCTTTACCATGTATTCCCTAGATGAAGCTCTCCTATGGAAAGATACATATAACTTCCTGCATATCCTAAATTCCAAAAGGAACAAAGAGAGACTCATAATGAAAAGCAACTTTTTTTTTTTTAAATGGATCTGAGCCAACAGACTGGATCTTTATTCTTTTCCACTTGATTTATCTTAATGATACTCTGTCAGGGAAGTCTTTCAGAATTCTGTGTAATGTCCTTTCCAATCAGAGCAGCATGGGCCTGGGCCTCATAAAGCCCAACAGAAGATTACTGGCTCTTCCTTTGCACAAGTCTCCCTGCATCATCACTGGTGACCTGAGACCAGTTACCGCTGGAAGAATGTGATTGACAAAAAGCTTTTACTTTTAGGACCTATGGTTAGAAAAATTAATTTTTATGACTGTTTAAGCTTTTCCAAAGCCTGTTTTGAATTTAAGCCCCACTCTTCATTCCTTTTCCTCAATTAGACATTGGCCTGTGAAATCATGGTTCAAATTAGTTTTATGTTTAGACAGAATCCAGTGTTAGTGCATTCAGTGGTCAACCCCTCCCTTCAGCAGAGGAGCACAGGCAGAGCCCTGAGCTAGACAATATAAAATAAAATTTAGCTGCTGACAAATCATCGGATGCTTCTGGAGAAGGCCAAACTATAGAGTGAACAAGCCTCTTAAGCTGAGCCAGTGGAAAATATGAAAGCAGATTCTTCCCTTCCCTGGCTCCTATTTTGCCCATAAAGAACTCTGAATTTACTACCTTCATGCTCAAGAATTAGCCAAGGGAAATATATTCTCTACAATAGTTAAGAGTTGTCTCAACTTATTGAAGAAACTCAGGGAGACTTGGTAACTATTAGTGAATCAAAATGCATCTATTAAGTACTTCCTATATGTCAGGCACTATATCAAGCACTGAGGATAAGAAATAAATCACCCCCCCAAAAAAAGTCTCTGATATTCAATAGCTCATAGTCTAATGAAGGAGACAAAATGTAGGCAGCTGTTTACAAAAAAAGATATACATAGGATAAATTGGAGATAATCAACAGAAGGCAGGAATTAGCATTAAAAAAGGATCAGAAAAGGTTTCTTGTAGGAAGTGAGATTTTAACCTGGGCTTTAAGGAAGCCAGGTCAGCCAGGTCAGCCAGGAGATAAGGATGACAATCAATCAGTCAGTCAGTCAATAAAAATTTATTAGACACCTACTGATGAGGTGTATGAATGAGTGTGACTCCTTTTCCTGGGAGATGCAGGTTCAGAAGTAGGTTCAGAAGCGAAAGAATTCATTAACCCCAAAGGCTGTGACAAAAGTAGAAAGTTTTATTTTTCATTAAGAGGCTTTCCCTTAGTGGGATTTTCTCAATGGAGAGAATCTGCAAAGAAAAGGTTTCCAGAAGACCTATTTTATGGGAGAGGTTTGATAATCAAACCAGGATTTCTCAATTGAATGTAAAGTCTTTCTTGAAACTGTGACTTCCCAAAAGATCAATAGGAGTTTCAATTTGCCCTTGAATGGTATTGCTTATCTCCCTTTTGAGAAGATGTGAAACTATTTGGAGTCTGGGTTTTTGCAAATTAAAGGAGACATGGTTTTTGTGATTTTACAAGATTTTTACAGAGTTCACTCAGGTCAAACAGAGTTTACTCCTGTCATCACTATGTGCCCAGAACCATAATAAATGCTAGGAATCTAAAGAGTCAAATGACAGTCTTTGTCTCCAAGGATTAGGAAGAGAATTCTAGACATGATGGGGACAGTCAGCCAAAATACCTAGATTCTGTGACTTAGTGCTTGGTGGTTTTTGTACTAGAATTCAAGTCAATTCAATCTTGTTAGAGTTCAAATGTTGGAGTTTGTTCTTCTCAGGGCACAGCCGGTTTAGAGGCTTAGAGCCCTTCGGATGTCTCCAAATCCAAAGGTTCTGTCCTTCAGCCTCTGCCTCTGCTTTCTTCTGCCTCCAACAGAGATGGAAGATCTCTCTTATCTCCTTCTGGGGAGCCCAGCCACACTTGCCGCGGAGAGAGGGCTTCTGGCGTAGCTCCACTGAAATCTGTCAAAAGTGTTCTCTGCAGCAGAGTCGTTTCTCTCGAGTCTAGCGCGATCAGCCAGCCAAGAGGAAAAAAGTGTATTCTGGAATGGCTGTCTCGCCTTATATGTGAACCTTCTGAGAGAATGGGATTATGGGTTTTCTCCCATAGTGCTCTCTGGCCCAAAGAGCTTTAAGGTGTGGTGTAGAAAGTGTACTTTTTGAAGCTAGCATACTTGTGGAGTCCAATGAGTAAAGGTGGGAACACAAGCCTTGTCTTGATTAGTTCTACTTAGTACCTTGTTTCAGGTTCTGGCCAAAACAACTTCTTGTAAGATTAGATCAACTCTAATTACTTAGCAGTTAGTAAGGATTCCAACATCTCCCCCTTTCTTTTGTTTTAAAACATAGGGGGTTTCTAAGGGGGTACACATAAATCCATCAATATGGGTCAGAACTTTGTAACAAATATACATGGTATACATAAATCCATCAATATGGGAGGCATTATACATAATTTACATGAGCACATAGCAATATAACACAGGCTAGTAGTAATGTAACAAATAACAAGAATCAATCTGAAAATTTACACATGTCCATAAGTCCTAGAAACAGTCCAATAGGATTCCATTGTCCATTAGTTCATGTGCCAGGAATCTAATAATTCTTGTGAGCACAATCAGCAACAGAACCACCGGATATTTCTTGGGTCTTCTCCTTTGTTTCAAGGGTCTGCTCCATCTTTCTGCGATGGACAAGGCAAATGCGGCTCATAGGCACCCATCTGATTCCTTCTCCACCTGTAGAGATGCAAGCAAATCCTCTCCCCCAAGCAGTTAGCCTATCTGGTCCCTTCCATTCACCACTTTCTGGGTCTCTCCACATCACCTGGCGATTATCTAAAGATAGTGGAGCTGCTCGCACTGGACACTGCTCTTCTGGTGGGTTATAAAACCTGTATGCTGGAGCCAGTGCATCTTTATCAAAGATTAAAAAATTAATGGTATAGAGAACTAAATTTAGAAGTTCTCTAGGGTTACCCGTGGCTCCCCCTTTCTTTTGTTTTTGGAGGAGTGTCTTAATGTCTCTGTTTCTTCTTTCTACTATTGCTTGACCTTGAGGATTGAAGGGTATGCCAGTAGTGTGTAAAATCTTATACTGTGCACAAAAGTGTTCAAAATGTTTGGAGGTATATGCCGGTCCATTATCTGTTTTTATTTCTTGTGGCACACCCATAATTGCGAATGCTTGAATGAGGAATTCAGTGACCACTCGGGCTGTCTCTTTTGCTGCTGGTATGGCAAAAGTGAATCCTGAAAAGGTGTCTACCACAACGTGGATAAAAGACAGACGACCAAAAGATTTATAATGAGTCACATCCATTTGCCAGATTTCATTGGGTCTCAAACCACGAGGGTCCTTCCCTGGAGGCAGTGTAGGAGCGTGGAAGGGAAGGTTGGAATCCTTACTAACTGCTAAGTAATTAGAGTTGATCTAATCTTACAAGAAGTTGTTTTGGCCAGAACCTGAAACAAGGTACTAAGTAGAACTAATCAAGACAAGGCTTGTGTTCCCACCTTTACTCATTGGACTCCACAAGTATGCTAGCTTCAAAAAGTACACTTTCTACACCACACCTTAAAGCTCTTTGGGCCAGAGAGCACTATGGGAGAAAACCCATAATCCCATTCTCTCAGAAGGTTCACATATAAGGCGAGACAGCCATTCCAGAATACACTTTTTTCCTCTTGGCTGGCTGATCGCGCTAGACTCGAGAGAAACGACTCTGCTGCAGAGAACACTTTTGACAGATTTCAGTGGAGCTACGCCAGAAGCCCTCTCTCCGCGGCAAGTGTGGCTGGGCTCCCCAGAAGGAGATAAGAGAGATCTTCCATCTCTGTTGGAGGCAGAAGAAAGCAGAGGCAGAGGCTGAAGGACAGAACCTTTGGATTTGGAGACATCCGAAGGGCTCTAAGCCTCTAAACCGGCTGTGCCCTGAGAAGAACAAACTCCAACATTTGAACTCTAATACATGATGCTCTTCATATTCTGCTCTATTAATGGTAGAAAGAGCATTAGCTTTGAAATAAAGGAGAGTGGAAAGAAAGGAACGTGCTCGATTGAAGACAGTGAAGTTTAATGCAAAGCCTGGTGTGATCGATGCCAAAGGGTCATTCAATGACAAGCGTAAAAAGAGCTTCATCTTTTCACGAAAATTCCCATTCTACAAGAGCAAGGAGCAGAGTGAGCAGGAAACCAGTGATCCAGAACGAGGACAAGAGGATCTCATTCTTTCTTACGAGCCTGTCACAAGGCAGGAAATTAATTATACTAGGCCAGTTATTATTCTGGGTCCTATGAAGGACCGGATCAATGATGACTTGATATCAGAATTCCCTGACAAATTTGGCTCCTGTGTACCTCATACCACAAGGCCAAAACAACTTCTTGTAAGATTAGATCAACTCTAATTACTTAGCAGTTAGTAAGGATTCCAACACAATCTAATAAGGATACATATCAGGTTATGATGTACTAGTTCTGATACTGGGATAAAAAGAAAAAAAAATCAACCTCAAGGTCATGGGGGGAACCCTCAAACTGTCCCGACTTTGGGGTAAACGCTTGAGAAACTCTCCTGGAACTCTGGAGAAACTCTTTTGGAGGAGGCCTGCCTCAGGGAATCAAGATAAAGTGCTTTCATTCTGTTATCTTGGTGGGACTAGTTGAGTCCAGGATCACTTCCTACTTAGCTCAAACTTAAGTCGTCTCATTTAGCTGGAGATCTAGATTTCTATTGACCCCTATTGAGCTGAAGATTGACTCAGGACCACTCCCAGAAAATGGTCCCATTTTACTGGAAATCTAGGACTGGGGGCAGTAATCTCATTCAATTGAAACTTCAGTCTCAAATCGCTTTTAAAGAGCAACTTTGGGGCTCATTTCTTCGCAGAGGGCCAAAGCAGGAATATGTCATGCCAAGGGACCTCTCCTTGGCATAGCTGCCTGTGAGGACCCCCTGCTCACTGAGAACTTTTCTCATTGTTAATCCCTCTTTATCTGCCAGGATTTCTCTGCTAGACCTTTACTTTTCTGTCAGGACCTTGCCACTAAGGAAGTCAGCCTCCTAGCAAAAGCTGACTTTTTAGTGACAATAAATTTCTTTTCTTCTAGTCTAATTTTTCAAGTTTGTAAATTCTTTTACAAAGGACCTGCCAACCAGAAGGGATTCCCACAACTCTCTGCCCTGTACCAAACCTCATCAAAGAGACTTACATTCTATTTATAAAAAGAAGTAGCTTTTTGAGGGAAGGGTGATTTTTCCCTTGATTTAGTAGAATGAATGTTATCTCTGGAGTCACCCGCTCTACCCCTTGGGTGATACATTTGTTTTTCATGGGATTTCAATTTCCTTAACTCTAAAATTGAGGGGGTTGACTCCTTGCCAGAGAAATTAAAATGCAGAATGAGATATACACTTTTGGACATGGCCAATGTGAGAGATTGTCTTGCTGGAATCAGTATATTGTTAAGACAGTTTTCTCTTTTTTCCCCTTTAAATCTTTCCATGAGAAATGAGCAGTGGGAAGGAGAGATTTAATGCTTGTAAAATTAAATGCATCAATTTAAATAATAAAAAAAAATCTGACTTGTAGCTCCCTTTCACATTGATTCTTTGATCCCAAATGCTTTTGTCTCTATGTGATTGAGAAAGTCAATGTCTTTTCTACATAGAACAACACATCATAAAGCAAGACTTATCTTTGAATTTGACTGTAGCTGTACCTTTTACCCTATTCCACTTAAGACAAATCTTTTTTCCCTTTGAGATTCAGATTCAGATTCCTTCTTGTGCAAAAGCTCAGTGTATCAGATCAGCAGTTTTCTGAGGGTCTACTTATGTGCTCAGAAAGTTGCCCATTTATACTTTGAGTGGATATGATGACAACCTTTCTTTCTTTGTACTTGTCTGACTATTAGTGAGGGTACAATGTTTGACCTTTTACTCCATTGTATATTTAATTAATTTATTTGATTTTGACATCTTCTTGTTTCAGCTGATATCACTTGCTTAAGCTTCCAGTTGTTAACCATTCTGGAAACACTTCGGCCAGCAGACTTATTGGAAGGTGAAATCATAGCATCAGAGGAAGCTGTCAGAGGAAACACATTCCAGGTCTTCTTTATAAGTAATCCTACTTTGTTGTAAAGGGTGCTAATGAATCTGCTACAGCTAAATGACATTTAAATTCACTCAGGCTCTAGAAAATAATAATCATTCCCCTTACTTTATTAACAAATTGGTGTTTATTAAGTGACTGTTGTATGGTATCTGTGTTGCTAAGTTCTTAGGGAGATAATAAATTTATACATGATTTCTTGCTCTTAGGGAGCTTATAGGCTAGTAAAGTGACACAATAAAGTAACAATAATAAAAAAGGAACAAGAATGTCAAAGAGGTATAAATAAAGTACAATGTGAAGTCCAAGGCAATTTTGGAGGTCAATTTAGACCTGATATGGAGGATTCAGAACAATGTTCCTGGAGGTAATAATATTTGAATTGAGTTTTAAGAGTAAGGAGGACATTCTAAGCATAGGAAAGAGGTCAAACAAAACCATAGAAGTATTAATAGAGTTCAGCAGTTAATCTAACTAGCCAGAGTGGAGAGTACATTAAAAGAGAATAGTATGAGAAAAACCTACAAATAGAAGCCATGGGACTTAGAGTTTAATCCAATAATCATTTATTAACCATCTATTATGAACCAGGCCTATGTCCTACTATGCCCAGGGATACAAATCCCAAAACAAACAATTATTGCCTTCAGGGAGCTTACATTCTAATGGGAGGAAACACTATAAACAAAGATTTTTAAAATATATAAAATAAATACAAAACAATTTGGGGAAGGGGTGAGAGGAAGATCCTAGCAATGTGTAAGTATGTGTGGGAGGGATAGAAAATCAGGAAAAACTTTTATTTACACAGTAGCACCTATGCCAATTATTGAAGGGAACTGGAGATTTCAAAAGGTGAGGAAAGAAATATGAGGATGTAGGGGAGAACATTTCTGATAGAGAAGAATCTATACAAAGCCCAGCATCAGGAGAGAGAATATTGCTTAGCAAGTAGGCCAGTTTGATTGGGATATTAAAAGATGTCAGTCTGGACATATGAGAGAAGTCAGAGCTGGAGATATGAATGTAAAAGTAATCTGTGTAGAGATGACAGGGGAAGCTATGGGAGTCAATTCTTATAACTTTGTTAGTCTTTTACTTTGTCTTTGTATCCCCAGTGCTATTCTGTTTAGCTAACTCTCAGAACAAATTAACAAAAAACAAACAAACAAAAACTTCATTAACCTACTCCTGACTGAATGGTTTATTGATCAGGGAACTGAATTAAAATTTTTTAAAAAATTTTTTGGTTTTATACGGTTAGTAGCAATCTTCAGCTGTGGTTAGTATTTCCTTGGTTGCCAAGTAGTTGTGGTTATATCTTCTCACCATTTTTTCATGGGGTCAAAGAAGAAAATGACTATTATATTGGAAATACATACCATCAAAATCTGTGCTCTCTGTTTCACTAACTCTATGCTGCTAGGCCTATGAAGCTGGAGCAATGGTCTAAACATGTGCAAATACCCATTCTCAGGAATAAGCAGGGATGTGCTGGAAACAGCTTGAAGAGGATTGAGAGAAGTTGTTAAAATTTTTAGTGGAGTATTTTCATTTTAGAACTTGGCAAATTACAAATCATCATTTGATTTTTTGTTTTTTTGCCTAGACATTAAAGAGATGGAGAAAATGTTAATAATGCATATTAAATTTAAAAGGCATCATAGATATACTCCCTCCACTCTCTTCCATCCCAAGAGTTAATTATTAAACATTTTCTAGCACACCAAAGCACAAGTTCCAAATCCTTCTCTTGGGAAGAAATGGCTGTTTCTTTTATTTGTTATTAGCAAAGATGACTCTACAATGGGTATAATGGGCTGAAGCTTGAGTTGATGCACTGAGGTCCAAGCACATGAGGCTAAATAGTAATTGGACTATACTCTATTAATATATATACTTGCAAATATATATTAATACATATTTATATATGTAATATATAATTTTGATATATTAATATATATAACTTGCAAGTATATATTATTATATAGATTAATATATTATATATACATATAATATACATATAATTTTGATATATTAATTAGTAATAGTAATTGGACTATACTCTATTAATAGATATACTTGCAAGTATATATTAATACATATTAATATATAATAATATATATAATTTTTATATATTAATATATATACTTGCAAGTACATATTATTATATAGATTAATATATTATATATACATATAATAATATATATATATATAATTTTGATATATTAATTAGTAATAGTAATTGGACTATACTCTATTAATATATACTTGCAAGTATATATTAACACATATTAATATATATATAATATATATAATTTTGATATATTAATATATATATATATACTTGCTAGTATATATTATTATATAGATTAATATATTATACATACATATAATATATATATATATATAATTTTGATATATTAATTAGTAATAGTAATTGGACTATACTCTATTAATATATATACTTGCAAGCATATACATATGCTTGCAAGTATATATTATTATATAGATTAATATATTATATATACATATAATAATATGTATATATTATATATTTTTTATATATATATATATATATATATATAATTTTGATATATTAATAGAGTATAGTCCAATTACTATTTAGCCTCACGTGCTTGGGACCTCAGTGCATCAACTCAAGCCTCAGCCCATTACAAATGGGGATCCAGGGAGATAATTTTGTAAAGAGGAGAATTTTGTGTCCTATGGAACTACCATCCTGAACTATTCTCACTAGGTTTTTGATCATAGAAACACCATTCACTATTTCTACTACTTGACATCAAGTTGTTCTTATTGTTTAGTTATTTTTCTGTCATGTCTGATGCTTTGTGATCCCATTTGTGATCCTGTTTTATAGCTAAGGAAATTGAGGCAAATAGGGTGAAGTGGTTTGGCAAGGATCACATAGCTATAAACGTTTTAACCTGAATTCAGGTCCTCTTGACAGCAGAACCTGTCTTGTTGACTATGTTACCTAATTGCTCTACTTGACACTAGAACAACAAAATTTTTATTATAGATGAGAAAGGACCAGATAGTCCAATTAGTTCAAATTCTCCCACACTTAAATATAAATTCCAGGTAACATATATTGCATTTTTGAAAAAAAAAAAAAAACAAAACAACCTTAGGGCATATGTGTGTATGTGTGTGTATGTGTGTGTGTGACAGAAAACAACTATAAATGCAAATTTCTTACTTACTACCATTTTCAAAGGATCATAGATACAGACCACACTTGCTTATTCTTCTCCCTACTACCCCATTTAACTGATGAGGAAAAGGAGGCTCATGGAATGACATACTTAAGGTAACATAATATCAGAGATGGAATCTGAACCCATTACAGCATTTAGACTCTTTTTCACTGTATCATAGGTAGCTTAGTAGATAGAGTGCTGAATCTAGAGTTAGGAAGACCTGAGTTTATATACAGCCTCAGAAACTAGCTGTGTGACTCTGGGTAGATCACTTTAATTTCTGTTTGCCTCAGTTTCCTCATTTGTGAAGTGCGATAATAATGGTGCATACCTCTTAGAGTTGAGATTAATATTAATTAATTAATTAATGAAATAATAATTCTAAAGCACTTAGAGCGCAATACTTGGCACTTAGCAAGCTCTAAATAAATGATAGTGATTATTTTTTATGTTTGGATCAAGGAATTTCTTATGAGCAAAAAATTATACTTTTTTTTAAAAAAGAAAAAGTTCAATGTCTATAATTAGGAATGATTTTTGGAACATAGCTTATAGCTTTGTGGTGGCAACCCTGGGATTTTACAGGGACTCTCAACACTCTGGTATAAAGAAGATCACAATTCAAAGGTAATAGGGAAAAAAAGACCTCTTGCTCTGCAGTATGCCTTGATCCCTGGATGTCTGCCTTGTACTTGGACAGCCCCAAACTTACATGAAAGGACTCCATCAGCTTTTAACAAACCAGATGGCAAAAACATCTATGCATATTTCTTCTGATACCTTGAGGCTCTGCTAAACAGCTGGTATTAATGAATAAAAATAGCCCTTGAAATCATGGTATGCACTTGCTAGGAAGGAACAACTTATAGCCAGGAGTATTATAGATTATGAGGAAAAACCTACAGGGTTGGAAGGCCTGGCTGATTTCTGAATTTCATCTATATTTGGGCACCTGTACTGCTTAAGGCAATGCAATGTTGGATTGATTAGCAAGTATTAATTTTATTTCTATTGATGGTAATTATGGGAAATTGGATCCCTCAATCTTACCTCTGATTCTTGATGTTTTTGTAAAGCCTCTTTGCTGTCTTCCTCATTGAGCCCAGAAAACTTCAGAAAGGAAGTAAATATTTCCTTCCACTTCAATACCTATCAATATTGGTATTTCATCAATACCAATAACCCCAACTTAACCTATAAAAGGTGCTGTGAAAGTTGACGCTAAGCTAAGATACTGCCTAATGCAAAAGCAATGAAATTTATGACTTGGGTTTGTTTCACAGCCCATCTAAATTTTCACATCTTCAAGTTTTGTAGGGCTCCCTGACCTTTTGCCTCTTCTAATAAAGCAATGAAAAATACCAAAGAGGGTTTCAGAAAGTTGAATTGGATGGTGAAATAGCTTGGGAAATTGAGAGATGAGTTAATGCAGTACTCTTCAGCCATATGATCCCAACCAACCAAACATTCCTGAATAGACAGAATGGAGTTTAAAGATCATCCAGTAGGGATGAAAATCCAGAGTAATGGGCTAGCTAAGGGGGCAAGTTCACTTGTCTGGAACTTGGATATTGTTAAAGTTTATATATTTAAAGAACCTAGCCTGGCTTTTATTCTTCCTTACAACAAGTATTGTCTTTCTGAATGCTATACAAAGGAGATAAACAAAAAAATGAAATAATTTATTTTCATGTTCCTTGAAATGACCTTGATGTTTTGAAGACTGGATTAAGCTTGAGGTGAGACAAACTTTGCCAGCTATTTTTTGATAATTTTGTACTTTTGAACCTCCTCAGTTACATCATTAAAATAGGTTTTATTGCAATTTATATCCTTTTTCTCTCTCCACTCCCCCATGTCTGTGTGATCATTATTTATTCCTGGTAAGGAGTCTTGTTTGCTGTTAAACAAAACATAGATTCCCATGCAACTTGTAGTTGCCTCCTTTTTAGGGAATGAACCAACTTCTTACAACTTCTGCAGATAAGGATTCCTATTCAAGGTGCTCTTAAAAACATAACAGTTTCAGAGCATTCTCCAGATAGGTGGTATAAAAACACTGAACTTGGAGTCACAATGACCTAGGTTCAAATCCCGCCTCAGACATTTTGTTATGTGATTTTGGGCAAAGTCATTTGATCTTTTTCAGCCTCAGTTTCCTTACCTGTAAAAAAGGGTCAAACAACTAGGTAGCGCAGCCCTGAAGTCAGGAGGACCTGAGTTCAAATCTGGTCTCAGACACTTAACACTATCTAGCTGTGTGACCCTGGGCAAGTCACTTTACTCTAACTGCCTTAGCAAATGGTATTTGGATGGCATGAGACATATCTGGAAATGACCATGATATAAAAATAATTGATACATTATCAATAAAATATTAATTTTTAGAAATCAAAGATAAGATCAAAGGAAAGTAAGTGAGAATGGATGAAATGCTACAAGAATGTCTAATTTTGCAAAATAGGAATAGGACAAAGTCTTTTAAACTATCTTGATCTCAGTTCATGTTAAAATTCTAGAATGTATTATTAAATGAATAGTCTGTGAGCATTTAGAAAGAAAAGGCAAGTTTGTGTGAGAATGGAATAACATTTCCTTTTTCTTTATAAGATTACTAGATAGGTAAATCAGAATAATGGGAAAAGTTATGGTATGCCAATATTTCAATAAATTATCTCATTTAACAATTTTTTATGCTAATCTCATTGACAAGATAGAATGCAGTATGCTGCAGATAGACTGGGAACTCTTTGGATGACCAGATTCAAAAGAATCAATCAAACAGTATCAACCTAGGAGAAAGTATTTGGTAGAGCATTCCAGAAATGTCTTAAAATGGTGCTGCTCAACATTTATATCAATGCTTTGGCTAAAGGCATAAATATTGTTTATATCAAATTTATAAGTGATACAAACTTGGGAAGAAAAGTTAGCACAGATAATTATCAAGTCAATAGGCTAGAATTTTGGGCAAAATACAGTAAGATACAATTTAATGGGGATATAGGTGGAAAAACTACATTTAAGTTCAAAAAATAAATTTCACAAGCATAAAAGTTATAGGGGAAGACATGTCTAGACATTTCCTATAAAAACTTCTGAGGATAATTTAATACACTAGAAGCTCAACATGAGTAAATGTGATGAGGCAAGCAAAAAGTTTAAAAAGTCATTTTTGAGAGACATGGTGTTCCAACAAGAGAGGTCATATTCTCAGTGTACCCTTGCTTTGGTAAGACTATACCTGGCCTATTTTGTTCATTTCTGGGTGCCACATTTTAGCAAAGATAGCAAAGCTAAAATATGTCCATTATAAGCAAGCAGTATAAATGGATAACAAAAACCTGCTGAAAAAAAATGAGAAACATTTAGTCTGAAGAAGAGAAGATGTAGGTAGGTGATCACAACTGTCTTCAAATATTTGAAGAACTTAGATTTGTACTGTCTGGGCCCAGAAGGAAAATGGAGAAGCAGTGGTTGGCAAGAAATCATCAAGAGATGGCTTTGATTTGTTTTATGTAGGAGGAAAAGGTTTGATAATTAGAAAAGTTCAAAATGAAATAAACTGATTCAAGAAATAGGATTCATGATTTATGGACTTCAAGAGAATGACCTCTTGTCAACAATGCTGTAGAGGTAATTCCATCTGGAGTATGGATTGGACTAGACAAATTTTCTGAAAGAAGCCTTCACTGGAACCAATCATTATCACTGATCCAATTATAGTGCCTTTATTATTCTGAGATTAATTCAATTATGGTTGCATGTGTCTTGTATGTACATAATTGTATGCATGTTGTCTCCCTCATTAGACTGTGAGCTACTTGAGAACAGGAACTGGTTTTTGCCTTTCATTGTAATTCCAGTGCTTAACACAAGTCTCAGAACATAGTAAGTGCATAATAAATGTTCATTACTTGATTTGTCAATGTTAAGATTTTATGATTATCTAGACTTTTATGCTCCTTAAGCACTGACACTATGCTACTGACACAATTGGCTATTTAATATTTATTGAATAGATATCTGTTAAATTTAAGTATAGTTAAAACCCAACCAAAATTGACATGCTTAGACTTTTTGGAGTATATATATCCTTAGCTGTTTTGCTTATCCTTGAAAAAAAATGAGACTTCAAAAAAAAAAATGTAGCATCACATCTTTTCCCCCCTTAAAGGGTTTTAAATGCTTATTTTAAAGGTCTCTTTGAAATCAAATAGCTCTTTAAAAGTGGTATTTGGATGATTTGAGTGTAAATGAATGGAAAGCATATGGATTAAGTCACACATGGTTTTAAAGAATTACAGGCAAAAAGTGTCTGACAAGACACATTTAGACTTTTCCCAAATTCAAAATGTTTGAAAAAGAGATATAAAACAGGCTCCGCCTTACCCACTTTAGCTGAAACATCAAGTCAAGGGAAGGTTATGTTTCTATATGACTCTAAGTAACCCACATGGAAAACTTGCCATCTTGGACCTCCTCTTGCCATCACACCAAAGGAATGTTTATCTCAGCAAAAAGCAAGGGTCTCATTTATTTTACTTTTATAGAGTTCTGGTTTAAGCTATTCGCACATATGGCACAATTCTGGGAAATTCCATGCTGAGTAATGGGGAATCTAGGAGCATTCCTTGAGAGCTGGATAGGGCTTTTACTTAGGAAGGGAAAAAAATAGATACTGTATTTCTGTTTCATGATGTGAAATTAATTTGCCACAATTGTTCTTCATGGACTATATCATCAATGAATTAATTTGATACATACAAGGAACCTGAGGTCATGGTGGTTTTGATGTTAAATTTTGATCCTCCCCAGCAGAACTAGTGGTGCATGAAGAATACAATATACTCACTCTCATTTGCCCTTGAGGGATTATGTTTTTATTTTTTCAGAACACTGGCAACAAAGCACCAGAGCTGAATGCATCACAATTGCAATCCCTCTAACCAGATTCAGATTTCAGAACAGATTATTAGGGGGAAGAAAAGTGAGAAAGAAAAGAAGCTACCAAATGATAAATCAGTCTCATTCTGATAGATAGGGAATTCCAGACGTTTGGAGTTGCCTGTTATATATCCCTAGATACCTGATTGATAGATATTTTTAAAAGAGATAACATTCTCTCTTGCTCCTTTTCTAAATTACTCTATCAATATGGTGTGGTATGGTAGAAAAAAATTGCTAGTTTTGGAGTCAAAATAAAAGTTCTGTCTTGGCTTTATCACTTACTCTCTATGAGACCTTGAAAAGTCCCTTTGTCTCTGAGGCCAAATTTCTTCATCTGTAAAATGAAGGGGTCACAGTGGACGACTGAAGAACTAAAGCCTAAGAACCTTTGAAATCAATCACTTGGTTTCTTATAACCAAAGCAACCAACTGTATTTGTTGAAGAAACTCCTCCAGTATACTTCTTGGAATTTGAAGATGGGGAGAAAATAAGTTTAGGGAAATTTTGATAAGGACAAAATTATCAATATTAAAAGTGAAACATGCTTCAGAGACTTAATAAAGGAATCATTATGGTCAGACTCTTTATATGGGGTAACTGATTATGGGTTTTATGTTATCTTAATAAGAGCTAGTATTTATATGGGGCAGCCAAAAGGCTCAGTAGAGAGCCAGCCTGGAGTTAGAAAAACTGAATTCAGATCTCATTTCAAATACTTATTAGCTATAGGATATTAGACAAGTCACTTAACCTTGTTTGCCTCAGTTTTCTGCTCTGTAAAAAAATGACAAACCACTCAAGTATTTCTGTCAAGAAAATCCCAAAAAGGGTCATAAAAAATCTTATCAAACTGATCAGCAACAAAGTATTTACATAGAACTTTAAGGTTTGAAAAAGCATGTACTTTCATCCTATCAAAAACTTTGCAAAGTCCAAAGTATATCTTTTAACAAAGAAAAACAGTTAAGTAAAACCAACTAGTGCAATATAATGTCTAATGCCATATGCGGTGTTCTGTCTTCCATACATAATACTTTCTCTATTCCTCCAATAAGAAAAGAAAAGTTCATTTGTTTTCTAATCTTGCTTCCATATCCTACAAAAGCCTTCTTAAAAATCTAAATTAGATGATGAGGTCCCTCTGCATTCACACCAACTTCTTTGGAAAGGTCTCCTCTTGCCTTTATTCCCCATCAAATTGTTTATCTATGTTTTATGAATTTGTTAGAATAACAAGAATAATAATGGGATGTCCATATCTCTTTTGCTGATTTACTTTATTACATTTTAGGTCATGAAAACTTGCTTATTTGTCCTCTGAACTCTTTTGAAAACTGCTTTCCCAAGATCTAAGTTGTGGGTCTGATTATAACTAAGTCCTCCCTATTTCTTTTTGTCACAAATTCTAAGATAGGGCAAGATTTCCTTAATTTTTATTTAAGTTCACCTTTGCTCATTAGAATCAGAGCTGAAGTGGTATTTTTGCCCATTGCTTCCACCTAATTTTAATGCACAAAAATCATCATTAAAGCAAGTTGGTCTGCCTTTGACAAAAATTTTGGTGAGTGACAGATATCTGGATAGACGAAATTTCTGCTCCTCCCCCAACCATTCCTCCCCTCATTAAGAGCTACATCAAATCTTCAGGCTATGTTTATAATGTGCTTCTTGAAATCATTATGCATTTCCTTCTTCTGGCCAGAGAGTTTGTAGTATATTCCTGTGATGATATCACTTCTGTTTCTTCTTTCTTTGATTCTTATCTAAATGCATCACATCATGATTGATAGCTTTGCTTCCTATATTTCTTCTTATGAGTATATTTTCTATAAATGAGATATAATTCTATATATGATTAAGCCCTATTTTCTATTTTTTCTTTTGAATATAGTATACTCTTTTAATCCTATTCAAGTCATGCATTCTATCACCATTTCTCAGTGACTTTTTTCTAATTTTTATTTTGATCTTCAGAATTAAGATTTCAAGTTCATCTTTTTATTATCCAAAATTTGTACATTTGGTTTTAAACAATTTAGATCATGGACTGCATTAATGGATCATTTTCTTGGATATTATCTCCTGTAAAATATTAAACTTCAAGTCAGTAGCTCATACCTCTAACTCCTGCTACTGAGGAGGCTGAGGCAGTTTCACTTGGGCCCACTCAACTTCAATGGGCTAAGCTAACTTGCTACTCTCAGAAAGTTAGGCACATAGTGAAATCCCCATAACATGGGGCCACTGGGTTGACTAAGTTGTGGCACACCAGTACACATTAGAGATTGGATAGAGCAAATCTCTTATATTAATAAGTGGAACTGTACTTATGAATAACACCTATACTTTTAGTCTAGATTAGAGACTTCTAGTCTTTAAAATAATAATTTTTTAAAATAAAGATATATTTTTCTTAATATCCTGGATATGATGTTATCTGTGTTATCTTTCTTGGAAGATAATAATAGGAAGGTTTCTTTCTTCTCCACACTCCTCCATTTTCAGTTTGAACTGGGATTTTCAAAGAAGGTTTTGAAATCTTCTTGAGCAAATTTTCAGGACTCAAATATGTATTGTTGTTTTTTTAAAAAAATTCTTATTAGATAGTATATATCTCTATTGAAAAGTAATTATAAGTTACTCATCTTTTTATATGAGACTTCTTGGTTCCTAGTAATACTTTCTAGGCTTTTTTTGGTCATATTTATTCTTATGGGAATCACTAGGATGTGAATAGTGGAGGTCACATCTGACATTTGGAAAGTTCCCGAGTATATGCTCTGAGGGAGAAAGCATATATTGATAATGTTTATATCAACTGTACCTCTTAGTGGGGATTAACTAATTACTTGTGCCTATCTCTCCTTTCTTTGACCAAGTCTGGCAATTTCTCTTATACTGGCACCTGTGATTTCTCATCATCAGTCCTTATAGAACAAAAAACTGCTTTCTACTTACACAATTGAATTCTATTATCTATGGCTGAGGTTCTGAACTTGGGGTTCACATACCCTTCAAGAGGATTAAGGGTAGATCTAAAGTGTCCATTAGCATGCTTAAGAACAACATAAACCTTTATTTCTGTATAATTAATTTCCTTTATCATCTTATGTATTAGATTTTAGAAATTTAGTCATTATTGATACATGGACTTTTTCATGAATCAAAACAAAGAGATTAAGAATTCTTGATTGACAAGAGAAGACTTTTAATATCTAAAAAGTAAAAAAAAAAAAAGTAAATAATATTATTTAGTACCAAATTTTTTAATGGTCCTTTCTGTCTTCTCTGTGTTACATACTATCCTTACCAGCCTCTCAACACAGCTTATAATTTCCTTTTTTCACATTAAAAAACAAAACCAAAATAATTCCTATGTTGTTCAACTTTGAAAGACTTTGTAAATTTGAGCAACATAATGACCAACCCTGATTCCAGAGGATTTGTAATGAAACATGTTGTCCTATATTTTATAGAGGAGTGATGAAGTTAGCATGCAGATTGAGATATTCTTATTTTAGACACAGACTATATAGGGTGTCTCTTGGTGGAACACCGTGTCTCTCAAAAATGACTTTTTTAGTTTTTTGCTTGCTTCATTACATTTATTCATGTTGAGCTTCTAGTGTCAAAAGTCTACCAAAAGTTTGACTACACATTTCTAACAATTTTGTTTTTCTTTTCTTCTAAATGGGGATGGAATAAAGATGTAGAGTGGGGAGCAGATACATCTTTATTTAAAGATTAACTAAAAAAAAGAAAAGAAAATTCTTTGTTTTCCTTTGAAAGTAGTCTATGATAATCTAGAAGGTGGAGACGTACTCTTCTAGCTTTCTCACTATTTCCTCTGATTGGAAAATCAATTTGTATTTTGTACTTCCATAACTGTTCCCTTGTCTGAGAAGAACAATAACACTATGTTTTCTGATGGTTCTTATGAAATTTCCTTTTTCCTCCAACTTATCTGAAAATGAGCCCACCCCTGCCATCAAGGAGTTTACATTCTGATGTGTGTGAAGGATTTAGTTAAGACTTTCTTTCTTTAACTTTGTAGTTCCTTAGGGCCTAGAAGCTCCTAAATTCAAATGAGTATGTGGAGTCTGCTCTTGTGAAATTACAGGGCATAGAAACCTATTTATGTTATCTTCCCAGAATCATTGTATTTAGTACTAAAAGAGATCCTGAAGTTCATCTATGTTAACTGGACCCTGATTTTGGGCCTTCCAGAGATTTTTTTTTAAATAAAAGAGGAGACTGTGAAGGTCAAGGACATAGTGAAGATCACCAGATATTTTTGTTAAGTAATTTGTGGCTTGTAGATTATGATTTGTAAAACATTGCTCTGAGTTGTTTGTAGCACATGTGAGACATTCATTTGCTATCTTTTGGTTAATAGCAGAATGTGAGATTGATGAAAAGTCCAGTGCAACTCTTTGTCCCAGAATAATTTGGGTTACAAAAAATTTATGACCTAAAGGGTTAGATGAGAGCAAGTATCATACATAGCTCTGCCTTGCAATAGGGACTTCTGAAGGGCTGTGAGAAAGTTTGATTGTTGGTGGAGAGTTCTGGAATAAAAATGTTGGAAGGAGGAAGAATAGTCAGTATCATGAGTATGAGCACATCTTTCAACTTGGGAACATATGAGAAGATGTCAGTTTCCAAGTTTGCTCCAATTTTTTCATTCAGAGAGCAGTTGATTGCCAGTATCCAGGGTCAAGTAGTTGCTGTTGAGAATAGCAAAGTACTATGATGCTGAAGAGACTTGGAACTTCCCAGAGCTATTTTCCTTCCCCTTTTTTCAGGTATCAGAAGCCCAAGAGAGAGGGGCAGGCAGCAGCTCTCACATGTGACAAGGAATACTTTGGTATAATATTGAACAGGGGAAGTGGGATAGATGCAGTCAGTCAGTATTAAGTGTTTACCTTGTGCACTGTGCTAAGCTCTGTGGAGGCTATGATGGTGCAAATGAATTGGATTTAAGTAAAGGTGGGTTATGCAAAGTCACCAGCTTTACTTTCTTTCCCAGAGCCTTCTGGGTCCAATGATAAGATATGGATCAGGAGAACTAGAGATGGTCTTGGATGCAATGGGAGACCTTAGTTAAGTTGACGTCTGTAACAAGTCTCAGGCTGAGAGAGGCAAAAGCTCATTCAATGATTAAGGCTAGGTAAGAATTGAGACAAAGAATGGCCTCATTTACCTAGTGAAAAAAATGTCAATCGTGTAGAAGACTCTCAGGATTTCTGGCCAAAAAAACCAAAACAAACTCAAAACAAAAATAATTTGCTATTTACATTCATTATGCTGTCAATGAGGGACCATACAATGATCAACTGGGATCATCTGAGACCTATTGTCCAATCAATGAAAGCCAAAATGATTTGAGTTTAAGGCATGATCTTTAAGAAAGAAATCTATCTGGTAAAGCAAAACATACCTTGGGAGGTTTAAGTGAGCAAAAAACACCCACTCTAACAAAATGCATTCTTTTTGGCAGAGTCTTATGGCAGAGAAAGAAAGAAAGAAATGGGAAGAGAGAGTGGGAGAGGGGGGGGGAGAAAGAGAGGGAAGGAGGGGGGAAGGAGGGAGAGGGAAGGAGGAAGGGAGAGAATCAGAATCCTTTTGGTTAATTTTTGCTTTTTTAATGCAGCCCATTGTTGGTTTAATATCCAATCAATATATTTTTTTAAAATCACATGGTTAGCAGACAGGAACCAGTAACAAAATGTCCATTCATATTCCAGATCCGCAATCAGGTCCTTTCATTGCATATCTTCAGAAGCAGACCCCCTGCTTTCAGGAAACCATTTTCCTTATCTAAGGACTAACTGGTATACTGGGATAGAGAAGAATACTGGGCTTGGAAGTAGGATTTCTGAGATGGCCTCAGATGATTACTCACAAACTCATGGGCAAGACACTTCATCTTTTATATTCTCAGCTTATCCTTTAAATTGGGAGGATAAGAATTCTTGCACAAGGCCCTCACAAATTGTTATTAGGAAAGTGCTTTGTAACCTTTTAAGTGCTCTACAAATGTGGGCTGTTATTTCTTGCCTTGTACATTCATTCTGCATGCATGCCCTGTGATCCTTCTTCAGCCCTGACAGCTTCATTGATTTTTGTGGTTCTGGGGAGTAAGAAGAACTGTATGGACAAACAATTTACAGAAACTTTCTCAACCTATTTTAATTGCAGAGGCTTCCCTCAGTTAGTTATTTCCTATTTATCCTGTACATAGCTTGCCTTGCACATCTTTGTTTTCATGTTATCTCCCCCATTAAATTGTTAGTTCCTTGAGGGCAGAGACTGAACTCTTTTTGTCTCTTTTTTGTATACTCAGCATTTACCACCACATCTGGCATGTAACAGGTGCTTAACAAATGTTTATTGATTAAATTTTATCTTTGTGTTGAACATTAATGAGTAGTGTAGCAAATGGGGATGGGAGGAAGGTAATAAGCATTTATTACACATTCATACACTGTGCTAAACGCTTTACAAATATTTCATTTGAACCATATAACAACCATGGGAGATAGGTGCTATTTTTAACCTTTTTTTTTTTTTAAACAGATGAGGAAAATGAGGCATCTAGCAGTTAAGTGCTTGTTAGCATTACATAGTTAGATAGATATGGAGTCAGGAAGACTTAGCAGAGACCCTTACTAGCTGCATGACTTTACCAATCCCTTTTGCATTACTGGGAGTCAGTTTCTCTCTTTGTAAAATGAGGAGATTGTATTTTTTTTTACCCTTTTCCATTCAGCCCTAAATCTTTTTTATGTTCTTTTAAAATTTTGAGTTCCAAAATTTCTCTCTCTCCCTTCAGTCCTTTCCCCACTCATTGAGAAGGCAAGCAATATGATATCCATTATACATGTGAAGTCATGCAAAACATTTCCAAATTAGCCTTATTGCAAAAAAAAATACACAAGAAAATAAAGTTAATAAACTATATTTCATGCACTCAGAGTTCATCAGTTCTATTTTTCTATGTAGTTCTAAATCTATGATCTTGTTGCTTCTCAAAATAAAAAAAAAAAAACCTCTGTTTATGATGGTCCTCTGTTTTTGTGACTTCTCATGCTGCTACCCTTGCCTCCTGTTAGAACTGTGGGAATATGATTAAGTTGTCTGGGCTCTGAGGTCCCTGAGAACAGAACCTAAAGAACAAGTTAACACATCCACTTCTTCCTGTTGGCTTGCCTGTGGAGTAGCACCCTGTCATTAGTCCTTCCTAGTTCTGAACTTGCCTCCAGGATATAGTAGAGGGAGTTAATCAGAGGAAAATTCTTCAGAGACTTGAAAGGCAAAGGCAGTGTAACCATTGCTGCCCTGGGACTATTTTTGGCAGAGACCAGTCCAATGAGGACCCTTATTATAGGCTCCACATTTAAACTTATTTTGTCTTTCAACTTATTTCAATGGGGACTTGCCAAAATTTTTTTTAATATAGTATTAAAAAAAATACAAAACCATTGTTTTTAATGACCTTTGAAAAGCTTGGAAATGTCCTTTCAAACCAATTTTGTCCTTTCTAACTTAGCAAACATGTGGCTTTGTGTGTTTTCCAATGGAATTTCTAATTATCATGGCTTTTAAGAAAGTGCATATTCTGATGATCTCAGTCATGAGGCAGGTCTGTCTTTTTGGCTAACATTTATTTGTTCTTTACTAAGGCAAAACCATTGGAGAGCTGGGTTCTTGCTTCTACTTTCATTTATTTGGAGTTTGAGTAGAAAAGGCCCCACAAATGAAAACAAATTTGTGAGTTTGGTTGAAAACTGTGGGCTGTTAGCCCACAAGGGGAAAATTGCTTCAAGGATGGGGGAATCTTTAGGGAGAATGCCTAACCCTTAGGTCAACCCCCAAGTTTGAATCTGGGAACCATTAGGAGCAGGAGCTCTTCATAACTTAACTGCTATGAGGGTGCAGAGAGAGAGCCAGTTTTGAAGGCAGCTGGAGACTTTATAGATCAAAGTTGGTGCCTTGAATTGCACCCACGTGCAAAAAGGTCATTACTATGAGAGATTCCATTGTATTCACTTTCTGCTTAGCATGATGCATTCCATGCTTAAGAATTCCAGGGGGGTGGGGATCTGCTAGGTCAAGTCCAAATACAAGGGACAGAGAAGGGCCTCTTGGAATGGAATGAATAGAAGGATGACACCATTCACTTAGTCCTCTCTGAGAGCTGGAATCTTGCCAGTTAAGCTGTAACCTGATCTTTTTTCTTTCCCACCCATTCCAAAGTAGGATATTTTAAGAGAGAAATGACAACACTTTGACCTACCTATTGAATAAAAAAATTAAAAAAGTGTGTGTATGTGTTTAGTGGATGGTTTGGAAAGGGAAGTATTATTGATCATGGTCCTCATGTATATGCACCTTACTTTTTGATGGGGGAAAAATCCATCCCTTGGGCTGGATTCAAACTATGTAATGGTCATTAAAGTCAATGGGAATCATCCTTGACAAGCATGTGAAAACTTCTCTCCTTAAGCTTAAAAAGTTATGAGTAAATGGAGGAAGGATATTTTGTGTTATTTTCCCAACTCAATGGTACATGAGAAGGCAACAAATAGAACTCTAAAAGGTATAGAGTCCAAAACAGAGAACCAAACAGATTCTTATCTAAGCTCCAGAAGACATTGAAATTTATTAAGAATTCATTTCAGACCTGAGTCATTCTAACATGTATATTGTTTTCATGTCAGATCTAACACCTTGCTGAGACATTTACTTGTGTTGGTACATTTCTACTTTGTGTCTCTTTCTGGTTCAGTGTTCCTTTGAGAGCAGGGACAGTTTTATTTTGCATGTGTGTGTAAATGCCCTCAGCTCATAGCACAGAGATGGTAATAGGTGCTTAATAGGGTTATGGATCTAGAGAAGTAGGGAGGTAGTTCAACTAATTTATTTTACAGATGAGAAAATTGACGTCAAGAGACTTGCTCAGAATCATACAGCTAGTAAGAATTGTAGCCACGATTTGAACTGCAGGTCTTCTTGACTCTTAAGCCCAGCATTCCCTTCATTATGTTATACTGCCTTTCATATCATTCTTACATATAAATGCTAATTAACTGAATGACATTTTAAAACAAAACCCATTTTACATATTTTTTTTTAATATTAGAGAAAATTTCATATGCTGTCATTCCCTGTACAATTTAAAACATATTAAAAAATCAAAACTTTCATTGAAGGCTTAATGGATTTTGAAGACCTTTCATTTCCTACCCAGCTTTTGGCTGAATTAAAATATTCAAAATTAATAAACATTGTTATTTAAATTAATTATTTGAGTGTTTTAGTTAACATTAGTAGAGAGATTATCTTTCTCATACATATCAGCATTAGATAGTACAATAAATTTGTTGTATTTATGGACCTATCGCCTCAGTGCTTGTTATTATGTTACAAATTAGAGGAAGCACAGGAGACATTGCTTTTTATTTTTTATCTATTTTAATCCAGTGGGTTATTGGCATCAACTGTCTGAAAGCCAGTCCTAAGCACAAGGTCCCTTTATTCAAGATTACTAGCAGTAAAAGCTTGATAAAACATAGATACTCCTTGAATGTCCTTTTCTTTCTTTCTTTCTTTTTTAATAGCTTTTTATTTACAAGTTATATGTATGGGTAATTTTACAGCATTGACAATTGCCAAACCTTTTGTTCCAATTTTTCCCCTCCTTCCTGCCACCCCCTCCCCTAGATGGCAGGATGACCAGTAGATGTTAAATATATTAAAGTATAAATTAGATACACAATAAGTATACATGACGAAACCATTATTTTTCTGTACAAAAAGAATTGGGCTCTGAAATATTGTACAATTAGCTTGTGAAGGAAATAAAAAATGCAGGCGGGCAAAAATATGGGGATTGGGAATTCAATGCAATGGTTTTTAGTCATCTCCCAGAGTTCTTTCGCTGGGTGTAGCTGGTTCAGTTCATTACTGCTCCACTGGAACTGATTTGGTTCATGTCACTGCTGAAAATGGCCAGGTCCATCAGAATTGATCATCATATAGTATTGTTGTTGAAGTATATAATGATCTCCTGGCCCTGCTTGTTTCATTCAGCATCAGTTCGTGTAAGTCTTTCCAGGCCTTTCTGAAATCATCCTGTTGATCATTTCTTATGGAACAATAATATTCCATAATATTCATATACCACTTGAATGTCCTTTTCTAATGATTTATGATGGTCTGGAGCTGACTTTTGGTCCCCAAAGTTTATCTTCCTCCACCTGGGCTAATGAAAGTTCATCAGTTTTACATGAGGAGATCATCAGGTGAAGTTTTATGACTTATTCATCAAATCAACCATCAAGATGGAGATCATCAGGTGAAGTTTTATGACTTATTCATCAAATCAACCATCAAGATTATCTAAAAAGGTTTCACATCATCAAGATCTTCATGGCTGGAAGGAGGACACAAAGTCAAAGATTTTTAAGTGCCTTTGGAATGATATGGCTAGTCTAAGACACAACTGTGATGCTTGCCTTAGAACATCAGGATTAAAAAAAGAGCTTTAACTGTATGCAGTTCAGTGGAAGTCTTGGTAATTTATTCTTATATAGACATCAGAATATCTGGTTTCAAATATATTTCATACTCTCCCTCATAACTCAATTTCTTCTGTGAAATGAAGAAGATTGAATTAGATGATCTCTGAGTTCCTTTTTTATGTCTGTGATCCTAAGACTTCCATTATATTTGAAATTTTTAAAAGCAACCTGAAATCCTTTACTTATTAATGTGCTCAGTATTACTGGAATCATGCCTTCACTCAAGGATACAGAGTTTGAGTGAATGATATAGGGTGAAATAAAGCATCCTTAGAGAAATTGGGATTGGGACAGTATTTTGGACTGTGATTAGGGCTTTTGTGTCTTAATTAACTCCCTTCTTGCTATCTCAAATATTTGGTGAGGTTGTCTCCTTCTTCCCAACCATTTTTTTCTTAATTGTTTATTCAAAACGGAGTTGGGATAGATAGTGGATAGAGAATCAGCCTTGGAATCTCAAAGACCCAGGTTCAAGTTCAAATTCGTAACACATTTTTTCGGTGATTCTGAGCAAACTCTGTGTTCCTGGAAACTGTGATCTGGTAAATAGTAGGATTGTTGTTGATTTGCATTGTTGGAGAAGATTCCTTAATGGGGAGTTTTCTTCCTCAATAAAATCACTTGTTCTGTCAAAGAAAAATAAGCTGCCCACATGATCTAACACTAATTTATGGAACTTGGAGACCCTTATCTGCTAAATTTTTATTTAAAAAAAATCAAAAAATAAAACATTTCAAATTAAACATTCAGAAGTATTACTTGCAAATAAAGAAAAGTACAATTGAACAATGCAAAGGGTATTGAATTTAGAGTTAGGGAACCTAGATTAATGTCCTCGATTTGCTACTTACAGCTATGTAACTCTTTCCTTTTAGACTTTTATTTTCAAAATATATGATAGTTTTCAACATTCATTCTTGCAAAACCTCGCGTTCCAAATTTTTTCCCTTCCATCTTCCCACCCTTCCCCCAGAGTCAAGTAATCCAATATATGTTAAAAATGTGCAATTTTTCTATACATATTTCCACAATTATCTTGCTGCACAAGAAAAATTTGATCAAAAAGAAAAAAACTAGAAGAAAACTAAAAGCAAACAAACAACAACAAAAAAGTAAAAATACTGTGTTGTGATCTACATTCAGTCCCCACAATCCTCTCTCTGGGTGCACATGGCTCTTTCCATCACTAAGAAACAGCCCTAAGAGTACATCTGTGGCTAAGGGTCACTAATGCCACTTTGATACATTACATATGTAATATAATGTTATTGTCTATATTTTATGTATCATATAATCCTTTCTACACAATATATAATTATTGTATATTATGGCTTTTTAGATTTTCTTGATTAGAGACCTATTTTAAGAGTATAACAAGTATTTTTTTTTTTTTGGCGAAGGATCAATGTTTTCATTAATAAGACTAATCCTTTCACAGGTACATATTACTAGTAGAATAGCCTATGAGATTTTAGGACCATCTCTATGACCTCAGGAAAACAAACACAGCCATCTATGTCTATATGCATACATGAACCCAAACATTATATGTACATACATACACACACAGACTGGGCATAGGGCCCATGAAGAAATTGAAACCAGAGAAAGAATGGGAAGTAGACTAGAGCATTGAATATGATCATTACAAACAACTTTCAACATATTCAGCACTCAAATCCTTTCTTTTCTAGAATTAGTTTCCACATATTGAACAAATGACATGCACATTAGCATCTACAGTAGCTGGAGAATAGATTTCACTATGGTAAATGATGGCTAAGCAATCACCAGAAGCATTTCTAATGAGGTACAGAACTAAATTGTCATTAGGAGTTTTATTTGGGACTGATGTTCACCATCAGGAAGAGACATGATCCTTGAAACTCTGGAAGCATCTAAGATATTAGTTAGTAAAGCAAGTTCCATTCGATTGTTGGAGACATTTCAGTAAAGAAGGCAGGTGATGATAACATGGGAACAGGGAGAGGGAGGGAAGGGAGAAAACATTTATTAATCATCTAATATACTCCAACAACTGTGTTGTATTATATTTGATCCTGGGACATAAATTCTATTATTATCCCCATTTTCCAATTGAGGAAACTGAGGCAAACAAAGATTAAGTTACTGGCTCAGTTTCTGAAGCTGGACTTGAACTTAGATCTTCCTGACTCTAGGCCCAGTGCTCTATATAATCATAAGCATATTATAACATGATTTTTTTTGAGGAACACCTATGTTTTCTATTGTTCTTCCTCTCTGTCTTGATGCCATTTGGCTAGTAAGCTATACTATATAGCATGTTCCTCATAAATCAACCAACAAGAAGAAAGGATAGAAATCAGATGCATGCTTGGTCCATTCAAATCAAATCCATTTCTCTCACATTATCACTTGCTGTGCTCCTTTCACCTGCCATAGCGCTTGGTAGCCTGCAAGACTCGATAGTTAGACTATTAAATAACAAGCCTAAAACCATCTTAGCTTTCACATATACACAGGAGTTTAGTTGATCAGAATGCAAATATATGGACATGAGAGGAAAAGCAAGGTTTTTTTCCTATTGTTTTTGGACAGAACAAAAAATTTAAAGGTTTCTTTCCTTTACTCTTTTAAATCTGTCTGATGATTCTTGAATAATCTGGAGTTTTTGGTTTTTTTTTTTTTTGTCTTGCATGAAGGGTGTTTATTTCTAAATCCATATTAAATAATTTATAAATTTCA
Organism: Antechinus flavipes; assembly: GCF_016432865.1. Classification (NCBI taxonomy): domain Eukaryota; kingdom Metazoa; phylum Chordata; class Mammalia; order Dasyuromorphia; family Dasyuridae; genus Antechinus; species Antechinus flavipes. The sequence continues at coordinate 136,325,441 of NC_067403.1, forward strand.
AGTTGGAGTCAATTTTAAGTTGGCCAACACATGCATCAACAGTAACAATAGCTACAACCATCACAACAGCCACAATAATAATGATAATTAATATTAAATAGTGCTTTACCATTTATAAATCACTATGCATATACACAATCTCAAGTGAGTCTTATAATAATTCTATGAGGTAGGAACTAGAAAGATATTTTGTTTTGTCTGGACTTGTGATTTTGTGTGGACTTTAGAATGCATGGGGAGGAAACTCCTTCTACCAATGCAGGTCAGCCCTTGATGGATAATTAACAGTGTTTCTTCTTTTTTGATTACTCATGTTTCTGATATTTTTAGGCCAAACATCATATGCAAGTGTTACTTGATTTAAAAAGTTGATGCTTATTTTTATTTACCATGTCCTTTGGACTAGTTACAAATATAATTCTTCTGAAATCTTGGTTCTTTGTAGTTTACTGTTACATAATGCATTTATAATTTTGTTTTTGAAGGCTATGTCTATAGGCTTCAATGTGGCAAATGTGACAGAATCCTCAGAGTACATTTCAAAATTAATATAAAAGCAATTATAACAACTAAACATCCGACAAGACTAGTTCCTATTGGAGTGAGCAAACTTTTCACAGTACCCCATGGGTCTGCTTTCTGAAAGAAATTCAAGATCCTGTCGGCTACTACATCAGGTTGCATCCGAGCATCAGCTTCTAAAACAATATCAGATGCCAATTGTGCCAATCTAGATAATTCTAAAATAACATGAGCCCATGTAACTGAGTTCTTATCCGTTCCTATTCCATTTGAGTTTCATTATATTTCTTAGGTGTAAGGCAAAAAATATTATAACGATAGTTGCATTGTAATTTTTGTAGTAATTCCAAATATGCCACATCTTCACCCAACAATTGTGTGGCCTTCTATAAGGTATGAATAGTACCATACATTTCTTTATCTACTTTCAACTGTATTCTGAGTCCTTCAGACCACATTTTTCATAAGGTCATGTACTTCATGAGCTTGCCTGACTGAGTTTTATGTGTTAGATAAACAGCCATAGTTAATGCTGTGGATGATAGAAATGCTTCAATGAGTAATGTAATTCCCAATATCACACATGAAATATATCTTTTTATTCTAACCATTAATTGTTCTGTATGTTCTTCTAATGTATCAAATATCTCATCCCCAGGAGTTTGAAACCATCCTTTTGCTTTTACTACAGTCATAGCATATTTTTGCCTTGTTAATATAAAAACTTACCCAGTAATCTCACATCCTATAAATTGCCAAACTTTACAATTTAAACAAGTAAAATTGAATATTCTAGTCTTATACACAATGAATTGTGATTGATTCCCAATGTGATTCACTAAAAACATGTGATCTTTTCCTGAACATATCCATGCTGTAAGAGAGGGAAGGAGGGAAGGAAGGAAGGAAAGAAGGAAAGAAGAAAGGAAGGAGGGAAAGTGGGAAGGAAGGAAGGAAGAAAGGAAGGAAGGAAGCAAGGAAGGAAAGGTAAATTGCTATGTGATCTAATATGCAAAACGTGAAATTGAGATCTTCTATTTCTAATGACTAATTGAACTTCAAGGGTCAATTGAGTTATAGCATCTCCTCTTTTGGGAACATATGACTTTTCTAAGTGGGAAATCAATCCTGCTGTATATGAACTATCAGTAATAATATTACATAGTTGATCAAAACATAAGGCATTGATCACTGCAAAAATCTCATTTTATTGAGTGGATATAAACATTGTTTGGTATTTATCCAACCGTTTCAATGCAGGGATGTATAAAGCAGCATTCCTATCTTTGGTGGCATCAGAAAAGATGTTAATTCCCAATAAAGGGGTAGTAGAGACTTTTTCTGTCCATGCCATTGGACACGTGTTACATAGCCTTGTGAATGGAGGAATAGTACCATGTTTGAAATTTTGATTTATTGCCATTCAACCAACTCATGTATACATTGTTCTATCTATCGTGAGGTATAATGTGTATAAATGATATCAGGATCTTTTCCAGTTAAAGCATGAACTCGCCACCAATACTATATAAGTTTGACAAGCTCTATTCTTAACTTGTGGTAAATGCACCCATTCTAACAATTTCTTTTTGATGTATACACTTGGAGGTAAAAGTTTTACTGGGGTAAAAGACCCCAGTTTTTGGGATAAGAACGCATTATTTGACAAAATTTGCTGGGAAAACTGGAAATTAGTATGGCAAAAACTAGGCATTGAACCACACTTAACACTGTACACCAAGATAAAGTCAAAATGGTTCATGACCTAGGCATAAAGAATGAGATTATAAATAAATTGGAAGAGCATAGGATAGTTTACCTCGCAGACCTATGGAAGAGGGAGGAATTTATGACCAAAGAAGAACTAGAGATCACTATTGACCACAAAATAGAAAATTTTGATTATATCAAATTGAAAAGTTTTTGTACAAACAAAACAAATGCAGACAAGATTAGAAGGGAAACAATAAACTGGGAAAACATTTTTTACAATCAAAGGTTCTGATAAAGGCCTCATTTCCAAAATATATAATTGACTCTAATTTATAAGAAATCAAACCATTCTCCAATTGATAAATGGTCAAAGGATATGAACAGACAATTCTCAGATGAAGAAATTGAAACTATTTCTAGCCATATGAAAATATGCTCCAAATCATTATTAATCAGAGAAATGCAAATTAAGACAACTCTGAGATACCACTACACACCTGTCAGATTGGCTAGAATGACAGGGAAAGATAATGTGGAATGTTGGAGGGGATGTGGGAAAACAGGGACACTGATACATTGTTGGTGGAATTGTGAACACATCCAGCCATTCTGGAGAGCATTTTGGAACTATGCTCAAAAAGTTATCAAACTGTGCATACCCTTTGATCCAGCAGTGTTTCTACTGGGCTTATACCCGAAAGAGATACTAAAGAAAGGAAAGGGACCTGTATGTGCCAAAATGTTTGTGGCAGCCCTGTTTGTAGTGGCTAGAAACTGGAAAATGAATGGATGCCCACCAGTTGTAGAATGGTTGAGTAAATTGTGGTATATGAATGTTATGGAATATTATTGTTCTGTAAGGAATGACCAGCAGGATGAATACAGAGAGGACTGGCGAGACTTACATGAACTGATGTTAAGTGAAATGAGCAGAAACAGGAGATTATTATATACCTCAACAACGATACTGTTTGAGGATATATTCTGATGGAAGTGGATCTCTTCAATAAAGAAAGCTTTAATTGATCAAAGATGGACAGAAGCAGCTACACCCAAAGAAAGAACACTGGGAAATGAATATAAACTGCTTGCATTTTTGTTTTTCTTCCCAGGTTATTTATACCTTCTGAATCCAATTCTCCCTGTGCAACAAGAGAACTGTTCGGTTCTGCAAACATATATTGTATCTAGGATATACTGCAACATATTCAACATATATAGGACTGCTTGCCATCTAGGGGAGGGGGTGGAGGGAGGGAGGGGAAAAATCGGAGCAGAAATGAGTGCAAGGGATAATGTTGTAAAAAAATTACCCTGACATGGATTCTGTCAATATAAAGTAATTATTAAATAAAAAAATAAAAATAAATTTATCAATTGAGAAATGACTTTTATTCTTATCAATTTCCTATATATTTGAGAAATGAGGTCTTTATCAGACAAACTTGCTGTAAAAATTGTTTTTTTAGCTTTCAGCTTTCCTTTTCATGTTGTTTTTATTTGCACAAAACCTTTCTAACTTAATATAATCAAAGTTGTTCTTTTTATATCTAGTAATACTCTTGTTTGGTCATAAATTCTTCCATTTCTCCATTTATCTGGTGGGAAAATAGGTAAACTATTCCTTGTTTTCCTAATTTGCTTATGATGTCATCCTTTATATTTAAATGATGTACCCATTTTGATCTTATCTAACTATATAATGTAAGATGTTAGTTTATACCTAGATTTTGCCTCACTGTTTTCCAGTTTTCCCAGTAGTTTTTAAGTGAGTTTTTATCCCAAAAGTTGGGATCTTTGTGTTTTTCAAACACTAGATTATTTTGGTCATTTATTATGGAGTTATGTTTGCTTAACTTGTTTCACTGATCCACCTCTCTTTCTTAGCCTGTACTGCTTTATGGTACAGTTTGAGATCTGGCATGAATAGGTCACTTTCCTTTACATCTGTTTTCACAAATTCCCTTGATATTTTTGGCCTGTTATTCTTCTATATGAATTTTGATATGATTTTTTATAGCTTTATAAAATAATTTTTGTTAGTTAGCGTGGCTCTGAATAAGCAAATTATGTAGAATTGTCATGTTTATTATATTGGCTTGGCTTATTCATGAGCAATTAACATTTTCCTATTTGTTTAGATCTGACTTTATTTGTATGAAAAGTGTTTTGTAATTGTGTTTATATAATTTCTGGGTTTGTCTTGGCAAGTAGTGCCCCCTCCCCCAATATTTTATATTTTCTACAGTTATTTTGAATTGAATTTATATTTCCATTTCTTGCTTTTGTAGTGTGTTGGTAATATATAGAAATTCTGATAATTTATCTGGGTTTATTTTATGTCCTGCAACTTTGTTAAATTTATTAATTACTTAAATTAGTTGTTCAGTTAATTCTCTATGATTCTGTAAGTATACCATCATGTCATCTGCAAATTATGATAGTTTTTGTCTTCATTGCTTAATTTGATTCCTTCAGTTTCTTTTTTCTTCTGTTCTTCATTTCTTGTGCAATATTAAGAGATAGTGGTAATAATGAACATTTTTACTTCACCTCTCATCTTACTTAAACTTAAGAAAGGTTTTAATTTTCCCCATTACAGACAGTGCTTATTAATGGATTTAGATAGATTTTACTTATCATTTTAAAAGAACTCCATTTATTCCTATGCCCTCTAATGTTTTTTACTAAGAATGGGTATTGTACAAATTGGGAAAACATCTTCATAGTTAAAGGTTCTGAAAAAGGCCTCATTTCCAAAATATATAGAGAATTTACTCTAATTTATAGGAAATCAAGCCATTCTCCAATTGATAAATGGTCAAAGGATATGGACAGACAATTTTCAGATGATGAAATTGAAACTATTTCCACTCATATGAAAGAGTGTTCCAAATCACTATTGATCAGAGAAATGCAAATTAAGACAACTCTGAGATACCACGACACACTGGTCAGATTGGCTAAGATGATAGGAAAAAATAATGATGAATGTTGGAGGGGATGCAGGAAAACTGGGACACTGATGCATTGTTGATGGAGTTGTGAACAAATCCAACCATGCTGGAGAGTAATTTGGAATTATGCCCCAAAAGTTATCAAACTGTGCATACCCTTTGATCCAGCAGTGCTACTACTGAGCTTATACCACAAAGAGATACTAAAGAAGGGAAAGGGACCTGTATGTGCCAAAATATTTGTGGCAGCCTTGTTTGTAGTGGCTAGAAACTAGAAAATTCCCATCAATTAGAGAATGGTTGGCTAAATTGTGGTATATGAATGTTATGCAACATTATTGTTCTGTAAGAAATGACCAGCAGGATGAATACAGAGAGGTTTGGAGAGACTTACATGAACTGATGCTAAGTGAAATGAGCAGAACCAGGAGATCATTATATACTTCAACAACGATACTGTATGAGGATGTATTCTGATGGAATTCTTCAACAAAGAGAAGATCTAACTCAGCTTCAATTGATCAATGATGGACAGAAGCAGCTACACCCAAAGAAAGAACACTGGGAAATGAATATAAGCTGTTTGCATTTTTGTTTTTCTTCCCAGGTTATTTCTACCTTCTGAATCCAATTCTTTCTGTGCAACAAGAGAACTGTTCAGTTCTGCACACATATATTGTATCTAAGATATACTGTAACATATTTAACATGTATAAGACTGCTTGCCATCTGGGAGAGGGGGTGGAGGAAGGGAGGGGAAAAATCGGAACAGAAGTTAGTGTAAGGGATAATGTTGTAAAAAATTACCCTGGCATGGGTTCTGTCAATAAAAAGTTATTAAAAAAAAGAATGGGTGTTGTATTTTATCATCATCTATTGAGATAATTATATGATTTGTAAGATTTGTTATTTATATAGTCAATTATTCTGATATTTTTCTGAATATTGAATTAGTCTTGCATTCTTGGTATAAATCCCACTTGCTCATAGTATATTGGGAATCCTTACAAAGTGTTGAGTCATTAGAATTGATAGAGACAATAATTATCTAATTTAGCATGGTTCAGTATGATTGATCTGATCCTACGAGGAGATGTTCTGGACCAGAACTTGAAACAAGGTACTAAGTGGAATTGATGGAAGCAATGCTTGTGTGCTTTCACCTTTAAGAGTTTACACATTAGTGGTCACATTGGAGTTCACAAGTATGGGAGATACACAAAGTTAACTTTGTAAGTTTGTGAATTCACACCTCCCACAATTCCACTCTCAGAGGAGGAATAAACCTTTGAGAGAGCATAAAAACAGCTGAGCTTAGTCAGCAGAGTTCAGTTGAAAAGATTCAAAGTGGAGGAGAGTCAGTTCAGAAGAAGCCATGAGTCGGAGCTGAGCTAGAGCCAGAAGTCACTTTGGAAGATTGACAGAGTAAGAGTTCAGTTCGGAAGATTGCCAGGGGTTGGAGTTGAGCTAGAAGCTGAAGCTGGCAGACAAGCTGCAAGAGCTCTTGGAACCAAGAAGGGAGAGAGGCCGCTAAGAAAACTTTCCGGGCCCAAGGAAAGAAAGACTTGGAAGAAGAAAATAAACATTTGGATTTTATCATCTGACTGCATTTGCGGTGATTATTACTTGGAACTAAAACTAAGGCTGCCTCCAGAAAACGTCCCCAAGAAACCTGCTCTCAGAGAACCATCATATATTATATAAAAGAAGAGAATACCACAATAGTATATGGTCCTTGTGATATATTGTTGTAACTTCCTTCCTATTATTATATTTAAATTTTTTGCCTCAGCATTCGTATCTATTTATCTATTTTTATTTTTATTATAGATTTTTATTTACAAAACATATGCATAGGTAATTTTTCAACATTCACCCTTGAAAAACCTTCTGTTCCAACTTTTTCCCTTCTTACCCCCACCCCCATGCAAGTCTAATATATGTTAAATATGTTAAAGTATATGTTAAATGCAATATGTGTGTGTGTGTGTGTGTGTGTGTGTGTGTGTGTGTATGTATATGTATTTATATGGTCGTCTTGCTGCACAAGAAAAATCAGATTTAGAAAGAAGGTGAAAATAACCTGAGAAGGAAAACAAAAATTCAAGCAGACAATAACAGAAAGAATGGAAATGCTATGTTGTGGTCCACACTCATTTCCCATAATTCTTTCACTAAGTGTAGCAGGTTCTCTTCATTACTGAACAATTAGAAGTGATCCAAATCATCTCATTGTTGAAGAGAGCCACATCCATCAGTATTGATCATCATATAGTATTGTTATTAAAGAGTATAATGATCTCCTGATTTTGATCATTTCACTTACCATCAGTTCATGTAAGTCTTTCCAGGCTTCTCTGAAATTATCCTGCTGGTCATTTCTTATAGAACAATAATATTCCATAACATTTATATACCACAATTTATTCAGCTATTCTCCAATTGATGGGCATTCATTGTTTCCAGTTTTTAGCCATTACAAAAAGGGCTGCCACAAACATTTTTGCATATATGGCTCCCTTTCCTTTCTTTAAGATCTCTTTGGGATATAAGCCTAGCAGTAACACTGCTAGGTCAAAGGGTATGCAGAGTTTGATAACTTTTTGAGCATAGTTCCAAATTGCTCTCCAGAATGGTTGGATGCATTCACAATTCCACCAACAATGTACCAGGGTCCCAGTTTTTCCACATCCCCTCCAACATTTTATCATTATCTTTTCCTGTCATCTTAGACAATCTGAAAGGTGTATAGTGGTATCTTGGAGTTGTCTTAATTTGCATTTTTCTGATCAATAATGATTTGGAGCACATTTTCATTTGACTAGAAATAGTTTCAATTTTTTCATCTGAAAATTGTCTGTTCACATCCTTTAACTATTTATCAATTGGAGAATGACTTGATTTCTTATAAATTAGAGTCAATTCTCTATATATTTTGGAAATGAGGTCTTCATCAGAACCTTTAACTATAAAAATGTTTTTCCAGTTTATTGCTTTCCTTCCAATCTTGTCTGCATTAGTTTTATTTGTACAAAACCTTTTTAATTTGATATAATCAAAATTATCTATTTTGTGATCAATAATGATCTCTAGTTCTTCTTTGCTCACAAATTCCTTCCTCCTTCACAGTTCTGAGAGGTAAGCTAGCCTATGATCTTCTAAATTATTTATAATGTCATTCTTTATGCCTAGATTATGAACCTATTTTTGATCTTATTTTAGTATATGGTGTTAAGTGTGGGTTAATGCCTAGTTTCTGCCACACCAATTTTCAATTTTCCCAGCAGTTTTGTCAAATGTGAATGCTTTCCCAAAAGCTGGGGTCTTTGGGTTTGTCAAACACTAGGTTGCTATAGTTATTGACTATTTTGTCCTGTGAATCAAACCTATTCCACTAATCAACTAGTTTACTTTTTAGCCATTATCAAATGGTTTTGGTGACCACTGCTTTATGATATACTTTTAGTTCTGGAACAGCTAGTCCACCTTTATTTGATTTTTTTTATTAGTTCCCTTGAAATTCTTGATTTTTTGTTCTTCCAGATGAATTTAGTTATTTTTTTAGGTCATTAAAAGATTTCTTGGGAGTCTGATTGGTATAGTACTAAATAAATAGATTAGTTTAAGTAGTATTGTCATCATTAAAATATTCACTCAAGCTATCCTAGAGCACTTAATATTTTTCCAATTGTTTAGATCTGATTTGATTTATGTAGAAAGTTTTGTAGTTTTGCTCATATAATTCCTAACTTTCCCTTGGCAGATAGATTCCCAAATATTTGATACTATCAGCAGTTATTTTAAATGGAATTTCTCTTTGTATCTCTTACTGTTGGATTTTGTTAGTGATGTAAAAAAATGCTAATGAATTTTGAATTTATGTTGTATCATGCAACTTTGCTAAAGTTGTGCATTATTTCTAATAGTTTTTTTTTTTTAATAGAATCTCTGGGGTTCTCTAAGTATGCCATCATATCATCTGCAAAGAGTGATAGTTTGCTTTCCTCATTACCTACTCTAAATCCTTTAATCTCTTTTTCATCTCTTATTGCCACAGCTAGCATTTTTAATACAATATTGAATAGTAATGGTGATAGTGGGCAACCTTGTTTCACTCCTGATCTTAGTGGAAATGGTTCCAGTTTATCGCTATTACATATGATGCTTACTGATGGTTTTAAATAGATGCTATTTTTAAGGAAAGGTCCATTTATTCCTATACTTTCTTGTGTTTTTAATAGGAATGGATGTTGGATTTTATCAAATGCTTTTTCTGCATCTATTGAGATGATCATATGGTTTTTGTTAAATTGGTTATTGATATAATTATGCTAATAGTTTTCCTAATATTGAACTTGCCCTGCATTCCTGGTATAAATCCTACTTGATCATGGTGTATTATCCTGGGAATGATTTTCTGTAATCTTTTTGGTAATATTTTATTTAAGATTTTTGCATCAATATTCATTAGGGAGATTGTTCTATAATTTTCTACCTGGTTTAATTATCAGTACCATGTCTGTATCATAAAAGGAATTTCATAGGACTCCTTCATTCTCTATTTTTTCAAATAGTTTATACAGCATTGGAATTAGTTGTTTTTTAAATATTTGGTAGAATTCACATGTAAATCCATCTGTGGATTTTTACTTAGGGAATTGATTAACAGCTTGTTCTATTTCTTTTTCTAAAATGGAACTGTTTAAGCAATTTACTTCTTCCTCTGTTAATCTGGGCAACCTATATTTTTGAAGGCATTCATCCATTTCATTTAGGTTATTAAATTTATTGTCATAAAATTGAGCAAAGTATTAGTATAACTTCTCTGCTGATCTACTGGTTTGCTGCCAGGGCAGAGTAGCTGACATTGTGGTAGAGGACTCCCACAGATTTTCCGCCCACAGAGATCTCATCTTGCCCCCATTGGCTCAGCATAAGCTGTCCTCCATGCTTTGCCTGCTTGCCTATGTATGCCTGTTCTTGGCCTGCTCCCATGCTCGTGCCCAATCAAAACAGATCTTTTCTGGTGATCCTCGAGATTATCTTTTGTTGGTAATGTGTTGTACTCTTGATATTCATAGGTTCTGATAATCCAGCATTAATTCAGAAAATAACATCTTTTTTTTTTTTCCCCTGAGGCAAATGGGATTAAGTGACTTGCCCAGAGTCAAGCAGCTAGGAAGTGTTAAGTGTCTGAGGTCAGATTTGAACTTAGGTCCTCCTGTCTTCAGGGATGATGCTCTATCCACTGCACCACCTAGTTGAGCCTAGCATTCTTTAGAGAAATTGGTTTCTAGTCTTCTTTCTCTGTTATTGCTTTTTCTAGTTTGGGTATCAGCACCACATTCATATCATAAAAGGAATTTGGTGGGATTCCTTCTTTGCTTATTTTCCCAAATAGTTTATATGGTATTTGGATTAATTGTTATTTAAATATTTGGTAGAATTCATTTGTGAATCCATCTGGTCCTGGCTATTTTTCTTAAGAAGTTCATTGATGGGATGGACAGAAGCAGCTACACCCAAAGAAAGAACACTGGGAAATGAATATAAACTGCTTGCATTTTTGTTTTTCTTCCCGGGTTATTTATACCTTCTGAATCCAATTCTCCCTGTGGAACAAAAAAAAAAAACTGTTCAGTTCTGCACACATATATTGTATCTAGGATATACTGTAACCTATTCAACATGTAAAGAACTGCTTGCCATCTGGGGGAGGGGGTGGAGGGAGGGAGGGAAAAAATCAGAACAGAAGTGAGTACAAGGGATAATGCTGTAAAAAATTACCCTGGCATGGGTTCTGTCAATAAAAAGTTATTAAAAAAAAAAAAAGAAGTTCATTGATGGCTTGTTCAATTACTTATTCTAATATCAACTTAAACATTCCATTTCCTCTTCTGTTTATCTGGAAAGTTTATATTTTTTATTATTGTTCTCTAAGAAATGACCAGCAGGATGAATACAGAGAGGCTTGGAGAGACTTACATGAACTGATGCTAAGTGAAATGAGCAGAACCAGGAGATCATTATACACTTTGACAACGATATTGTATGAGGATGTATTCTGATGGAAGTGGATTTCTTTGACAAAGAGACCTAACTCCATTTCAATTGATAAATGATGGACAGAAGCAGCTACACCCAAAGAAAGAACACTGGGAAACGAATGTGAACTATTTGCATTTTTGTTTTTCTTCCCGGGTTATTTTTACCTTCTGAATCCAATTATAACTGTGCAACAAGAGAACTGTTTGGTTCTGCAAACATATATTGTATCTAGGATATACTGCAACATATCTAACATATATAGGACTGCTTGCCATCTAGGGGAGGGGGTGGAGGGAGGGAGGGGAAAAATCGGAACAGAAGCGAGTGCAAGGGATAATGTTATAAAAAATTACCCTGGTATGGATTCTGTCAATATAAAGTTATTATAAAATAAAATAAAATATTAAAAAAAGGAAGTTTATATTTTTGCAAATATTCATCCATTTCACTCATATTGTCAGATTAATTAGCATACAATTGAACAAAATAGCTTATAATTATTATTTTAATTTCCTTTTCATTGGTTGTGAATTCATTATTTTCATTTTTGATACTGGTAATTTGGTTCTCTTCTTTAAAAAAAAATCCATTAGTTACAGATATCATTTTCCCAGTTAGGGATGTAAATGGTTTAATCTTTCAATTATCTATCTAATTATCTATCTGTATATTGACTGAGGGGGCAGAACTAAAATGGTGGAAAGGATACATGCTTCTTTCTGATCTTCTCTCACAATTCTCAGACTAATTAGCAAACCTAGCTTCTGAATCAGCTGGCAGAATTCACAAATATTGCAAGTGTAACTAATTACCAGCAGAAGATAATTTTGAAGATCTTCAGAAAAGGTCTGTTTCAATTGGGCACAGAGGGAGACAGCCAAATCCAAGTAGGCTGAGCGCAGATGCTAGTGCATACTGTGCAGACCTGGGCTGATGCAGAACCCGCAGGGCAGAGAGGACTCCACAGGATGGAGAATCTCCAGGGAGGGATCTACAGCAGTGTTGGCTACTCTGTCCTGTTTTCAACACAGGAGATCAGCAGAGAAGTTATAAAACATCCAACACAAACACAAAATGCCAGAATCTCTAGGGACCTGGCTATACTCATGCAGCACTGGAGTGAGTCAGCACAGACTCAGCACAGCAACTTCCAATTGTAGAGTAAGCTTTGAAAACATCCCCTGCCCTAAAAGCAGACCTTAACTTTAAAAAAAAAATGAGTAAAAAAGCAAAGAGAACTCTGACCATAGATAGTTTTTATGGTGAAAGAGAAGAACAGATTTCAAACCCTGCGGAGACTAAAAGCAGATCATCTCCATATGAAGTCCCAAAGAGTGACATATCACATAAGACTCTCTTAGGAGAAATTATAAAAGATCTAAAAAGCGAGCTGGAAGAAAAATGGGGAAAGAAAATTAGAACTTTACAAAAGAGTTTGGAAAAGAAAACACAGAAATTATCTGAAGAGAATTCACTACAAAATAGTGAAATGGAAAAAGCATAAAATGCCTTAAAAATAGATTTGACAGAATAGAAAAAGAAAACAACGTACTTAAAAACAGAATTTGTGAAATAGAAAAAGAAAACTTCTTAAAAAATAGAATTTGTGAAATGGAAAAAAATTCCATAGAACAAAACAACTCATTTAAAAACTCAATTGGACAAATACAAAAAGAAGTATAAAAAGTAATACAAGAAAAATCAGAATTGAACAAATGGAAAAAATGGAAATGAATGACTCAATGACATATCAAGCATCAATCAAGCAAAACCAAAAAAAAAATAGAAAAAAAAGTAAAATACCTACCTGGGAAAACAACTGACTTGGAAAATAGATCTATGAGAGATAATTTAAGGGTTATTGGACTCCCTGAAAATTATGATGACAAAAAGAGCTTAGACACTATTTTTCAGGAAATCATCAAAGAGAACTGCCCAGATGTCATAGAATCTGAAAGTAAAATAGCCTTTGAAAGAATTCATTGATCACCTGCTGAAAGAGATCCCAAAATGAAAACTCCAAGAAATATTGTGGCTAAATTCCAGAACTATCAGACCAAGGAAAAAATACTACAAGCAGCCAGAAAAAAATTCAAATACCAAGGAGTCACAATAAGGATTACTTGGGATGTAGCAATATCCACATGAAATGACTGAAGGACCTGGAATCTGATATTCCAAAAGGCAAAGGAGCTTAGTATGCACCCAAGAATAACTTGCTCAACCAAAATGAGCATTTTCTTTCAGGGAAGAAGATGGACATTCAATGAAATAGGTGAATTCCATCTATTTCTGATGAGAAAATCAGAACTAAACAAAAAGTTTGATTTCCAAATATAGGACTCAAATGAAACATAAAAAGGTAAAAAGAAATCTAGGGAACTATATTTCTGTTATGAGTATACATAAAGAATAAATGTATAATTTGGTTTTACTGTTGTAATATAAAAAAAGAAGCTAGAGATGGAAATAAAATTATACCAGAAAAAGGGAAAATTGGAGGTACTATATCTTATGAAGAGGCAAAGGAAACCTATTGTATCTGAGGGAAAGAAGGGAGGGGGATGAACATAGTGTGTATCTTACTTTCATCAGAATTGGCTTAAAGAGAAAAATATTAGACATATTCAATTTATGCAGAAACTTCTCCCATCTCATTGAAAAGTGGGAGGGGAAAAATAAAAAGGGAAGAAGTAAGCTAAATAGAAGAGAATACAGAAATTATAAAGAAAAGGTTTAAGAAAAGAGGAGGCACTTTAAGGGGAGAGGGGAGGGATCCTAAAGAGAGAGAGCTGTGTGAGGCATGTGGTACTCACAAATTTAATACTAAGGAAGGATTTAAGGGGGAAAGATAAGAGAAAAACACAAGCTGGGATTACCAAGATGGCAGGAAATGCAGAATTAGTAATTTTAACCATAAATGTGAATGGGGTAAACTCCTCCATAAAGCGGAGGTAGATAGCAGACTGGATTAAAAGCCAGACTCCTACAATATGTTGTTTACAGGAAACATACTTGAAGCAGGGCAATACATACAGAGTAAAGGTAAAAGGCTGGCATAGTAGATTCTGCTATGTTTCAGGTGAAGTAAAAAAAGCAGGGGTAACCATCCTGATCTCAGATCAAGCAAAAATTGATCTAATTAAAAGAGATAAAAAATGGCACTATTCCTTGCTATAGGGTAACATAGATAATGAAGCAATATCTATATTAAACATACATCCACCAAGTGGTGTAGCATTTAAATTATTAAAGGAGAAGTTAAAAGAGCTATAAGAAGAAATAGACAACAAAATTATAATAGTGGGAGATCTCAACCTTGCACTCTCAGAACTAGATAAACCAAAACACAAAATAAATAAGAAAGAAGTTAAAGAGCTAAATGGAATGCTAGAAAAGTTAGGTATGACAGATCTTTGGAAAAAACTAAATGGAGACAGAAAGGGAGTACACTTTCTTCTTAGCAGTTAATGGAACCTATACAAAAGCTGACCATATTAGGGCATAAAGTTCTCAAATTCGAATGCAGAAAGGCAGAAATAGTAAATACATCCTTTTCAGATCACAATGCAATAAAAATTACATTCAATAAAAAGCCAGGGGAAAATAGACCAAAAAATAATTGGAAACTAAATAATCTCATCCTAAAGAATGAATGTGTGAAACAGCAAATCATAGACACATTACTAATTTCACCCAAGAAAATAACAATAATGATATGTCTTACCAAAATGTGTGGGATGCAGTCATAATGGTAATAAGGGGCAATTTTATATCTCTAGAGGCCTACTTGCATAAAATAGTGAAAGAGAAGGTCAATGAATTGGGCTTGCAAGTTAACAAAAAAGCTAAAAAAAGAGGAAATTAAAACTCCCCATGAAACACTACATTTGAAATTCTAAAAATAAAAGGAGAGATTAATAAAATTGAAAGTAAAAAAAAATCTTTGAATTAATATATTAAGTAAGAGTTGGTTCTATGAAAAAAACAACAAAATAGATAAACCCTTGGTAAATTTGATTAGAAAAAGGAAAGAGGAAAATCAAATTGTTAGTCTTAAAAATGAAAAGGGAGAACTTGCCAATAATGAAGAGGAAATTAGAGCAGTAATTTGGAGTTACTTTGCCCAACTTTATGCCAATAAATTCGATAACTTAAATGAAATGGATGAATACCTTCAAACATATAGCTTGCCCAGATTAACAGAAGAAGAAATACATTGGTTAAACAATTGTATGTTAGAAAAAGAAATAGAAAGCTATTAATCAACTTCCTAAGAAAACATCCCCAGGACCAGATGGATTTACATTGTGAATTCTACCAAACATTTAAAGAACAATTAACTCCAATGCTACTCTACAACTATTTTTAAAAATAGAGTTTGAAGGAGTCCTACCAAATTCCTTTTATGACACAGACATGGTACTGATACCTAAACCAGGTAGGTTGAAAACAGAGAAAAAAATTATAGACCAATCTCCCTAATGAATATTGATGCAAAAATCTTAAATAAAATATTACCAAAAAGATTACAGAAAATCATTCCCAGGATAATACACCATGACCAAGTAGGATTTATACCAGGAATGCAGGGTTGGTTCAATATTAGGAAATTATTAGCATAATTAACTATATCAATAACCAAATTAACAAAAACCGTATGATCATTTCAAGAGGTGCAGAAAAAGCATTTGATAAAATCCAACACCCATTCCTATTAAAAACCCTAGAGAGTATAGGAATAAATGGACTTTTCCTTAAAATAGTCAGTAGCATCTATTTAAAACCATCAGTAAGCATCATATGTAAAGGGGATAAACTGGAACCATTCCCAATAAGATCAGGAGTGAAACAAGTTGTCCACTATCACCATTACTATTCAATATTGCATTAGAAATGCTAGCTGTGGCAATAAGAGTTGAGAAAGAGATTAAAGGAATTAGAGTAGGTAATGAGGAAAGCAAATTATCACTCTTTGCAGATATGATGGTACATTTAGAGAACCCTAGAGATTCGCTTAAAAAACTATTAAAAATAATGCACAACTTTAGCAAAATTGCAAAATAAATCCACATAATTCCTCAGCATTTTTATACATCCCTAGCAAAACCCAACAGCAAGACATACAAAGAGAAATTTCATTTAAAATTACTGCTGATAGTATAAAATATTTGGCAATCTATCTGCCAAAGGAAAGTCAGGAATTATATGAGGAAAACTACAAAACTCTTTTCACACAAATAAAGTCAGATATAGACAACTGGAAAAATATTAAGTGCTCTTGGATAGGCTGAGAAGATATAATAACACACAATATAGCATTTTCACTCCTTCTTTTGCAATTTGCTAGCATTTTTGTTTTCTTTCTTAGGTTTTTTTTTTCTTCTTGATCAGATTTTTTCTTGTGCAGCAAGGTAACTATATAAATATGCATACATATATTGGATTTAACATATATTTTAACATATTTAGCATGTATTGGACTATTTGCCTTCTAGGGGAGGGGGGGAAGAAGGGGATAATTTGGAACAGAAGGTTTTGCAAGGGTCATTGTTGAAAAATTATCCATGCATATTTTTTGTAAATGAAAAGTTATAATAAAATAAAATAAAATAAATTATATATATATTACTCCTGAAAAAATCCATTTAATCAATCATTTATCTGTTTTATTTTACTTTTTTTTTTAATATAAAACCAGGTCTTAGTTTTACTTATTAATTAAAAGAATTACTTTAACTTTTATTAATCTCTTCTTTGATTTTCAAATTTGATTTCCAATTGGTGTTTTTTAAAATTTGTTCTTTTCCCCCCTACCTTTTAAAGTTTCATGCTTTGCCTTATTTTCCACTTATAGACAATGCGTTTAAATGAGTGGGTGAAAAACCAACATGCCCACTTGCCAGAGTTAATGAGGCAGTGTTACAGAACATGACTTTTTTTGTATACACCTTCTTCTGTGCCTTTCTTTACCAAAAGGTGTACACAATTGAAACTACAGACTTATGACATCCTACCTCATTTACATCCTATCTCATTGAACATGACTTTATTGAGTGGGTTAAACATCATGTTATCCATGCTTGGTTTTGGCCACTGTTGGGTCTAGTTCTTAGTGTTTTACTTTTGTTTGCCTTTGTTCTGTTATACACACTCTGTAATCTCATTGATCAGGTGAGCCATTGTTGATGCTAAAGTTAGCTTGATGTGATGAGCAGTCCCTGCTTTACAAGAGAATGGAATTATAAGAATCTGGAGAGGAAGTTCATACAATGCAATAAGAAAGCATAGAGGCTTTGAAGCCTGAGATCCCCTGAAATAGATTTCTGTGAACCAACAAGGACCGCATTGTGGGTGGGAGCTCTGGTCGAGTTGAGATCTTCATCGTCAACAGGAGGTGTCTCTTCTATATAAGCTGTGGGGATGAGGAATTAGGTCCTTTTTACCCAGGGTCTACTAGGAGTAACTAAGAGTATGCAGAAGGTCAGACAGGTAGACTATGAACAAGTGAATAAAAGATCCTGAGCTTGCATGATACGGTTCTTGGGTACTCTATTGTACATTAAACCATCTCTCCATGAAGTGATGGCTAGAGATCTCTGAAGACCTCAGACAGAGATAAGATTGGTAAAAATACTGTATTAGACAGTGGCCAGAGATTCATCCAAAGGCCTGAGAATTAGGAGAGACTGGCAATAGTGATTGCTAAGTGGGAAAGATCTGCTCCTTCTCAATTTTAGTAATGTAAACATTTGGAGATATAAATTTTCTCCTAAGTATTCTTTTGGTTTCATCCCATAAATTTTGACGTATTGTCTCATTTTTTTTTCTTTCTCTTTGATTAAATTGCTTTTTTATGATTTGTTCTTTGGCCTACTCATTCTTTAAAATTATATTATTTAATTTCTAATCATTTAAATCTATCTTTCCAATGCTCTTTTTTAAATCATTTTTTAAAAATAGTGATTAATTCTTAATATCTCATGGAATCATTCTCTTCCACTTGCCCAATTCTAATTGAGGCAAGATCTTTCTTATAATAGTTTTACATTATCTTGAACTGGAAAATTGTTTAACCTCATTCTTTTGTGGGTTCTACCCCTCCAGAATTCATTGTGATATAGTTTAAAGTTGGAAAGTAATTTGGGAGAGCTCAGGCAAGTTTTCTCTACTTTCTTGGCTCCACCAATTGCACTGTATTTAAAAAAAAACACAACAAAAAAACTGATACTGTTTCTTTGTCTGTGACCTCCTTGGATAGTATCACTAGGGCAATGGATAGGTATAGTCCAATGACTTTTCTAGTATTTCAAAATTTTTTTTCAGAATACTTGAATCAATTCACAATTCTACCAAGATTGCATTGATGTTTCTGTCTGCCTAGAAATCATATAAAATTTTCTATTTTTATACTAATCTATTGGGTATCAGAGAAAATCTACTGTTTTTTCCAATGTGCACTTCTCTTTGCAATTAAGTTGGACCATTCTCTCTTAAATTTCTCCCTTTGAAAGTGAACAGGTAAGATTTTGCAAATCTTCTGTAGCAGACCACAGCTTTACAATTACAAAATTGGCTGAAAGGCACAGGGTATCCAAGCTCCCAATGGGCTTATTGTCTTTTGTCAGAAAATACATTTATTGAGTGGAGTATAGTGTTGTCTTAGAGTCTGTAATTCGAAAACGTGCCTCTATTTACATGACAAAATCACACAAGGTGACTTGCAAGATCTAAAAACAGCTTTATTTGATCACTTTTTTTATTAGCAGCATCCAAGTAGAGAATAAAATAGGAAAACAAACTCCTAAGAGACATTTGCCATTGTAGAAGATGTCTAGCATGGAGTTCAAATGGAAAGAGGAGTACCCTATAAATAGAGTGATGACAAAGGAAGCAAGAGAAAAATATCAACTTGTGATCCATTTGGAACACAGCAAATGGAAAAATCTCTTCTATAAAATTAGGAATTTTTAGGAGGTCAATTTATACAATAACAATATTGTAAAAACAAGCAACTTTGAAAGCTGTAAAAACATTGATCCATAGTAACTATCTATGATTCCAGAGGAACCATGATGCATCATGCCAAGTATCTCTTGACAAAAAGGTAAATATTCAGGATGCAGAATGAAACATTAATTTTTTTGAACATGTTCAAAGTGGAGATTTGATTTTCTTAACTTTATATATTTATTGCAAATATTTTTTTTCTTTTCTTTTCAATTGGGTAGAGGTAGTGAGGGAGAGGAAATAAATTTGCATTAAAAATATGATAGTTATCTCTTGAAACTATCTATTTTCCCCCTAAATGGAGACATACAACATTGATTTTATTTTCTTAAAATAACAAAAACCAGGATGACTTTGAGAGTGGATAGAAAGCTGGTCTTGAAGTAGACCTGGGTGTAAATTCTGAGTCTGACATATATTGGTTATGTGAACTTGGTCAAATCATTTAATCTTTCAATGCCTCAAGCAATTGGCCAAAACTATAAATCACAGAGAAAGTGCTAACCTTCATTAATAGGGGGTTTCCTCACTTGGAAATTCCTTATAACATGAACTTACAGTTTAATTCTCTGTCCTTAAAACAACAAACATGAGAAGTGGATATTTTATTTGTTTAATCTTTTCTTTCTAAAGTAAGAACTTCTAAGACTTTATTTCTAAATTATTCTATCACTTTCTACCTCAAAATCCAGTTATGAAGATCAAAACAAGAAGCAAAACAGGAAGCAAATTTTAAACACAGTTCCAGCAATGGTCCCATTCATAATCAGGATTTTAGGAAGAGACATCTTATATAAATGCACTCAAGTGTAGATAAACAGCAATTAAAATGGAGATATTTTTGTCCAGAAAACCTCCCACAGGGGGGCAGTATGGTTTAGAAAATGAAACATTAGACTTAACAGCAATTCACTTAGTACTAATTCAGCCACTGATTTCTAGATGATTGTAATATTATTTTGATCTTTGTCTTTGTCACCACAAAATAAGGGATGGGGAGGAAGATAATACTTCCTGTTTTTAAAATGTATGGTCTATCCATTTGCTTTAACTAGTCTTTGCCAGTCTTTCTTATTTAATAATTGTTTTTTGATAGCAGACAAGAAAATGTGCTATTCTTGGAGAATTTTCATAAATGCAATTGTAGAGCCTACCAGTCATTTCAGTCATGTCTGGCTCTTTATGAGTACATTGGATTTTTCTTGGAAAATATACTCCAGTGGTTTGCCATTTCCTTATTCAGTTTATTTTATAGAGGAGGAACTGAGAGAAACAATGTTAAGTAACAGTAATAAGTATTTGAAACCATATTTGAACTCAGGAAGATGAGTCTTCCTGACTTCAGGCTCAGTGCTCTTACCACCGAGTCACCTAGCTGCCTATCTAAGTACATTCACTAACTGTTTTATTTTTTTCTTATCTGTTAATCCTCATTATCAAATAATTGTCTATATCATAGGTGATGAAAATGGACAACAGAATGGGCAGAGTTTTCAGGAAGTCATAATATATAGGATCACAAATTAGAATTGGAAGAATTGGAAGGCCATTAAGTCTGACTTCTTTGTTTTGTAGATGAGGCAATGGAAAACTGAAAGTGAGTTGCCTAGAGTTATACCACCAGGATTTTGAACTAAAATATTCCTAATTCCAAGTCCAACACTGAATTCACTACTTCACTGTTAATTTGTGCTTTGGAAGGAAAGAAGGAAAACAGGAAGGAAAGAAGTATTTATTAAATGTCTGTTATATGCCAAGCATTATATTAAGTGCTTTACAAATATTATTTCATTTAGTCCTCAGAATAATCCTGTGAAACAGGTGTTATTATTATCCCTATATTACAGATCGGAGTATATGGGATTAGTACCTCTGATGTGAGGGCTTGCCAAGTCTTTTCAGGAGTGTTCATCCATTTTTGGTATTCATCTCTCACCCAGCTTTTACCTGTAGCTCCAAGAAAGTGTAGCATGTGCAGCAGCCACACCTTGGTAAAACTATCTTGGCAGATGGGCTAAACCAGTCTGAGGGCAATCAATGGGCCTCAAACCTGTCGGTGAGTTAGAGGAGTGTCTACTAAAAGCATTCCTTGAGGATTGAATGGATAAGAATAAGTCTATTTCAATACCCTATGAAGGTGACTGAAGTAGGCACTATAAAGCACTTAGAGCTTGATCAGATATTGAATTCACCATGGTCATTCAATGCATTCTGGGTCATTGCTAGTTTTCCTGACTTTTATCTTGTTAATGGATTTTGAGGACTTGGTGCAGCTCTATTCACTTAAATCTGATTCATGCATGAGTTAAAACATCATCCTGGGATGTTATTGGTTCTTTTTGAAAATGAAGGACAAACAACATACAACATTTTACAGTTGAAAAAACTGAGGCTGACAGTTATTAAGTGACTTACCCAAGTGCAGGCAGCTAGTATGTTCTGAGGCAGAAAAGCAGTCTTTTCAATACATCATCCAATTTCCCCAAATATGTGACAGAAAATAAAACACATATTTGCTGGCCTATTAAGTGGCTAAGTGGTGGGCTTATTTCCTCATTTATAAAAATGATAGGATAGGACTAGATAATGATTCAGTTTACTTCCATTTCTAAATCCTATGATCTTATCTATGGTCCTAGATGTTTAAAACATATTGCCTTGATAAGCAGCCAACTACTTTGAAGGAACTGTGTAATTGAATGGATTTTTGAGGAGAAATTTAAAGCCCTGCAAAGTGCATCTGAAATGCTGACTATCATCATTTTTTGCTTTCAGATCATGCCAACAGACAAAGGGTCCAGATTCTGAAGTGATACAAATCCCAGAAAATGCCTCTGAGTTCCTTGGAGAAAGAGGTTAGGTGTGTCTGGTGTATTTATTACAAAGTCTTAGTTCTCTGTGCTCCATCCTGTAGCCTCTTAAGAGATACTTGCTAATTTGCCATTTTTGTTAGCATGGGACTCTTCAAAAATATATGTGGAAATATCTAATCTGATGACTGTCTTTTTATCCATATTATCAGGTCAAGAAGATTTTTTTTTCTTAGCTCTGGAATATACACTTTTCCTCTTTATTATAAGTACTCTTCCCTTGCTTATTTGATTTGTTGCCAAACTGAACAATTCTGAAAGAAGCTTTGTATGTTTACTGTATGTCAGGATTTCCTAGGCAAGAGATGGGCCAGACAATATAGGATAGGAGAAGTCTGGATCTAAATCCTTATGAACTAAAATGGATGAGAAAAGGGGAACTATAATAAGAAAAACCTTAAATGGTTTCAGAGAGAAAAGATTATGATATTAAATACAGGAATTTGTTTAATGGAACAAACTAAAAAAAGTTTAGTCCTAGGCAAAATTGTGAAGCAGAATCTGTTTTGGGATTACTTCCCTGGCTTGACCTCTCTCTTCCACCATCCCTCCTTACTGCATATGTACTTTTTATTCCCTATTCTTTTGTCCATCTTATGCCCATTATTTAGGGTTCTATCTTGCTAGCTCTCACAGTTCATAAGATTTAAAACTGGAAGGGACTTTAGAGATAATTTACTTCAGGTACTTTTAAACCTGGGATTCATGAACTCAAAAGAAATTAGAAAATAATAACTATAATTTGTATGTAGATTTCTTTTGTAATTTTATATATTTTTTAAAATTTAAAATAAATATTCTGAGTAGGGGTCCATAGATAATTGCCAAAAAACTCGGACTAGTCCAGTCCTCTACCACCTGCCTTCTTTTTCTTGTTCTACTCCTCTTCTTCTTTCTCCTCCTTCTCCTCATCTTTCTCCTCCTTCTCTTTCTCCTTCTCCTTCTTCTTGTAGGATCTCAGATCCAGAATTGTAGCTATAAGGGTCTTTGGAGAAATTTTAACCCAAATCCTCTCTGCCTAACTGAGGTTTGATGTGTGTGTGTTTGCATATGAAATGATTTACCCCAAGTCATTAAATTGTTGAAGATGAAGGATTTCAATCTAGATCTTCTAACTTTCCAGGGGCATCATTGCTCTTTCTTTCCTTCCATATTGCCTCCCTACTCAAAAATTGCAATGGTTATTGTTTTGAATAAAATCCCAAATTTTCATTTTGGCATTTAAAGACCTTCCTAATCTGACCTCAATTACCTTTAAAGTCTTATCTTTTGTCTTCTTTACATCTAATACACTTCTAGCTATATCTTGTCTGAAGATTCTATTTATATCTTCTGCCTTTTATATGTGTTTGGAATCCCATGTGATCGAAATTTAATCATAACCTTTGCTTCATGTAAGTGTTAGTTTCCTTTAAAACATAGCAGGAGAGGTAAGGCCTTTCCTGTTACAGTCGTAGCAAGCTTGAAATGATTTTGCCTCATTTTGCTTACTTACTTTACTTACACATCTATGTTGTATTTCCTTTGCTCCTCCACTTCGTCGAATGTAAGAGTCATTGAGGGAAGGAGCCATTTTCTTGTGTCTTTATACCCTTAGTACCTAGTACTATGCCTTACAAATACAACATTTGTTGAACTGAATTGAGCAGCAGGTAGATAGTGGAGAGATTTTTTTTTTTAATTCTGTGAAGGCCATGGAGGTGTTATCTAATTTGTCTATACATAAGACTTCCTTTCCATTTTGTCAAGATATCCTGGTTTTGCTCAGAAAATAAATGCAGCATTTTGTATAGTAGTCATGCCAGGGAATGGAATGACAACATATGGAATACAATTTATTGCATAAACCAGTGCTTGGTAAAGATGAGTCAATAGCAATTCATGTCTCCATCCTCCAACTACTTCCCTTTAGACGTATTAGGGAGAAAATCTGGTGGACTTGAAGGAAAAAATAGCCATTGTTTTGGTTAAGATTCTTAGACCCTGATGATAATACTTATCTGGGGCATTTATGATTGCTTCCCCAGGGTTGTTGTTTTCATGGGAATGCCATCTCCTAAGATATTTCCAAAGGCCATTTAAGATAAAAGATATGAATAAAGATAAAATAATATCTTGCATTTATATAACACTTTTCTGTTTTCAGTGTTTTTATGGGCATTATCCCTTTTTCTCTCCCCCTCCTCCAACAAATCCTTTTAGGTCAATGGTGTGAATATTATTTTCCTCATTCCTCTTCATTTGTGGGGTGCTACTCCTTGGTTTCAATCTAAGAACACTGTTATTCTGGGCCATATGTTGAGTGATTTAGAAAATTTATATAGTACCTTTTTTGGAATTGTGGATATGTATGGAAAAAAGGGGAGACTGAAAGAAAGTGTGGATGAATAGAAACTTGTATACATGAAGGCATCATAACTAAAAGTGTAACTTAGATTGTGCAATTAAATCTCTTGTCACTCACTTTGATGATACAAAACCATACAGAAGTAGCTGGCTACTTTTCCCTTCAGAGTCCTACAGAAATAATTCTGTTGGGCTGGGGTGCTTATCAGCCCCTAATATAAATATTTATTAGTTAACTTCTCTTCAACTTCAATTAATGAGTGAAAAATCAGTTAGTTTTTATATATTGACTAAGGCACAATTTACATACCTAGGTTTTTTTTTTAAGAGAAGAATTTCAACCCCCTACCACAATCATTATAGAGGTCTCAGATTTTTTTTAATTGAATCAACGAATCCATCAATAACATATCAAAGTTATTCTCTAGTTTGAAGTGAGGGTGGGAAGAGTCCAATTCTTTTTGTACAGAAAAATAATTGTTTGGACATGTATACTTATTTTGTATTTAATTTATACTTTAATGTATTTTCTACCTCATCCTCTTCCCAATCAAATCTCTTTCAAGAGTTTGTCTAGAATGGCTCTACTACTAGACTGACCCTCTACTAGAATATTAGATTCCAAAATGGTTTGTTTTTACTTAACTCTTATAGCATGCAGCTGGTATTGCATCATTTACTTTCATACAAAAGCTTAAAACCACTTCCCTCCTTTAATTTATTGTTCATAACAAGAATCATTCTCTCAATGAACTAACCCTAGGTATGTTAATAATGTCTACTTTGTATAGAATTGCTTATTCTATTTGATGAGGAAGATGTTACGGTAAAAAAAAAATGTTGATTGATAGTTAAATACCTGTTGTCTCTGGGGAAGATATGCTCTAATTAAAATAAGGACAGTTTCTGTCTTTCTGGAGCTTATGACCATAAGGAGATAAGAAATATATTTAGCAGTGAAAGAACTGTAGGAGATGACTATGAACCATTACATAGAATTCGCAATCCCTATATTTTCACCTGCCTGCATTTTTGATTTCCTTCACAGTACACTATTTCAGAGTCCAATTCTTTTTGTACAGAAAAATAATTGTTTGGACATGTATACTTATTTTGTATTTAATTTATACTTTAACGTGTTTAACATGTATTGGTCAACCTGCCATCTGGGGGAAGGAGTGCAGGGAAGGAGGGGAAAAATTGGAACAAAGGGTTTGGGAATTGTCAATGCTGTAAAATTACCCATGCATATAACTTGTAAATAAAAAGCTATAATAAAAAATTCAACAGAAAAAAAAAACAGATGCAGCAAAAACTTTTGCTAAAGTTCAATACTTTTTAAAAAAATTAAAATTCTTGAAAGAAAAAAAAATATACTTAGACAACTACATATATGTGTGTTTTACCTCCGATTTAATGGAGAATTCCCAGTGAGAAAACTTTCTTTATTAGAGCAGATTGGCAACTTCTTTGCAGAATGGAGAGCTTATTTCTTCAGCTCCACAAAGCCAATATATATCAGAGTTAGGATTTCAAATTAGGTTTTGTCAACTCCAAAACAAGTTCATTAGAGGTGAAAAATTAACTAAGTGAGGTTCCAAAGAGAAGAATGCTATTGATTCGAGGGATATAGGAAAGCTTCTAGCAGGAGCTAGTATTTGAGCTGATTTTTTAATGCACTAAGGAAGCAAAGAGGGAGAATGAGGATCTTCCAGGCAAAGAAAATAATATGAAAAAGACATAGAAATGTAAAAAAAAAAGGCAGAGTGTTTTTTCATGAGCAAAGAGTGGCCAATTTTTAAAAGATCATAGAATACAGGGAGGGACATATTAGGAAATAAAAGTGGAAAGACAGTGTGCTCATTGATTGCTTAATATATAGAACATTCAGGGAAAAAGTCTGAATTCAGTTTGAGGCAATAGATACTGAAGCTTTTTAGAGAATAACATTATCAAATCTACCTGTAAGGATGATTATTTTACAGGAGTATGAAAGGTGGATTGGATGGGATTCATATAGAAGTGCTAATTATTTTTGTTGAGGAGGATGTTATTTATGTAAAAGTTTTGAGTTAACACTTAAATTAGACACCCATTGTTTATAGAGTACTCTGTCTAGAAAAGATACCCTCTAGATAAAATAAGACAGTCTCTGTCTTTCTGGGGCTTATAGTCATAAGGAGTTAAGATATATCTATGTATGTGTGTGTGTATAATCTATACATATATGCACTTATATGTATATATATATAGAGAGAGAGATGAGAGAGAGAGAAAGAAAGAGAGAGAGAGAGAAAGAAAGAAAGAGAGGCAGCGAGAGAGAGAAAAAGAGAGAGAGAAAGAGAGAGAGAGAGAGAGAGAGAGAGAGAGAGAGAGAGAGAGAGAGAACTACATAAGAGGTTATTGCAACAATTTAGATTGGATAGTTATAAACTGCTGAAAAACAGTTTGACTGGTATGGCTCAATCCCTTTCTTTCCCCCATGTATGAGTCACCCAGAGACCAGATCTTCCTCTCTTCCTGCCTCCTAGCTCCTTGCTAGATGGCACTGTTACAGTTAAATTTCCTATATCCTGCCCCTCATTCCTTATTCCTTATGTAGAAAATTCCCTCACTTCACTAGTTCTATAGATAATAATCTCTTATTGGTGTCATATTGGTTCTTTGTCTAAAATTCTGTGAGCACACATACCTATGTAATATCTACATAATACATATAAGTATAGATATATTTGGTATTCTGAGGTTTTTTATGAGAATGAGCTATATGAATCAAAGATGACATCATAATTTGCTTCCTCCCCTCTTTATCAGTAGCTAAGTTCTTGTAGTACATCTTATTTTCTCAAAGTCTTGGACTCAGCAATGCTCAAAATGTGTTTATTAAAATGCTTTTTCTGTTAATTTTTAAACTCATGTTTATAAGAAAACATATCTCACATGTTACTAATTATTTCACACATAATCAAAGTGCTCAAGGATTTTTAGATCATTCAATGTATGTTAGAAGTCCTTTACAAATTGAAGTTGACTTTGGCTTGAGTATGGATGGAACCACCAAACCATATTTGTTTTGTGAATTTAGCAAAATATATTCTCCTAACTTAGTAATCTTGCCTGGATCAGGGGGCCTCAACTTTCATTCTTTTTCCCTTAAATAACTCTGTTCATTTCTAATGGAGTAATGGAGGTATTCAACTTTCAAGGCAGCTTTTTTTTAGATGAGTCAAACCCCAGTAGAATGAATGTCCACAGGTGTTTGGGAGTTTCCATGACTGTGAAAGGAACTCACTTTCAGGCTTAAATATCAGATAGAAAAGGGGAAACACTAAATTGACATTTAGTCAAACAAAAAAGTGCATGATGAGCAATGCTCATGAGTGGAGAGAGGAAGAAAAAGTGAGTGTTCAAGAAGTAATATTAGACCCAACTCAGTAGTATGCATGGCGAACTAGAGATAGGTAATCAGGATGTAGTGATTTGGGTGATGACAAATGCAAGGGGATAGTGGATACAATAAGAAAAGGGAAACCACTTTCTAATGATCTCAATGCATCACATTTTGGGGTGGAAAGGGAGTTTGTGGAGAGCTTTGATAAGTCATAAGTTCAAGGGCCAAAAACCTCTTGGGAAGAACAGTCTGAAAAGAGAGCTCTATGCAGAATACTGATCAGGAAAGAGACCTGGGGCGTATTGTAGCTCCTACATTGAAACCATCTGCACAAGATTTGGCAGTAGTAAAATGCAGGGTCTAAGAGTGTATAAATATCGAGAACATAGTACATCAGCAGTAAATTATTCTGGCATTAAATAGGGAGCCAGTGAGAACACATTTGGAATAATATTGTAATTCTGGTCAGTATTTTATTGAGAGGAAATTGCAAAGATTGAACATGTTCAGCAGGTGGCAACTGAAGCGCCTTTTTCTTTTGGATTAGGTGGGGATGGGAGTGGGTTAAGAACTTGAATTATGCTGGAGGAAACCATTGCCAACATTGCTTATATGTCAAACAAATTGGAAAAAAGGGAGAAGCTAAAGGAGTGAATACTATTCTAAAAAGTAAGGAACATATCGATGTCAGTAAGTTTTCCTGATCTTAAGGAAAGAAAGAATTCAAACAAAAGAAGGAATTAAAATGAAGCATTATGAGAATAGAAACAATCAATAGACCCAAGAATGAACTCCAGTAGAAATAAAAATAAATTCCCTTATGTTCCAAATGATGATTGTTTAATAGTTGAAATGACACTGCTATTGGATGCTTCTTTATGAAAAATGGAATAATAGAAATTCATTTATATTAGACAGTGGCACATTAGTCTCATAATAATATTATTTAAAATTGAAATTTTGTCTTTGAGGGGTAAAAATATCCTAAATTAGCTTTCAGGGTCACCTTACTGAAAGGATGTAACTCTAATTCTTTTCTCTTAATTATTTTCTTGTCACCAAAAATTCCTTTTGGTGAGCCCAAGATTGCCCTCAGGCAATCATAGTTGTTGGATGTGTGTGTGGAAGAATACAGATAGTAAGAAATGAAGTTTACCTGGATGAAATGGAAGTACAAACTCACTGTGTGAATATCCTTGCTTATTCCTAAACACTGTGACTTGGCTGGTCCCATTTATTATATTAATCATTTTCAAAATTGCTGAAATATTGAGATGTACAACTTGTACTTTTTTCTTTTCCTATTCAGGCCTCATTTATTTTCTTTCCTATCCTAAATCATGATCATATCTAATCTTTTCCTCATCTACTCCTCTTTACCTCTCCATCATTACAGATAAATTCATAGCAATGCATTCTTGGCTTCCGAATAGATCCTTTTGAAATTCTCATTTCTATCTCTAATCTCATTACCCTTCACACACTTTAAAGTCCAACCCAACTTGCTGGTCCTCATATGCAGGGTCTTATGTTTCATTATTAGCAACGTCTTGTCTCTGGTTCTTGTCAGATGTACAAAGTATAACACTAACTCCCACCCACATTGTGAAATAGTTATAAATTAGCTCTGAACCCTAGTTGAATGGATGAGATAGACTCCTGTCTCCAGCTGAGGAATTTTGCATCTCTCTTCCCTATATATAAAATATGTGAATAAATATACATATATATATATAAAATATGTGAATAAATATACATATACATATAAATATGTGAATAAAAGTATACATATAAAATATGTGAAAAATTATGAACCATTTGGACTAATGTTGGCCACATTTTGAAAATTACAAGTTAAAAATTTTCATTTAAAACAAAAATTAAGACATAACAACTTCTGAAGCAAACAGTGAAGTCAAAGTGACCAAATAATCCCATAGGAACATTATTTTCTTCTCTGGAGACATCACAATATAAGACCAGTATAGACTGTGACAGATCCTCTGACACTCTCTTGGCTTATCAGAAACTTCTCATTTCCATGTTTCTTTTCCATACCTCCCAATGTGTGATTTACATTTTTGGCCTCACATCTTCCTATTTGCTTGCTCTGATTTCTGGCTCTCACATATAACTCCTTTTTTGAAAATTGAAAGGGAGGTGAATTTGGGATTCAAAATCAGCCCACTCCACCTGCAGCAATGAATAGATTTTTTTCCCTACTTTTGGTTGCGGTATCTAAGCTTTGGCTATGTATTATTTCTCCAACAGAATACAAAGTCCTTAAGGATGTATTCCTTGCATTAACACATTGCCTGACACACATAAATGTAAATGATTGAATGGTAATCTGATAATATTGGCTAAAGCTGTAACTTCAAAGATCATGATTTTTCAGTGGAATGATTAAGTTAAATCGCAAATGCCAGTTGAAGAAATTTGTCCATCACCTCAAAAAATAGAGAAACAACCATTCTCTGTCACTAAACTTTGTCTAGTTTTAGGATCATGACAATAAGTATTTTGTTTTTCTTTATAATGAGCACAGAGAACTCTTTACAACATTCTTCTCTCCCAGAGAAGAGACCTTTGGCACCAATTTTCTGATGAAACTCATGGAAAAAAAATCCAAACAAACAAAACCCCCCACAAAAAACAACACACCAAATTCTACCTCATTGTTTGGCCTTGAATCATCTATAGAAGAAACATCTATTTAGAGCTTTGTGTTAGCTTCATTAGCATTGTTTTTAGCAAGAAATTATTGATATTTCAGTACATCCTTTAAAAAAAATCAGAACTTACTTTAAGAGATTACAGGTAGTTCTTTTGCCTCCATTATTTTGCACACCTCCTCATGTCTACCTCTTAGAATGCTTAGCATCTTTCATGCTTAAATTCAAGGTCTATATATTACATAAGGCTTTTTCTTATTTCCATAGTTGTTATTATTCTCTCCTTGAATTAATAGGAATACATATATATATATATATATATATATATATGAAAAAATAAAAATTAAGACATACCAACCTCTGAAGTAAACAGTGAAGTCAAAGTGATCAAATAACCCCAAAGGAACATTTATTTTCTTCTCTGGAGACATCACAATACAAGACCAGTATAGACTCTGACAGATCCTTTCATACTCTTTTGGCTTATCAGAAACTTCTCACTTCCATGTTTTTTTAATTACACACACACACACACACACACACACACACACACGTAAAAGCACTTGCATATTCTATGCCCTCAATAGGATATAATTTCTCTGAGACAAAGAAATTTTTTTTTCATTTTTGTCTTTGTTACCTAAGTTCCTTGCATATAGTAGGAGCTTATTAAATGTTTGCTGTATTGGTTTAGACTGAATTTAGCAAAACACATGAAGATATCCAGATTTGTTTACATGTACTATTCATTGACCATATTAATTGTTTGGGTTGGTCAGAGATTGAAAAGATAAATTGATTTTCTGGGGCTTTTTCTCTGAATTTCTCTTTGCTGAAGTAACTAGGTGAAGTAACTAGGGCTATGGCATTAAAATGGTAGCACTTTACAAAAAGACACCTGCACCATAGCTAGTTAATGAGATGCTGAAACAATGATTGGATTTCATTTGTACCATCTGTTTTGAAGATTTGGGCCATTATATTTCTCTTTCCTTTTTTATGATTCTCCCCCACCCTGCTTTCTAATTACTACATTTAAAAGAAAAACTTGCCTTCATTGGAAACTTCCTTCATGAGAACAGTTGAAACCTACAAGTGAATAGATCCAACTTAGCAGAAACCCAGTAAGTTGCCAAAATGTTAGCAACAGCAGGAGGTTCTAATTTTGTGTAGTTTTAGGGGCTTTTCATGCCAAAGGAAGCTATGTATGATTAGATTAAGTTCAAGATCTGCAAGGTCTCCATTCTTGTAATCTTATTGATGGCTTTGCCACCAAATATGGTTTATCTAGGACTCCGAGAAGTCTGAATTTTTGCTATTTATTTATTTTCAAAAGCTTTTTCATTTAGAAAATTTGTCAGTTATAGAAAACATTGTCCATGGAGCTATTTCTAATGTGTCTGAATTCCTTTTTCTCTTTTAATCCACTATTTTTATCATTTATTTTTTATTTATTTATTTTTTAATATTTTATTTTATTTTATAATAACTTTATATTGACAGAATCCATGCTCGGGTAATTTTTTTTTACAACATTATCCCTTGCACTGGCTTCTGTTCCTATTTTTCCCCTCCCTTCCTCCATCCCCTCCCCTGGATGGCAAGCAGTCCTATATATGTTAAATATGTTGCAGTATAGCCTAGATACAATATATGTGTGCAGAACCGAGCAGTTCTCTTGTTGCACAGGGAGAATTGGATTCGGAAGGTAAAAAACAACTCGGAAAGAAAAACAAAAATGCAAATAGTTCACATTCGTTTCCCAGTGTTCTTTCTTTGGGTGTAGCTGCTTCTGTTCATCATTTATCAATTGAAATTTAGTATTTGTCAAAGAAATCCACTTCCATCAGAATACATCCTCATACAATATCAATGTCGAAGTGTAAAGTGTTCTCCTGGTTCTGCTCATTTCACTTAGCATCAGTTCATGTAAGTCTCTCCAAGCCTCTCTGTATTCATCCTGCTGGTCATTTCTTACAGAACAATAATATTCCATAACATTCATATACCACAATTTACCCAGCCATTCTCCAATTGATGGGCATCCATTCAATTTCCAGTTTCTAGCCACTGCAAACAGGGCTGCCACAAACATTTTAGCACATACAGGTCCCTTTCCCTTCTTTAGTATTTCTTTGGGATATAAACCCAATAGAAACACTGCTGGATCAAAGGATATGCACAATTTGGTAACTTTTTGGGCATAATTCCAGATTGCTCTCCAGAATGGTTGGATTCGTTCACAATTCTATTTTTATATCATTTAAAGAAAATGAAATGCTATTACTATTTATTATCAGGGAGATATATTTGATTTCTCTTTCTGTCCTCAAGTGTTTTATTTGTGAAATAATGACAAAAGCATAGTCCTCAAAAATCTGGTAACCTGGATTCTGGTCCTAGCTCTGCAATTCCTAGCAATTGGATTTTGGATTATTACTAGACTTCTTCAGATCTGTTTAATCATTTGTAAAGTTTGAGGGTTGGAGTAGATGACTTCTGGGGTCTTTCCCAGCCCCAAAGCTCAATGATTCAGCGATTCCATTTTTGTTCATTCAAATAGCAATTCCAATAACACACTTCCTGCTTCTGGGGGGAAAGGTGCTCCATTGGGTGCCACTTCTCTCAAAAGTTTGTCCTCATGATTTGTGGGTCTTTCTCTTGGACTCTGATTCTTATGCATAAGGAACTCCAAGTGAGTAAATTCCCTCTATCAGTGAAGATTAGCACTTTTTCTGTAACTTACAGTTTTAAATATTTTCCTGGTGATGCTTGTGACTTGCCCAGGATTACACAGCCAGCATGTAGTAGAGATGGGACTAAAAGAAGAGTCTTCTGGAATCTGAATTCAGCTCTCTACCATAGCTGCCTTTAATTTTTTTCTTTCTTTAAAAGGAAAAAAAAAGGAGCAAATATATATGATATTGATAATTTCCTTTAGTTGCCTAAAATAATAAATGGATGGCTGAAACTTGGATCTAAAATTGAAAGCCATTTGATACCATTTCTCAACCCTTTTCTGGAGCTTTCCTTTTTCTTCTCATTTTTGATTGTGAAAGCCGCTGATCATCTGGATTAGTCTATAATCTTCAGTTTTATTCTCATTCACGGTATTCACTGTCCCAAACCACTTTTCTTAAGTGTCAAATATTGGCCAAAGTCCAGTGGTGAAAAGGATGTGGTTTGTATGAGAAAGTCCTGGGCAAGAGCTTACTTTTTAGTAAAACCAACAGAATGTGAGAACTTGAAAGCTCTGTTGTAACTACCTAATGTTGGCAACCATACCTAATAACATCCGGTAAATAACACACATGGTGACATATCACATGTTGATCTTTCTGCAAATACAGACCATATAACCTAGGTCATGGATTTGGTTGGTCTAAAATTTTTCATGTTAACTCCTTCAGTTCAGGTACCAATAAGAGGTCAATTTTAGAATTATCTGCCTTATTATGTCATTCAAACTGGTATTTTGGGCACTGGCAAAAGAAAGGAGACAAATAAGCTTTCTCTTGAAAGCCTTTCCCCTCCCTGTTATACGTTTGCCTAAATATTTATCTCTGTATGTATGTATCTTTATTTAGACAATTTTCCCCCCTTTCTACCTATGTATCTTACTTAGATACTTATCAGTTGTCTATCTGCTCTCTCCCCACCAAGGCATTTAAAATATTCTTTAATGCTATCTTTGGTCCTTACCATAGTCCTTGACAACATATATCAACAATTTTTTAAACCATTTTATAGACTTCTGCTTCTCTGTGAGTTTTACAAAAATTGTATCTACTCATTATATTGTTAAAAAATTGTTATGGGGAGCGGAGCCAAGATGGTATAGAGGACACACATGCCTTTCTGAGCTCTCCTCTACCCTCAAACTATTTTATGAAACTCAGCCTCTGAATTAGTGCTTGACTGTCAGAACCCACAAATATTAGGAGTACAACACATTACCAACAGAAGATAATTCGAAATTCACCAGAAAAGGTCTATTTTTGCTCACACATGGGGATGAAATGGGACTAGGCCAGGCTCAGATTTAGGCAGATAGACAGTGAGAGCATGGAGAACAGCTCATGCTGAGCAGACCAGAGGAGGATGGGATGTGGTCTCCACCAGTGGAAAATCTGCGGGCAGAACTCTACCATATTGTTGGCTACTCTGCCCTGGCAGCAAGCCAGTAGATCATCAGAGAAGCTATAAACACAGAAGGTAAAGACTATAATCCCCAAAATGCTAGAGTCTCTCAGGACTTCGCCACACCCACCCAACACCCAAAGTGACTCAGTGTGATCCAAGTGCACTCACTATTCCTAGTGCAGCCACTGCTGTCCGACTGATGCTTCACTGCCAGTTCCTGTTGTCTGTAAAGGCAGCTTGGAAATACCTTATTGCCTCATAAGCAGACCGCAGCAGGGGTTTTTTTGTTTGTTTTTTTTTGTTTTTTTAATGAGTAAAAAGCCAAAGACAGATCTAGCTTCTATATAGAAAGAAAGCAGATTTCAAACCCTGAGGAATCTAAAAACAATTTGTCTCAAGATGAAAACCCAAAGGTGGATATGATCTGGTCCCCACTACATAAGGCTCTCATAGAAGAAATTAAAAAGGATCTTAAAAGACAGGTAAAAGAAAAATGGGGAAAGGAAAGGAAAGCTTTTCAAGAGGGATGGATAAGGCATATAACTTATTAAAAGATAGAGGGGAAAAAGAAAACTCCCTGAAAAAGAGAATTTGTGAATTGGAAAAAGAAAGTAACTCCTTAAAAATAAGATTGGCAAAATGGAGAAAAAAAAAGTAGAACAAAATGACTCATTTAAAAACTCAATTGGACAATTAAAAAAAGAAATAAAAAAGTAAATAAAGAAAAAAATTTATTAAAAATCAGAATTGAACAAATGAAAATGAATGACTCAAGGAGACACTAAGAATCAGTCAAGCAAAAGCAAAAAAAAAAAAAAGAAGAAAGAAAGAAAGAAAGAAAGAAAGAAAGAAAGAAAGAAAGAAAGAAAGAAAGAAAGAAAAATGTTAAATACCTACTTGGGAAAACAACAAACCTAGAAAACAAATCTAGGAGAAATAATCTAAGGATTATTGGACTCCCTGAAAATAATGATGAAAAGAAAGCCTAGACACTATTTTTCAGGAAATCATGAAAGAGAACTGCCCAGATGTCATAGAATTTGAAAGTAAAATAGTCTTTGAAAGAATTCATCGATCATCTGTTGAAAGAGATCCCAAAATTAAAACTCCAAGAAATATTGTGGCTAAACTCCAGAACTATCAGACCAAGGAAAAAAATATTACAAGTAGCCAGAAAAAAATTCAAATACCGAGGAGTCACAATAAGGATTACTTGGGATCTAGCAATATTCACATGAAAGGATTGAAGGACCTAGAATCTGATATTCCAAAAGGAAAAGGAATGCATCCAAGAATAACTTACCCAGCCAAACTGAGCATTTTCTTCCAGGGAAGAAGATGGATGTTCAATGAAATAGATGAATTCCATTTATTTCTGATGAAAAAACAGAAAATTTGACCTCCAAATATAGGACTCAAGAGAAGCATACAAAAGGTAAAAAGAACTCTGAAGAACTGTAGTTCTGTTATGGGTATACATAAAGACTACATGTAAACTTTGGTTTTACTGTTATAATATAAAAAAGGAACTAGAGGTGGAAAGGGAATTGTATCAGAAAAAGGGAAAAGTGGAAGTACTACATTTTACAGAGAGGCAAAAGAAACCTATTATATTTGAGGAAAAGAAGAGAGGCAGATGAACATAGCATGTCTAGGAGTTCAAATGTTGGGTTCTTGTTCTTCTTTAAAATATTATAAAAGTTCTCTCTGGGTGCCTTCCCTGGAATCAGGATTTTATCAGTCCCTGTTCGGGAGCCAAAATGTGGTGATCTTCTTCTTCTCAAAACACAGCCAGGTGATAAAAGTTCAGATCTTTTATTATCTCCAATATAGCCCGGTTAGCTTAGAGGCCTATCTCTCTGCTTGGTTCCAAGAGCTCCCTCCGAATGTCACCAAATCCAAAGGTTCTGTCCTTCAGCCTCTGCCTCTGCTTTCTTCAGCCTCCAACCAGCACAGAGATGGAATGAATCTCTTGTCTCCTTCACTTGGGGCTCGGTTAGCTTTCTGGTGAGTCTTTCAGACCAGCTTGGTCTCAGTGGGGGAAGTGCAGGAGCCCAGCCACCAACTACAGTGGTGTGAGATGAAGATGAATCTGGTTGTCCACTAAACTCTCCACTCGTAGCTTCTTCCTCTGAAAACTCTCCTTCTGCCACCAGCCAGCCAAGTGGAACATATTCTGCCTTGCCTTGGAGAGAGGGCTTCTGGCGTAATTCCGCTGAAATCTGTCAAAGTGCTCTCTGTCTGCACCAGAGTTGCTCCTCTCCAGTCCAGCTGAACTCTCCTCTGCGACCAGCCAGCCAAGTGAAAAATATATTCTGGAATAGCTCTCTCTTCATTGGCCTTATATGTGAATCTTCTGAGTGAATGGGATTATGGGTTTTCTCCCATAGTGCTCTCTGGCCCAAAGAGCTTCAAGGGAGGTGTGAACTCATAAAGTTACAAAGTTTACTTTGTGAAACTCCCATACTTGTGAACTCCAATGAGTAAAGGTGTGAACACAAGCCTTGTATTAATTAGTTCTACTTAGTACCTTGTTTCAGGTTCCGGTTCATCTTCTTGTAAGATTAGATCAACTCTAATTAGTTAGCAGTTTGTAAAGATTCCAATACTTACTCCTCATCAGAATTGGCTCAAAGAGAAGATATTAGACATATTTGGTTTACTGAGAAACTTCTCCCACCTCATTGAACAGTAGGCGGGGAAAAGCAAAAAGGGAAGGAATAGGCTAAATAGAAGGGAATGCAGAAATTGTAAGGGAAAGGTTTAAGAAAAGGAGAGGGACTCTAAGGGACAGGGAGGCATTCTAAAGAGGGAAAGCTATGTGAAGCAAGTGGTGCTCATAAGTTTAATACTGGGCAGTGAGTTAAGGGGGAAAGGAAAGGGAAAAACATAATCTGGTGATAACAAGATGGCAGGAAATACAGAATTAATAGTTTTAACCATAAATGTGAATGGGATAAACTCCCCCATAAAGTAGAGGCAGATAACAGACTGGATTAAAAGCTAGAATCCTACAATATGTTGTTTACAGGAAACACACTTGAAGCAGGGAAAATACATACAGAGTAAAGGTAAAAGGATTGAGCAGAATCTACTATGCTTCAGGTGAAGTAAAAAAAAAGCAGAGGTAGCCATTCTGATCTCAGATCAAGCAAAAGCAAAAATTGATCTAATTAAAAGAGATAAGGAAGCACACTATATCTTGCTAAAGGATGGCATAGATAATGAAGCAATATCAATACTAAACATAAATGCACCAAGTGGTATAGCATCTAAATTCCTAAAGGAGAAGTAAAGAGAGGTACAAGAAGAAATAGACAGCAAAAATATAATAGTGGGAGATCTCAACTTTGTACTCTCAGTACTAGATAAATCAAACCACAAAATAAATAAGAAAGAAGTTAAAGAAGTAAATGGAGCACTAGAAAAAATAGGCATGATAGATCTTTGGAGAAAACTAAATGGAGACAGAAAAGAGTACACTTTCTTCTTGTAAATTAATGGAACTTATACAAAAATTGATCATATATTAGGACATAAAGACCTCAAATTCCAATGCAAAAAGGCAGAAATAGTAAATGCATTCTTTTCAGATCACAATGCAATGAAAATTACATTCAATAAAAAGCCAGGGGAAAAATAGACCAAAAAAAATGGAAATTAAAAAATCTCATCCTAAATGAATGGGTGAAATAGCAAACCATAGACACAATTAATAATTTCATTTAAGAGAATCACAATAATGAGACAACATACCAAAATGTGTGGGATGGAGCCAAAGTGGTAATAAGGGGAAATTTTATATCTTTAGAGGCCTACTTGCATAAAATAGAGAAAGAGAAGGTCAATGAATTGGCCTTGCAACTAAAAAAGCTAGAAAAGGAGCAAATTAAAAACCCCCAGTCAAATACTTAACTTGAAATTCTAAAAACAAAAGGAGAGATTAATAAAATTGAAAGTAAAAATTAAACTATTGAATTAATAAATAAAACTAAAAATTGGTTCATTGAAAAAACCAACAAAATAGATAAACCCCTAGTAAATTTGATTAAAAAAAAATGAAAGAGGAAAATCAAATCATTAATCTTAAAAATAAAAAGGGAGAACTTGCCACTAACGAAGAGGAAATTAGAGAAATAATTAGGAGTTACTTTGCCCAACTTTATGCCAATAAATTCGATAACCTAAGTGAAATGGATGAATGCCTTAAAAAATATAGCTTACCTAGATTAACAGAGGAAGAAGTAAATTGTTTAAACAGTTCCATTTTAGAAAAAGAAATAGAAAAAGCTATTAATCAACTCCCTAAGAAAAAATCACCAGGACCAGATGGATTTACATGTGAATTCTGCCAAACATTTAAAGAACAATTAACTCCAATGCTACATAAACTATTTGAAAAAATAAGGATTGAAGGAATCCTACCAAATTCCTTTTATGACAAGACATGGTATTGATACCTAAACCAGGTAGGCTGAAAACAGAGAAAGAAAATTATAGACCAATCTCCCTAATGAATACTGATGCAAACATCTTAAATAAAATAGTAGCAAAAAGATTACAGAAAATCATCCCTATGATAATATACCATGACCAAGTAGGATTTATACCAGGAATGCAGGCTGGTTCAATATTAGGAAAACTATTAGCATAATTGGCTATATCAATAACCAAATTAACAAAAGCCATATGATTGTCTCAATAGATGCAGAAAAACCATTTGATAAACTCCAACACCCATTCCTATTAAAAACACTAGAGAGTATAGGAATAAATGGACTTTTCCTTAAAATAGTCAGTAGCATCTATTTAAAACCATCAGTAAGCATCATATGTAATGGGGATAAACTGGAACCATTCCCAATGAGGTCAGGAGTGAAACAAGGTTGCCCACTATCACCATTACTATTCAATGGTGTATTAGAAATGCTAGCTTCAGCAATAAGAATTGAGAAAGAGATTAAAGGAATTAGAGTAGGTAATGAGGAAAGCAAACTATCACTCTTTGCAGATGATATGATGGTATACTTAGAGAATCCCAGAGATTCTCCTAAAAAATTATTAGAAATAATGCACAACTTTAGCAAAGTTGCAGGATACAAAATAAATCCACATAATTCCTCAGCATTTTTATACATCACTAACAAAACCCAACAGCAAGAGATACAAAGAAAAATTCCATTTAAAATAACTGCCAATAGTATCTATCAAATATTTGGGAATCTATCTGCCAAGGGAAAGTCAGGAACTATAGGAGTAAAACTACAAAATACTTTCCACACAAATAAAGTCAATTGGAAAAATATTAAGTGCTCTTGGATAGGTCAAGCATATATAATAAAGATGACAATACTACCTAAACTAATCTATTTATTTAGTTCTTTGCCAATCAGACTCCCAAGAAAGTATTTTAAAGACCTAGAGAAAATAACAACAAAATTCATTGGAAGAACAAAAGGTCAAGAATTTCAAGGGAACTAATGGAATAAAAAAAATCAAATGAAGGTGGCCTAGCTGTACTTGATCTAAAACTATATTATAAAACAGTGGTCCCCAAAACCATTTGGTATTGACTAAGGAATAGACTAGTTGATCAGTGGAATAGGTTAGGTTGACAGGACAATATAGTCAATAACTATGCAATCTAGTATTTAACAAGCCCAAAGATCCCAACTTTTGGGAGAAGAATTCACTATTGACAAAAACTGCTGGCAAAATTGAAAACTCGTATGATAGAAACTAGGCATTGACCCACACTTAATACTGTACACCAAGATCAGATTAAAATGGGTTCATGATCTAGACATAAAGAATGAGATTATGAATAAATTAGAATAATATAGGATAGTTTCTCTCAGACCTGTGCAGGAGGAAGGAATTTGTGACTAAAGAAAAACTAGAGACCATTATTGATCACAAAATAGAAAATTTTGATTATATCAAGTTAAAAAGCTTTTGTACAAAAAAAAAACAACAACTAATGCAGATAAGATTAGAAGGGACGCAATAAACTGGAAAACATTTGTAAAGTTAAAGGTACTGATAAAGGTCTCATTTCCAAAACATATAGAGAATTGGCTCTATAAGAAATCAAGCCATTCTCCAATTGATAAATGATCAAAGGATATGAATGATAATTTCCATATGAAGAAATTGAAACTATTTCTAGTCATATGAAAAGGTGTTCCAAATCATTATTGATCAGAGAAATGCAAATTAAGACAACTCTGAGATACCACTCTCAGATTGGCTAAGATGACAGTAAAAGATAATGATGAATGTTGGAGGGGATGTGGGAAAACTGGGACACTGATGCATTGTTGGTGGAGTTGTGAACAGATCCAACCATTCTGGAGAACAATTTGGAACTATGCCCAAAAAGTTATCAAACTGTGTATACCCTTTAATCCAACAGTGTTATTACTAGGCTTATATCAAAGAGATCTTAAAGAAGGGAAAAGGACCCATATGTGCAACCCTTTTCATAGTGGCCAGAAACTGGAAATTGAATGGATGCCCATCAATTGGAGAGTGGCTGAATAAATTGTGGTATATGAATGTTATGGAATATTATTGTTCTGTAAGAAATGACCAGCAGAATGAATACAGAGAGGCTTGGAGAGACTTTCATGAACTGATGCTAAGTGAAATGAACAGAACCAGGAGATCATTATACACTTCAACAACAATAATATATGATCAATTCTGATTGATGTGGCTCTCTTCAACAATGAGATTCCAAATCAGTTCCAATTGATCAGTAATGAACAGAACCAGTTACACCCAGCAAAAGAACTATGGGAAAGGAATGTGGACCACCACATAGCCTTTCCACTTGTTCCATTATTGTGTGTTTGCACTTTTGTTTTTCTTCTCAGGTTATTTTTACCTTCTTTTCAAATCTGATTTTTCTTGTGCAGCAAAATAACTGTATAAATATGTATACATATATTGTATTTAATATATACTTTAACATATTTAACATGTATGGGACTAACTGTCATCTAGGGGAGAGGGTGGAGGGAAGAAAGGGAAAAGTTGGAACAGAAGTTTTTGCAAGGGTCAGTATTGAAAAATTACCTAGGCATATGTTTGTCAATACAAAGTTATAATAAAAAAAATTGGTATCAATCTTGATCAGGCTTATCTGTTACTAAACCTGGGTCTTCAACCAACTTTATATACCTCACAACTGGAATCAAAAACGCAAATGTGGGCTTGGCATGTCTCAGGATTTAGCAGCTTTGTGAATTACACAAACTAGGCTGTTGTGACTGAAGTATATTTCAAACTTGTAGTGTTAACATCCATTATAATTCTAGTAGTGTTGTCTTTCTAACGATGGCATTGGTTCAGGAATGAAATTATATTGATTCTTGAATGTAGACCCTCTATCTCCTGTTCAACTCAGTAGTGATAGGAAAAGATCATGACAGTAATTTTTTTTCAACAAAATCATTTTGGATGAAATTACATTCTAGATATCACTGAATATATCAACAGTGATAACAACAATGAAATAAAACAAGAATTCAAAGGAATACAAACTCAAACTTTGCATTCTAATGCTGTATGATTCACTGATAGACCCCATTTCTTCTTAACAAATAGAATGTGAACTCCTTGAGAACAGATGCCATTTAAAATTTTTTTTTGTCTTGGGACATCTAGCTTCTAGCTTGCTGGCTGGTACATGGCAGGAACTTAATGCTTCTTGATTATCTGATAATCTGTAAACTAGCATTGAGATCTTTTTGTGTTGAACTGAAGAAAGATCATTTTACTACTTCAGCATTCTGAATTGTTAGTGAAAAAATATTCTTTCTTTTACTTTGTGAGCCTGCTAAATTCAGAGGAATTTCAGCCTAAATGTCATGGCTTTAATGTCTCTGCTATTATCTGATCCTAGGAGACTACTTTCTAGGTTGACCAGCAAAACAATATTACAGTTTATATAACTTGAATATATGCAGATGTGTATTACAGAGGGACAATGAGCTTTACCCAGAATTAAATAAAAAATGGATCATAATAAGAGAATCTCAGAATTCAACAGGACCTCAGAGACTATTTAGTTCAATCCATATTTGAATAAGATACCCTTACAATATACCTAATAAGTGGTCATTAAATTTGAACATTGATCATTGAAAACATTTTACTTTGAGCTAATTTTAATTGCAGGATATCTTTGCTTATTCAAGCCTATAACTGTTTCTGCAGCTTCTATTTGTTTTTCCTAGTTCTGTCCCGTAGGGTCAAGCAGAACATTTCTATACTTATGTCCAAATAACACTCCATTATTCTTCCTCAACCAACATATACCCTTAGTTGCCAAAATTTCCAATTTCTTTCTCTACAGCTCTAATATACAAATCTCTTCTTTTTACTTACACAGCCACCACCTTTGTTTAGTCCCTCACCTTCTACTGAAACTATTGCAGTAGCCTTTTTGTTAAGTCCACTCTCTTCAATCCATTCCTCATTCAGCTGCCAAAGTGATTTTCCTAAAGCATGTGCAGATCTGACCATATCACTCCTTTATCAATAAACTTCACAGGCTCCTTATTACCATTAGTATTAAAACATAATATTTTGTTTGGCATTTAAAGCTCTTCATAATCTTTCTCTTTCATGTCTTTCAAATTTTCTTTTTGTCTCCTTCCTTCCTCATATTCCATGATCTAGTTATACTATTTTACTTGTTGTTCCTTATTCATGGCATGCCATCTCCCATTTCTGTACTAGTTCTTCTCTATTCCTGGGACCTTCTCCCTCCTAATCTCCTAACATCTCTTGCTGTTGGCTTCCTTTGACATGCATCTCTAGTGCTTTTTCCTCCAAGAGGCCTTTCCTGTTTCTCCTAGATATATCCTCTGGAAAACTATCTTCTATTTACTTTGTAAATATCTAGTGTGTTCTGATATATCTCCTCCTTAAAATGAAAGCTTATAGAGGACAGGAACCATCTTTGAAATTTGTTTTCTGTTTGTAGTACATAATTGGCACATCACAAACACTTAATAAATGCTTATTAATTGATTAAATAAAAACTTATAAATATATTTTTGCTTCAACATAAAACTTTATAACAAAGAACTCCCTTTACAAAATTCCATTTCCTGAAAAAGTTTATCATTTATTAGCAGCAAGAAAGAAGGCATGTTACCTTTAACTTTGACAGTGAACTAGTCATTCTGACTGTTCTTTTTCACTACTGTCTTATTGTCTCTCTACCTTGATTTCATTTACATGATTGTAGATAATATATACATTTTTCTTTTGGCTCTACTTTCTTTACTCTGAGCAACTTCATATAAGTTTTTATTAAGTTTCTTTGAATTTGTTATGCCTCCCCAACAATGATCTTGTCACTTCCTGGCCCTCCACACAAAGTCTTGGCAGAAATGGTAAGGGTCATCTTTGAGATGGCTATTTTTTTCTCCTTAAAGCAAAGGACCATTTCTACTTTTCAAGTGTGTCAATTTAATAGTTCAAGTATGATATCACTAGAATTCCCCTGGAAGTTTTCAAATTTATTGAATAATCTTTGCGC
Organism: Antechinus flavipes; assembly: GCF_016432865.1. Taxonomy (NCBI): domain Eukaryota; kingdom Metazoa; phylum Chordata; class Mammalia; order Dasyuromorphia; family Dasyuridae; genus Antechinus; species Antechinus flavipes. Next base: position 136,369,672 of record NC_067403.1, read on the forward strand.
AAACTGATGGTCTCCTGTTTTGAGGTTTTTATAAGGATGTGCATATAGAACACTAATTCCTAAAAATGTGAGCCACTTTTCTTTCTTGGTCTTGATCCTGTTCCTTGTTGTTGATTGGAAGCATGTTTGTGAACCATCCCTGTTTTACATTCATGTCACAAGAAAGAATAGATCCACAAAGCAATGTAGTATATGTCTACAAACTGGGACACAAATTTCATCTTAGAAATTAGCATGTAATCACAAGAACTCAAACGCTCATGTGACAGTAAGATTTTAAAAATTACCATGACACCACTCTGCCTAGATAATTTAAATGTAATTTTAAAAAAATTAGTACCAGAATGATAAGAGTTAATGCGAATATATGAATTATGTAATTTCTAACATGTCATTATATATTTTGGTTTTATATTTTTTGGGTATATTTTTAAGATTCTCAACAATCATTGATTACAAAGTGAATATGCTACTTGGTGGGGTAGAGGTAGCAGGGGGTAGAAATCCTGAGAAAGAGAAAGGTGGAAGTGATTTTAATCCAATCAATGAACATTTCTTAAATGCTTACTATGTTCCAGGGATTGTGCTAAGTACTAAGGGTACAAATAAGAAAATTAAATATAGTTTCTGTCCTCAAGGAGTTTGCAATCTAACGAGGGAAGACAATATACAACAAGAAGGAGATTGGGGGAGAATAACACTAAGAACTACCCAGTGCTGTGCCGTCTTGTTCTATGGAATTGAAACCAAGCAAAGCTATAGATAAAGAGGAATGAACTAGAAGTCCAATTTTTGCTCATTATAAAGGAAGGCTTTGAGAAGTCCCAGCTAACTTCCAATCAGTGCAAGAGGAGAGAAGCTCAAGCACGGTAGTATCCATGAGTTATCCACAGTAATGAGATTGGGAATGATAATCTTATTTTGAGAGGGGCATCTTATTCTTTGGAATTAACAAAAGCCACATATGACAATATATAAATTCATGAGAACACCTATATAAATTGATATAGAATGAAATCAGCAGCACCAGGGAAAATATGCATAATGCCTATAATTATAAAAATGGAAAGATTAAAACAGAAAAACATTTTTCAGCTTTCTCCATCCCATGCTGCTCACTCTTTAGCTTCTGACTAGAATTTGGGCATTGATTAGTGAACATTCACCTTATCTTGGTGATATTGTCCTTTATTTTCTCGGCCTGGCACTAGCTTTACTGCTGGCCTCTCTTCCTGTTGCCTGTGGGTGGCTTACTTTTTCCCTTAACTGTTCCCTTCACCTTTTCCCTTCCTCATTATTCCATTCTCATTAATCTACATACCTTATCCCATTTCCATTATTTTACACATTCTTTTATACCTCATCTTATACTATTCTCCTCACACCATTTCTTTATAAATTTTGGAGGATACTATATACCCTTCTTGGTATGCGTATTTCCAGAACTATTAGTCTTTCTCCGCTCTCATTCCTCTGCATTGGTTCTTGTTCTTGCACCTCATTTGTATAATATAATTACTATTTTTACTTTTTCCTAGATAGTTTTGCTTTTAAGAATCACATCATGGTAAGCTTTACCACAATCTTTCTTTTGGACTATCCAATTACTAATGCCAATCTTAGACATATGGCTTACATTTATTTTCATGTATAAAATATAATATATAGTATTTGACTTTGGTGAAAGTGGTAAAATAGAAAGCATGAAACTTTCCCCCTCTCTTTGAAACTGTTCTGGAATTGTAAGATAATGTCTCTGATGATGTGGTTACTCTTGATTCGGTTTTTGGACTTTCAAAAATTTTATTGTATTTTCCCCCTAATTACACGTAAAGACAATTTTCAATATTCATTTTTTTGGGAAGATTTTGAGTTTCAGATTTTTTCTTCTTTCAACCCTCTCCTTTTCTCAAGGCAGCAAGTAATCTAAGTATACATGTACAAGCATATAAAACATACTTCTGCATTGGCCATGTTGTGAAAGAAGAAACAGAGCAAAAAGAAAAAAAAAGAGGAATTAAAAATGCCCAACAAAAAAAGTTAGTCTGCTCCATAAATTATTTCTCAGGATGTGAGTAGTATTTTTCATTTTAGTCTTTTGGAATTATCTTGTGTCATGTATTACTGAGAAGATCATTCCTTGATCATTGTACAATGTTACTGGTACTGTGTACAATGTTCTCCTGCTTCTACTCATTTCACTCAGCATTAATTCATATAAGTCTTTCTATGTTTTTTTGCACATATAGTATTACATACCATGTTCATATAGTATAGTCCTCTTGAGCTGGTATCATGAGTATATGTTCAATTGAAAATAATTCATCAAACTCAGCTTTGTGGTGACTTAATTGGAAAAGCATTCTATAATGTCATTGACTCATCATGTGTAATGTTCTCTGGTTTGGTTTTCCTGAGGGTTTCTGGAGCAGCCTTCCTTTCAGTTCAGTAATCAACACAAGAACAGCCAGGTGTTAAAGTCCAGATTCTTATTATCTCCTTCCTGGGGCTGGGCAGCTTTCTGGAGAGTCTTTCAGATGGGCCTTGATCTCAGTGGAAAAATGCAGGAGGAGAGTCTGCCACCAGGAGCCTGACCGAAGGTAGAAATGAATCTGAGTCCAAGGGCTTGTGCTTCAGCCTCCAGTCTATTTGTCTTCTCTAGCTCTCTCTGAATGAATACCGGCTGAGGCTCATAACTTATATGCTCTATACTGGATATAAACCAATCATTATATCACTAGGAAATCATTAATTGTTGTAAGAGTAAATCAATCATACCAAACTAGAGAACTATTAATCACCATGCTAAATTAGATAACCATTGTCTCATCAATTCTACTTAGTTAGTATCTTGTAAGAATTCTTGTTTCAAGTTCAGAGTTCTGGCCCTTATAACAATCATGTTTCTATGGAACCTGCCATTTCTGTCTGGAATGTGAACTTCAAGAATACCTTACTTCAGTTTTGTTGAAATCAATGCAAAATTACTGTAATAATAATAGTATTATCAAGTTTTTTCTTAAATATACATGTAATTCAGGGTAAGAAAAAATTAGCTTAGAAAGCTTATCTATAATTCAATAAACAGTTTTACTAGAGGACCAGAAAGCCAAGAACCCATATCTATTTAGAAATTAAGAATTGTGAAAATATTGAAAAAAAAAATCAAGGCTAATGACAAGATCACCTGAGTTGGTGGAGAATGGATGGAGCTAGAATGCCAGGGAAGCAGCAAGGTTAAAGCTCAGGGCAAGAGTATTAGGTGATTACTCCCAAAGACAAAGGTTGGTTGAACACAGATATATGGGTGGGGTTCCCAGTCAACATAGTAAAAAGAGAGATCACATCTACTCTGATTGATTCTATGATTGAAAGCACTAGGCAGAATTACTCATTGACTCTGATCATATCTCTGTAAGCAAAAGTATAGAAGGAAATGAAATTGGATTCCATATTTTCTTAGCTAAGTGAGATAAGCGAGAAATAGTAGAAATGAGATGATAGGAGGCATGATCCAGAAAAATCTCTATAGTTTTTTTTAATCTCTTTATTTTTTGTATTAAAATTATTTGTGTGTCGCTTACCCAACTAGATCATAAATCACATAGAGCCTTTTAAAGAGCAGGTTACTTAGCGAATGTAGAGTATTGCTGAATTTGAAAGTTTGCTGAAGAAAGTTCTGAATAACAGTTCCCTCTTCCCCATTCCCTAGGTTCCTTGGTTTCTTGCTTTCTTTGTAGCCTGAAATAAAAAGATGAATCTTAGATAGGTAAAAGGTCATTAGTCTGAAGGGTAAGATTTTTTGTTTGTAGTAAGAATTAGAAGGAAATAGTGGCAGGCATGATCAATGAAGGTTTTTCCACTTAAGGGAGAATCTTGTTAATCACAGATCTAGAGTATTGTGTGATACAGCAAATCCAAGTTACAAATACTCAGAGATATCTCAAGTGAAGAATAGAAGTATTTATTTTAAAATCTTGCAAGAAGGGAACATCTTTCCACTGGGATTCCACCGGTGGAGAGAAGTTAATTTCCACAGAGATTGAAGTGAGTTACATAGTTGTGACCATAAAAATCCATGACACCCCTCCTTCCCCTTATCTGCTCGATTCTCACTTTCTCGCTTAATCCTTGAAAGTAACATAAACTTGTTAAATTTTGACCTGAATTTTATGATGGTCAGTTTCACAAGGTTTACAACTTTTTGCAGGTATGTTTTATGGTGGAGAGTTTTGCAACTGCTTGCAAGTGTGTTTTATGGGTTTATAGTGGTCAGTTTTGCAACTGTTTACAACTGTTTACTTGAGACAGTATGAGCACCCTATTTCACTTTCCCAAATTCCCCAGATAAACTGAATCTAAGTTACAAATTCAATCTATCTTAGTTAATGATTTTATAAGAAACTGTTGGAATCTTTACAAACTGCTAACTCATTAGAGTTGATAGATTATTGATCTGATCTTACAAGAAGATGTTTTGGGCCAGAACCTGAAACAAGGTACTAAGTAGAACTAATTGATACAATGCTTGTGTTTGCACCTTTACTCATTGAAGTTCACACATTTGGGAAATTTCAGGGTTTAGTATGAGATATTTGAATTCACACCTCCCTTGAAGCTCTTGGGGCCAGAGAGCACTATGGGAGAAAACCCATAATCCCTCTCTCTCATATCCCACAATTCCTCTCCCTTGTATAAAAGAAACAGACAGAGGCTCTCGGACAGATTTCACTGGAATTACATGAAAAGAGTGGAGCTGGCTGGAGGCTGAAGAAAGCAGAGGCAGAGGCTGAAGGACAAAACCTTTGGATTTGGAGACATTCAGAGGAAGCTCTTGGAACCAAGCAGAGAGAGAGAGGCCTCAACTAACCAGGCTACTTAGGAAGGAGAAAATAAATGTTTGTATTTTTACCAGCTGGCTGCATTTGGGGTAATTATTGATCTGAACTGATCCTAAAGCTGCCTCCAAGAAAAACCTCCCCTGAGAAACCTGCAGTTTCTCCCAGAGAGAACCTTCTTATATTATTTTAAAGAAGAAAAAAAATCACCACATTTTGGCACCCAACGTGGGGCGGTCAAAAAGAGAGAAAATACACTCCTTTTAATTTGGAAAAAATTAAAAGATTTGAAAAAGGGTTGCACTCTTTATGGGGCTACATCATCTTATGTGAAGATGTTACTAGATAATTTGTCTTATGAAATCCTAACCCCGAATGATTGGAAATCCATAGCGAGAACATGTGTAGAACCGGGACAAAATTTATTGTGGCTTTCGGAGTTTCGTGAATTATGTAGGATTCAAGCCCAATGCAATAGTCAAACAGGAGCTATTGGACAAATCACTTTTGACCAACTAGCTGGTGAAGGTCAGTATGCAGAGAGTTCAGAACATATTATTATCCCATTATTATCCCATAACAGTGTATGAGCAAATTTCTAAGGCTGCAATAAAAGCTTGGAATTCTCTCCCTGGACAGAAAGATGGAAATAATGCTTTCACAAAAATAGAGCAAGGTCCCAATGAACCTTTTGCAGATTTTGTGGGACGTTTGCAAACAGCTGTAATAAGAACCATTGGAGATAATGCAGCAACAGAATAATGACCAGACATTTGGCTAAGGAAAATGCCAATGAGATTTGCAAAATGGAGGCTAGACAAAGATGCTCCTTTGGAGGAGATCATAAGACGCTGTGCCACAGTGGGCACAAATGCTTATTATACCCAAACTATGATGAATATGGGAAGACAGGGTCCCTCTTGGCAAGGGACTTCTAGAGAAATTCGTTGATGTTTTCAGCGTGGAAGAGTTGGACATCTAAGAGCCCAATGTAGATACAGAGATACAATGAGAAGACAGGGTGAGAGAATAAAACCCAAAACATCTTCTTGTAAGATCAGATCAATAATCTATCAACTCTAATGAGTTAGCAGTTTGTAAAGATACCAACAAGAAACCCCCACAAAGGGGAGATTTGTTTAGAAGTAAGTAGTCCATTAAACTAGAATAACCAAGGAGATTTAGTTTACCTCAGGCTTTCTCAATCAACAAATAGAGATTAAGCAGTTTGTAGACCTCTTAGAATATCTCCAGACCATTAAATAGTTTGATTCTTCTCTAAGCAACTAAATAAAGGTCCAGGAGATTGCTTCAGATATTTCTACTAGAAGAACAAGCCTTTTGTTCTCCTTACCAGAGCCTTAGTGATTAATGGACCTTTGAAATTGGGTCTGGAATTATCAAGTGACTACTGAGAAGTCCTCAGTTTCCCGTTACACTCAGTATCCTTTGAATAAACTGCTTGAAGATAAAGGGTGGGGGAAAAAATTCATCTGTGTGCTGATTTCAGATTTACAGAGGATCCTCCTTCTTCATCCTAGCAAGGATGTCTCTTCTCAAAGTTGAGGCATAGGAGCTAAAAAAAAAAAAATCTCCCCAAATTGAAATAAAAAAATAGTTCCCAAACTGGTATGCTTTCTTTGAGAATTCTATAGTATGTGTCCTAAGCAGATAGAATATTATTCATAAATACCCACGTTGAAGAAGACTTATTTAGAAAAATTAAAAGAAACCAACCAGAATTCCATTATTCTCTAAAGACAAATATGGATAAGATTAAAAAACAACAAACAAAAAAACCCTCCAAACCCCAAGCCACAGTGTTTGCTTATATCATAGATTTAAAGTTGGATGGGGATCTGAGAGGTCACCTAATATGGGGATAAATATTTTAATTTCATCACCTACATGTAGCAGAAAGAGCTCCAAATTAGACTTAAAGGATCCTAAATTTAAAGTCTGCTTCTGCTTCACTTTGGTCACCACTCTAGGTCTTACTGTCTTCCATTTACAAGATTAGATTTAATTTAGCTCCTATATGTTTAGTTATATCTTTATGCAGATAATTCTTAAAATTATATATTTAGTTCTATTTTTTCCCTTGAACTCTAGTCTTAGGCCTATTGGATTCAAACTAGCTTTCATAGACAGCTCAAACTCAGTATGTCCAAAATAGAAATTATCTTTCTCCCCGAAGCCCACTCTTGCTTTGAACTTCCTTGTTTGTATCTAGATCCATGTATTCATCAAGCTCATTGTCATCACTGATTTCTCTTGAAGCAGTTGGTTGATGCAGTAGATAGAATACTGAACCTAGAGTCAGGAAGACCTGAGTTCAAATCCAAATTCAGATATTTAATAGCTGCATGATCCTGGGTAAATCATTTAACCTCTTTCTCATTTAGTAAATGGGGATAATAATTTGATCTACCTCCCAGGGTTATGGTAAGGATTAAATAAGATAATATTTGTAAAGCATTGAGAATTGTATCTGGCATATACTTACTTCAAAAGTCCTCTCTCCCTTCCTCTCTTCCTCTCTTCTTCCCTTCCTTCTTTTCTTCCTCCCTCTTTCCCTCCCTCCCTCTTTCCTTTTTTTCCTTCCTTTCTTTTTCCCTGCCCCCTTTCTCACTTCCTTCCTTCCTCTATCATTCTCTCCCTTCTTCCCTCCCTCCCTTTCTTCCTTCCCTAGTTTTTTCATATTAGTTTTATATATAATTTGCTTATATTTATTTTATATATTTTTTAAAGTGGATATGTTATATCTCCTATAGAATAAGATGCTTAATAAATGCTTTATTGTTTGCTTGATTTATTGTTTGCAGTAGATCATTCATAAGCTCTTTACAAATTTTAAAGCTAAAAGAATTATATAGGATTCTATTTTGTTTTGGACTCATACCAAAATATTTAATAAGAATTCATACTTTTTCTTACTTTTCTTCAAAAGGAAAGATATGAACATGAAAAAAAAGTATTTACTATTCCATTATCTATAACACTCTCCTTCTGTATGTGAGAAATAACTAACTTTTGAGTGAGACTTACAAAAGATACATAGAAAAGTTAGCTTAGGGCTTGTTCAAACACTGAACAGGCTTGTCTTCACATCAGAGATCTAAAACAGTGCATAAAAATGGAGACACAGGTGTTGACCAGGCCCATGGACCAAACCTGGTTTCTTTGTATTTAACACAAAGACTTCTTTTCCTAAGGAAAGCAGATTGCAAATGGAAATTATAAGCAGTACTCTGGAAGCTAGCAGATGGTAATATTTAGATGGTCATACTTTTTCTTTTTTACAAAGGGAAAGATATAAGCTTGCTTTGTTTGACTGTTGTGTTTTAGTCATGGATCAAAGGTCAATTGAATCTCATTTCTCCCATAGGAGCCTCACTTTCCTACTTTTTCTGAAAACTGACCAAAGAACTAACAGGTGAACCTCACTTTAAATAACATATACATTTATTCATTTAGCAGACTTTCAAATTTCCACTCTAAGCAAAGTGTTGAGTTGTTTACAGATTGAATGTTTTGAATGAAAATGCAAAGTTCTTATTGAGTTGTTGTATTCAAGGAAAATCTCTGATAGTGTGGACTGAGGCATCATCAATGGAGTTTGGCATGTGCTATGACTCCTTTTTGTGGGACATTTTTTGGACCTTTGCTGAAGGACATATATTTACCTAGCATGACATAAAAACTTTTAAAACTAGCACTCATGAGTACTTTAAGACTATTTATTTCTTTTTCCAAAAAGAGGATGGGTCATTGAGAGTTAGATAAGTAGACTTTAGTGACTCAGGAGGTTGGCTTTAGTCACACAATTAAGTCATGGAAATGTTGTTGCCTGCTACTTTCTGAATCACTAATAGTGAAATGTAATTTAAAAATTTTTCAAGTTCTACCTTACTTACACCTATTAGACCAACAAAGATGATAAAATAGGAAAATCAAATGTTGCAGGAGATGTGGGAAAACATATATACATAATGCATGGTGAAACTGAATTAGTCCAGTCATTCTGGAAAACAATTTGGAACTATGCCTGGAAAATTAGCAAACTGCACATATCCTGTGACCCAACTATATTACTACTAGGCATATATTCCTAGTGAAATAAACAAAAGAAGAAAGATTTATATCTATATATCTCTATATATTTACAATATGGTGATAGCCAAAAATTTGAAACTAAGGGCATGTCTTTTTATTGGGAGAGTGGCTAAACAAATTTTTTTATACAAATGGAATGGAATGATATTGTGCCATAAGAAATGATGACATGGACAACTTCAGAGGAAGCGGGGAAGATCTCTATGAAATAAGACAGAATGAAATGAGTAGAATTAACTACAATTCATACAATAATGACATTCTAGAGAAAAAAGAACTTCAGAAGACTTTAGAACTCTGATTAACATAAAGACAGTTAAAACCAAGGAATCAGGAAGGGAGAACAGTAACAGATTGGAAGAATCAGAAGAGATTATGACATCCTGAGAAAAGGTCACTCCCAGCTTTGGAAGCCATTGCATTAATTTGAGAGTTCTGGAATCCACCCAATGGATGGTGATTTCTGTAATCTTGAAGGAGATGACATGGCTAGAATCATCTTGAACTGAAATGGCTAAAGGGAGCTATACTCTGGCTCTTCAGGAAGTATGGACTTTGTTAACTGTTGAGCAGCTTTGCCAAAGTATTTGTGAAACTTCTGTTCACTAGTCACACAAATAGTAGCTATGTGGCCCAGTGTAAAGAATGCTGGACTTGGAAAATCAGAGAAACTAGCCTTCCTAGGTTCAGATCTGGCCTCAGATATTTACTAGTTGTGTGACCCTGGGCAAGTCATTTAACCATTTGTTTCAGTTTCTGCAAAATGATCTGGAGAAGGAAATCGCCATTGACAAGAAAACTCCAAAATAACTTATAAAAAGTTGGATTTGACTGAAACAAATGATCTACAGTCACACAAAGGACCTTCACTTTTGTATGGGGACAAAACCTATGGAACTATTCTTCTTGTTGGTGTCTGTGATTTTATTATATATATGTCGTATAATATAATATATAGGTGTATGTATGTATACACACACACATACACACACACGTCCTCTAGTATAAATCCAGATCAGTGTAGGGATTCCTTTATCTTACATTTCTGATTACTATTCAACCAACAGTGGCTACTAACATTTTAATTTAAAGGTATTTCCTACCCACTTTAAGTACTAATCAATCTATTAAGAAACATTTTCATTTCACAACAGAAGGTATTATTTAAAGAAACTTAGAAAATTTTGTAAAATAAAGAACAATGCTTTAATTTAATTTTATTATTTAAAGTGGTTCTCTCTCAGTTCCTCACATGATGCATCATCTCCCAGGTGGCACTAGTTGTTCCTCCCTTTTACCTACCCTCCATGCCTAAAACATATACTCTCCTCACCTCCATCTCAGAATCTCTCACTTCATTGATAACTCAAGCTAAGCATGACCTTTTTACTTGAAGTCCCTTTCAGTTCTTCCTACCTGCTAGTGCTCTCCCTAACTTATTATATTGAAACTTTTATTTATTTTATATGTATTTATTTATGCATGTGTTGTCTACTCAATTAAAATGTAATCTCCTTGTTAGTAGAATTGTTCTATTGTCTTTGTATTCCCAACATCTAACATAGTACTTGACACACAGTTATTACATAATGATTATTGATTACTTGATCAGTTTCTCAAATTATGTTCATAAAGAAAATTTTCTTTATGTACTAATTGTAGGCAGAAGAATTATTCCAGTCTTGGATTTTAAAATGTTTTGATCTTTCATTCAGTTTTTTGAATGAATATGCTACTTCCCAAATAGCCTTGGCAATTCTTTGGGGATTATACCTTCTGAATACATTGAATTTTTGATTGCATCATACTGAAAAGATAGCCTTCTATGAAATAATCCTAAGCCTGTCATCATCCATGAGCAATTATCATTGTTGCAATAAATTAGTGACATTTCAATAATCTTCCTTACTCATATCTTCATACTTTTCTGTGATCATGTGGTTCATATCTATTTTTACGGTAAGTTCAAGATGAATGTGGTAACATTTCCTAGGGACTCAGGAAACTTGTAGTTAACAGTACTGTCACATCTTTTGTTACATTTGCAGCTGCTCTGTGTATTTGGCAAATCTATCTAAAACTTCCCTATAGACCCAGTCAATTCTGAGAAATTAAACTATGCTGGCTAAAGAGAATCTGTATCTATATCTGTAGAAAGATACCCTGAAAGGTCTGTTCTAGTCACAAGATAGGACTTAGGAGGCTGCCTGGTTGGCTTTTAGAGAACCTTGGAGGCTGAGCAGCTTCTGTGGTCTCCCTGGGGTAATAAAAGGCAAGAGAGGACTTCACCTGGAGCAGTTTACAGTTTTTGGAAAAACGTTCAGAGAGCTTAAAATTACAGTCCTCTTAGTTTACTTAATCCTTGGATATACTTTTGTCTTTGATTTTTACAGCAAGACTGAAACCTGAAGAAATGCTTTTCCTCTGGCCTGACAGAGACTACTTTACATGTCTTGAAAGTCCTCTAATGTTAAGTCCATTCAACCCCATTACCCACTGAGCCCGTATAAATGAAAAGAAGGATGGGAAGGCCACTTGCTCTAGCTTTGCCATTGCACAGAAGACCTGTATGTAATTTTTCTGTGATCTAAGCCTCCAGTGATTTCAGTCTCTGGTGCTGAAGTGAATTGTCAGTCTCTTACCTGGAGATGTGAGTGTTTTTGTTATATTGACATGGCACTGAAAGACAGTCATAAATGTCTGTTGCTAGGTGGATCTGAAAGGAAAAATTTCCAAAGCAGATTTTAAGGACATTCTTGATTTCTTAAATCACTGTGATGGAATAGCACATTTACCAGATGGTGGGAATCTTTTGACTGGAGCCGATTTTTCCAGCTCTCTTGGTCTTCAGTGCCTCTAGTACTGTGCAATAGCTTGGTTGATATCCAAAAATTCTGTCTTAATTAGGGTAAATCTTTTCAAGAAGAAAGTCTAATGCTTTTATATGAATATATTTATATCAAGTAAATTATTTTCACCTTTGTCACTGGACTGTAAATAGAGTGGGAGGAAGGGAACAAGGAGGAAGAGGAAGAAGATGGGAAGAAGCATAATACAGTGGAAAGAATATAGGATGGACTAGAATTCTGGCTCTGTCACTAGTTGTATTCCCTCAGACTTTGTTTCCTTAAGAGTAAAATGAGGCTTTTGGAGCACATATTTAGAGATTTCTTAGGTTCTAAAATTATATTCTAAGTAGGAATAATATAATGCTCTGCTCTCCTTCTATTTTTCATACTTTATTATTTGAAAACATTTTTGGATTTCATAGATATTCTGGAAGATATCCAAGCATATGATTATTGGATTATGATTAATGGAAGTTGTACCTCCTTTGTTGTGACAACAGTCAATAATCCATTATTGACCCTTATTCTTATGCCAATATGGATGAATTACAAAGATCTCAATTATATTTCAAGGGTTTGTTTGTAGAATAAACTTTAAGAAAATATTGAATTTTTTGTGGTTCTTGAAAATCAATAATTTTCAAGTCTACAGAAGCTCACATGTCATGATTCCTAGCTGTTTTATGGTATTATGTTGGTCACAGAGGAATGGAAGCTAGAATTCAGAGCCAGGAATCTTAGGCAAAATAGGTAAATACATGTTTTGCTCATGATGATCATTCCAGAAAAGTGTTTTGGGAAATACCAACTAATTTTTCTTAATCTTGGGCTTTCTAGCTTCCTTAGGCTTACTAGACAATGATGGTCCTAGAAATGGGGCAAAAGGTTCATTCAATTCAGTAACCTAAGAGAATTATTAATGCTTTTAATTCTTGTTTAGCTTTTAATTAGTAATGCAATCTTGGGCAAATTACTAAGTCTTTCTGGGTGCTCAGTTTCCTCACCTGAAAACTGGGGATAATAATAATACCCATATAACAAATCAAGTAACATATATAAAATATTTTGCAAATCTTATAGTGTTTCAATATGTTATTACTATTATTATTCATATGAAAGCCTCAAGTCTATAAATTAAAAATACCTTCTTCGAGATAAAAAAAAAAAAACAAAAGACTTTGAATGTGATCATTTTGTAAGAGAGAAGAAATATTAAACTGGTAGCATCCATCCTGAATCAGAAAGAATAACATATCCATGTAGTTGTAAGAAAAAACACACCAAGGACAAACATGGATAAATTTAGCTGTAGATGGAAACAGAAAATTAGTTAGCATTTTGAAAGACAAAAGACCTCCAATAAAAGTGATCCTTTTCATCAGAGAAGGATGCCAGCTATGGACTCAAGACTTCCAGACTAAAAATCATCAGGAGTTGTGAATTACTCCTTTGTCACATTTGTATCCTAAATATCTGTCCCATTACCAATGAGTTCAAGTTTGAACTCACTTTTTCCAAGCCCTGGGAAAATATGTTCTAGGATTCTTTTGGGTGATTTGGTATCAGTTGATATTATTAATGCTATCTTTGCTAAAAGCCAATTGAGTTCATTGGCTTATTGGAAGCATATTTGTGGGGATTTATAAGTGAAAGTATTAAAAACCCAGTCCCTCAGAGTTCCCCTAGAACTTTGAGAATAAGTAACAATCATGCTTCTGGAATGGGGGAACCCCAACACATGAGTGAGAGTTCAGGGAAATGTCCTCAGTGAGGGTGCTCTACTTTCATTTACACTATCCATATTTCAAAGCTTCTATCACTACTGCAGCTTTTACTCCTGTGCTATCCTTGACCATTCTCTAATTACCACAACAATTTCTAATGCAGCCCAATAGCTAGATCAGTCTTCATGAGCCTGGAAAGTAGTAATGCCAGAGATTTGTTAGAACTGTTACCAGATTGGTACAATCTGTTATATTATGTACAAAATACTTTAAAGTGAAATTAGAATTAGTAGAAAGTTTAATTAATGGCAGTGACATATCTAAAAAAGAACTCTATGGGTTGAAATTTAAGAATATTTACTGGGTTAGACAAACTCATATAACAAAGCTAAGGCTTTCAATCAGATATTATTATAAAAAAAAGAACAAGAAAAATGGAAAATAAAAAACAGAAGCAGGATAAATTAAACACAACCTTCCTTGTGAAATATATTTCTCTAATTCTTTGCAGCTTTAAAATTCTACTGTATTTGGCAATCTTTGTAACTTTGAATCTAGTCTCTTGAGATTTTCAATTTTGTCTTCTCTTCTACTTTTAAAATTTCTGCCCCATGCCTTGGATTCCTGTAAGTGGAGAATCCTGTGAGCTTACAAAGAGAGGTAGCAGCATGATGTTACTAAGATACCCAGAAAACATATGCTCTCCTTGCCCATAGGGATGTTTAATGTGCATTAGCCCTCACCTGTATATAATACTGACTTTTCCCCAAGGCCAAGCAATTCATAAAGTGGGCCTAAGCCAGTAGAGCTATTCTGGGAAGTGGCTAGGCCCTGACCATATGCTTGGAAAATAAAAAAAGATCATAGAGCTAATAAGTAGTGGTCAGTATGCGTCCAAGCAGTACAAAAGTTTAAAAAAAAAAAACTATTACAAACCATCTCTGTTTCAATAACAGCTTTACAAGAGGGAACCCAAATCACTCCCATATTGATGTTGCAAGTAACTCTGGGAATGGATTCTGTAAAGCAGGCAGCCATCATTTGAAAAGATGGAAAAAATTTTCAATCCTATCCCCCAAAAAATCAATTATGTGACATACATAGGTAGTTTGAAAATAAAGAGTAATACTTTGTGGTTATTCAGCAGTTTCTATACCAAGTTTAAGCTATACTAAGCTATATTTTCATGATAGAATAATAGATTCTAAAATTTTTGGAGCTAGTGGGAACTTTGAGACCATTTAATTCACTTTCAAATACAATATAATGAAAAAGCAATAGAAACAGAATCAGATGACTGTGTGACTTTGGGCAAGTCCCTTCTTCACTTCCCTTATTTGGAAGAAGATAGACCTAGATTAAATAATTACTAATATTCTTTTTAGTCATATAGATACAGATTCTAAAATCTATGGATTTTTGTTTAATTTGAAGTAATGGGAAACTGGCTAACATGGGACCAGTCCCCAGAACACATGTGATATATTCTGCCCTCTTATCAACCTACATGGAGATTTGTTGAGATTGTTTGCAAGAATGTATGGCAGAGTGCTTTTTTCTCCTCCTTACATAAAAATATATAAAGGTATTATCTTCTCATATTTTTCCTGTGGTCTTGATTGCTGAGAGGAATCCGAATGTGCATACAAAAGGCTCAAAAAAGCCAGGAAGTCTCTCCCTCTACTGCTGGTGAATGTCTACATGGGGAACTTGAGGAGAACACTGGGAAACTCTCACCTGAGAGTAAAGTGATGAAGAACACCTGGAATTGCAATTTCTTTTGTCACTTTGTTGTAATTCTTTCCTGATCTTAGTTTTATGAGTATTGGAGATGGAATAAACTAAGTTATGAACTTGTGAGCTTAAGAAGGTCAAAAAAGTCCCCTCAGGAACTGGAGTCAGCAGCAGAAGCAACAGCAAAGTCCAAAGAGGATTACCCATGAGGATACAGTAAATGACCTGCTTGCTCTAGCCAGGCAAGGAGTCAATCCAACTGAATAAAGGAGAGTTATCCATCAACTATGCTTCATCCAGAAGTGAACTTGATGAGACAAAAAGACACTCAAAACTATTCCTTATCCCTACTTTTGGATTGCAGCTTTAAATTTGAGTCCATTCTTCTTAGGGACTGAGTGGAGAAAAGAAAGAATGAATCCCTAATTGGAAGGGATTGTTTGCTAAACTTTCTCTTTTATAAAAACAAATTGATGTTAACTGGCTAATGGGTATCACATAGATATTGTCTACTAGATTAAAATTGGGAGGAACATACCTGACTGGGACTTGTGAGTGATAGATTTGTTCTTGCTCAGTTGTTTCTTAGGTTTGAAGCTTTGTGACTCTATTGGAGTTTTCTTGGCAAAGATACTGGAATGACTTGACATTTCCATTTCCAGATCATTTTATTGTTGAGGAATTGAGGCAAACAGGGTTATATGATTTGCTTAAAGTCACACAGAAAGATGGGTCTTCCTGACTCCACACTGAGTTACCTATCTGCTCCAAATGAAAGAATTAGAACTCACAATTAGAATTGTGAGTGATAGAATTAGAACTTTAGCATTATCCCTAGAATCCTTAGGAGGAATGAAGTACTTAATAGCCACCTTTCATCCTTTTGGAGAATCTGATTTTCTAATTTAAATGAGGTTGTGAGAGTAAGCCTCAGACTCCCTATGACACATTTTCATTAAGGAATAAGAGAATTAAAAATTGTGAAAGTTTTGGAGGGAAGCAGGACTTCAAGACCATTTAATTCATTTTTCTTTTTTTAAAGATGACTCAATAAAATCAAGTAAATTCCTAGTTTCAGGCCTTTTCCTCTCTTTATCAGATGATTTTATCTCCCATAACACAAGGAAGCCCAGAAATTTGGTCAGTGCCAATCAGTAGCAGGAATTTTTAAGACAACCCCTGATGACTCCTCCCCATATTAAATTTTTGCCTGAAACCTGTCCAAACCCAGTCCAGCTTCTTTGCCCTGCTCCATCATTCTATGTCCAGACAGGCCTTTAAAGAAGTGTTACCTCAAAGGAAAGAGGCCCAAGAGCCTCTATGTACAAGAAATTCTTGGGCCTCTCTCTCATGGATTTGCCAGCAGTATGGCTAGAAAATGGATTTGAGTGGAGCTTTGTAATAATGTTATAGTGGATGTGGCAATGGACCAGTAGTGGGAAGCTTAAGAAGAACAGTGTAATATGGACAGGATGTGAAGATAAATTCTTTGAAGAAAGAATCTTTTGTCCATGGCTGCTTATTGATTTGATGGGTTGGACATGCTTTGGTCTCAGTGGGAACATTGGTGTTCATGTCATTCAGAAGGCACAGAAAAACAGACAGCTCTGCAGCATTATTTTGTTTTTATAAAGTATTCTGTCTCTTAAGGGCCTTTTCATAGGAAGCCATTATGAAGTCAAAGATTCTTTGACTGCTTGATCTTTGGAGAATAATATGTCAGAAACAAATACAAATTGAATCATGGTGAAAAGATAGAGAAAGAAAGGGAGAGAAAGAAGAAAAGAGGAAGCCTAATTTATAAGGCACAGGTAAGCCCACAAAGAAGTAGTAGGCTCCAGTGTGATTTGTCCACACACCTTGATTCAGGAAGAAGATTAAGGAAGCCTAAATCAGTGAGGAGTTTTTCAAGCAATTTCAGGGATAAGAAAAATAATGGCACAGTGGATGAAGCACAAGGTTCTGAGAGACTGGTATGGAATGTGAAAATCTCATAAAAATGTTCTCATAATCACAAAGACAAGTGAGCTACTCAAGGTGATGTAGCAGAGGTTGCAGTGAAGAGATACTATTTAAAGGTTGGAAGCAGAAAAGGAAAGGGGAAGCAAAGTCAGGGTCTAAAAAGTTAGAGAGATGTTAGGGAGGTTCCTTGCTAAGAATGAGTTCACAGGTGAACTATGTCTATGTTAGCAACTTCATGATGGGAATACAGGGATATACTAATACAAGATAATAAAGGTGCTTAAAGGTTACTTGTTAGGCAAGAGTATGCTTTATTGTGCTTGCTCAGGGGAAGAAAGAATCTTTTGTCCATGGCTGCTTATTGATTTGATGGGTTGGACATGCTTTGGTCTCAGTGGGAACATTGGTGTTCATGTCATTCAGAAGGCACAGAAAAACAGACAGCTCTGCAGCATTATTTTGTTTTTATAAAGTATTCTGTCTCTTAAGGGCCTTTTCATAGGAAGCCATTATGAATGCTTAGTCTAATCAATATCCAACTAATAATTGTCCTACTTTTCCTTGAAGAGCTTCATCACTTATCTAAATCAACCCATTCCAATCTAGATTACCTCAGATCCTCAAGCCTAAATTTGCCAGTTTGCAATTTCCTTCTAGGGCTGAATAGAACAAGTCTAAACAAAGTCTTCCATTTGAAAGGCCTGAATGGAGTAGCCCTAATATACCTCCTAGTCCTTTCTTCAGGTTAAGTACATCCAGTTCTTTTAACCAATCCCTCTACAAGCTTTTCACTCTAAGATCTAGGAGTGCTTTTCTGAATTCTGTTTCTTCAGGCAGCACCAGGAGTTCTGGATGTATGACAACTAATATAAACTAATCAAAGGAAAGGGAACAAAGTCTTCTGGGAACAGTGTTGGGGACATTTTCTGTTTTTCAACCTGTCCTCATGGAAGCTCAAATCCAAGAAATTCAAATATTCTCAATGCTCAGCTCTCTCTGAGTTTGGAAATGAAGGAATAGACTTCAGGGTCACTGTAAAATCAATGAGGTAATATAGCTAAAATGCTTTTGCCTAGGTAAGCATGAATTGTTATTATTTTGAAGGATATGACCCTTAGGGGGTGTTAAATTAAATTCATTTCAGTTCAGTACAGTTTAATATGCACTTATTAGGCAACTACTCTGTATAAAAATACTATGCTAGACATGAAGAATCTAGTGACCAAAAGGAAGCCATCCTTTCCCTCAAGAAGCTTACATTCTACTGTAGGGATTAACTTGTACACAGATAAGTAAAAATAATGTATGTACAAAGTAGTCTTAAAATAATTTTGAAACTTGAGGGCTGGAAAGAGGATTAGGAGGAAAACCAGAAAGCTCTTATATGAGATACTTAAAGAATATTAGAGATTCCAAGAGGTAGAGATAAAGAAATTTAATAATGATTTCTTTATGATTATTTTAAAATTGCTGAAATTAACAAAAACCTAATAAAATAGCTATTTCCATATTCATAGTAGAGTAGAAAGTGAAGAATGTATATAAAACTGTAAATTTCTTTTACGTGCAACTTGATTTTCTTTTTAGATATAAAATATATTCTTGCAAGAGTATCTGTAACTTTGGGATTGTTTTGCTTGTTGGTGTTTCTTTCTGGCCTTCCATTTTCTTTTATGCATTAAAAAAAGGAGATGTCAATAACAGCCTTGCCGTTTCTGCCTGGTTTCTTAATTCCTAGGTACTAAGGCCAGTTCTCAGTCCTCATCCTTCTTAAACTCTGCAGAATCTGATACTATAGGCTACAGCTGTTGTCTTCAGTTTTCCAAATGATGGGGAAAGTAGCATATAAATGTTCATAACAGTATGTCCTTATAATATATATTTTAATCAATAATTCCATGAAATCATCATATCATTGCTGCCTTAAGATCCATGAAAAGATAGCACTTCTCACTGGTTAGCTCATGAAGAAGTTTCATTGTTATTCAGTTGGGTCCAACTCTTTATTAATCCCATTTGAGACATTGCGGGCAAAACTACTGGAGTAGTTTGGCACTTACTTTTCCAGCTCATTTTATAGATGAAGAAATTGAGGCAAATAGGGTTATATGACTTGCTCAGGGTCACATAGCTAGTAAGTGTCTGAGACTATATTTGAACACATATCTTTCTGATTCTAGGCTTAGCACTAGCCACCTAGCAGCCCTATATGAAGAAGTTCTTCTGAGAAGTTCTGAACTTCAATGTATTTCAAATTTTGTTATGTTTTTAATTAACAAATAAATTTTCTTTCCTTTTCACCTTCCCCTCTAATTGAAAAATAGAAACAAGCAAAAATCAAAAACTCTTGCAAGAATTATGCATAAGTAATGTTGTTTTTTTTTTATGTTGTTCCTATGTCTTACTTTTGATCCTTAATATTGTCTGTATTTTGCTAATAAACATGTCAATTTGATTTTTGTCAATTTTCTATCACAAAAAATGCCACTATAAATATTTTGGTATATTTGAAATTTTCTTATCAGTGTGGCTTCTTAAGGTACATGCCTTGTAATGGAATAAATGCTCTATTATTGTCTGAAGTTAATGTAGTTGCTTTTGAATCTTTTAAATAGGGAAATAACAACAACAAAAGAGGGAGACTGTATTACCACTGTCTAGAACAATGTCCTGAGCATCGAAGAAACTCATTATTCTTAGAATTAAATTCAGCATCTCATTTATCAAGCCTGCCACACCTCCAATTCACTCATTCTTTTTTTTTTTCTCTTTAAAGCTACAATCCATGACAAATCTTTTTTTTAAGAGTGAAGTGTAAATTTTCTCTTTGTTGGAAATAAATGTGCTTTGTATGCCTTGCAAAAGATAAAATAATTCTAACTAAGAATTTCATTTTGGACTCTATGCTTTCCTCCCCAGTAGAGAAAATTATGAGATATTTTATGTATATGTGTGTTTATTTATACACACATATAATATATGCACATACACACACATATATACACATACACATGCACATACACACACATGCACACACACACACACACACACACACACACATATATATATATATATATACATACAAATATGCACATACATTTCTGTTTGTGTGTGTGTCATGTGTATGTATTGTCAACTCTGGTAACAAATGACTAAAGCATCATAGAAGTTTTGTGATCTCTTATCTCCCCAAATGCGGAACAGATCACACATTCTGAAAATCAAAAATTTTTCTTTATTTCATTGAGGGAGGGGCAGGAGAGAAATTAGACACAGGTGTTGGGCTTCCTCTAGTAGGGTACTCAGGGTAGGTAGGCCAAAACTTGATTTGAAATTGATTGAGGCACAACAGCAATAGTGAGACACAATGCCAACAGTGAAACAAAATTATCTAGTGACAAAAGTCCATTCATAGTAGGGTTTCGTGTCTGGGCCTGTTGGTGCTTGCCTAAGGTCAGGGATCATCAGTTCCGTAATTTAATTGCAGCAAAGTCCATATGAAGCACAAAGGTTTGTTGCTATGCCAAGCTCTTGTCAGACCTTAGAGAGATATGGTCTTGGATCCTGACATTTTCCCCTTTTGGCCCTTCCCTTCTAATGAATAAAGGAGAGGGAGGTATAAGCCAAGAGGTCATTTGGGCCAGAACAAGATACTGAATTAGTGGGCAGTTGTGGGAACTTAGGGGTAAGGTGTCAGACCCCCTTTAGCAGTGGTGGAATGACATTTTTCCCAGATCAATGCCTTGAGATCCTATTGGGAAAATGTATTCTAAGCATCGTTGAGAAACTCTGGGCCTTGGTGAGTGGGCATATAACAAAAGAAAAAACTACGACAGTATATTCAGTCTTCATCTGGAATCTTGGAATAGCTATCTCATCTGATTGTTGGCTGCTTCTGGGTCTATACTCTACAAACCTTGAGGTTCCTAGAGAGTTCTGCCAATCATTTAGGAGCAGGAGCTTTCTTCAGATGATCCAGTAATCTACACCCACAAGTTTGGCAGCTGTGAGAGTAGCCAGCAGAACCTGATAGGGATCTTTGGAAATATGATTGATTGATCAATACAAGGTCAATTTTCAGATAAGACATATGGATTGCTTGAGAAGCACAATTGTAAGAAAACTTTTTGCCTAAATCTTTGGATATGAGTTTCTGGTTAGCATAACATAGGACCTCGGTTAAAAGTCTCTAAACTGTACATAGAGATGGCCCAATTTCTCACTAATGCAGGGTAACTTTCAAACAATGCAGTAAGGTTTTTCACAAATTCATAATCATAATTACATTGTCAGGTTTCATCAATATCAGGTTATAGATCAAACTACTTAGAGCTCAAAATGGATTACTTCTAAGAAGGAAGATTTACATATCACCAAGATAACCAAGAAAATCGAAACCATGCAAAACAATACAATACTTATAATAAATATTAACTAATGTCAAGTCTCCCTGAATTCTAGTGACTCATTCTCAATATCCATTTAACCAGTACATTTTAAGTCTCAGTTGTGTCATTTTGTCATCTAATCCATAAATATCTTCTTTTGGAAAATAGATTTTATTCTCAGGATAAAGAAAAGAGACTCTGTTTCTCTGCTTCCAAACCTAAATGGTCTTGGATAATTCTGCAAATAACAAAACTTAGTACAATTTAGTTAATTTGATTCTTCAATCTTGAAACTTCAGAGAATTTCAGTTCATCCTCTATTTTCTGTTTCTATTCTTATTTAAAACTGTACCTGACATAATAATCTTTTGAAAAATTTTATTTAGACTAATAATTTAATTATTTATATTATTATATATTAGACAAATAATATAAAATAATATTTTATAGTTAGACCACTATAAAATGAGTTCTAACTTTTAAAATTATCAGATTCTTTAAAAATTGAAAAATAATTTTAATTTCTTTACTATTACCAATACAATTTTTTTCTTTCTTTTTTTGCCTAGAGTCACACATCTAATAAATATTAAGTATTTGAGACTGGATTTGAACTCAGTCTGCTTGAATCCAAGACTAATCTCTATCCACTGCACAATCTAGCTGCCCCATTAATACAATTTTTGTATAAAATTCTTAATCTAATTTTGACAGCTTATTAACAAAACATACTCAAAGCTTATTTAAATTTAAAGACTTTCAGATTATATCTTTGTCTTATTAATTTGCTTAATTATTTCCTCCTTAGGAGAATTCCATCCCTATATTATAATTTGACCACAAATACAGATTAAAATTATAAAATATTCATACTTGAATACTATCATAGCAACATAGTATTCATGTTCCATTATCTAGTATCAATCAATTATTTAATAAACTTAGTATTGTACTTATAAACCCTCTTAATTATAGAAGATTGCTACAAAAGGAAAAGAAGGGAAATAGTAATAACAATATTATATATCATAACAGGTTGAAAAACTCCCTTCACTCTGTTTGATTCTGACACTTTACCATAAAATCACAGAATGTTAAAAGCAAGGCTCAAGTTTAACCAAGTAGAGAATTTTTCTTTTCAGAAAGGAAATACATAATGGGGAAAGAAAATCAAAAGGATCTTCTCAGGTCATCTTTTCTTTACTTATTTGGAGGTTATTCTTTTGTTTTCTGCTGTACAATTTTTACCTTATTCTTTTTTTCCTCTTTCATCCCCTCCTACCTCCCCCAAGCAGGTTACAGTTAAATAAGGTATATACAAACACATATACAAAACCCACACAATATATATCTATATACACCACATACATATATGCCTATAATCATACATATACACAAATACAAATAAACACACATACACACACATACACACACACACACATATATATATGCATATCTATCTATCTATCTATCTATATATATATATATATATATATATACATATATTATAAGTGCATTTAGAGATATGTAAATATATATTTAGCATGCAGTGTTACTCTTTGGGATAGAAGAGGCTTTAAATAAAAACCTTTCATTGTCCTCCTCTGAAGATGAACTCTGGTCTTGGTTAGGTTCTTTCTTCTTTGCCTGTTTGTTTGTTTGTTTAAAATGAGAACTATTAGCATAAGCACTTGCAATGCCAGGGTGGGAAGGATGGTACCTCTAGCTTCACTTCAGCTCTCCCCCCTGACCTGGAATCACAAACCAAAAGCTCCACCTTCTTGCAAGTGTCTGAAGCCAATAATGTCCCTGTTCCACTACACTCACCAGGTGTGCTTGTTCCTTTTCGTCCAGGGCAGTATATCTACAAGTACAACTGGGTTTGGTGTTCTTATCAGCAGAGGTTCCTTCAGTCTTCTCAGCCTCAGCCTGGAATCTGCTCACTGTCTTCTCTCCAGGAAGTGAAAGTTCCTGTGGTTCAGAGCCTCTAGTCAAACCCAGCTATTGCCTTGCTAGCTTCTTGTTGTTTCTAGGGACCTAGCCTGGAGGTATTTATAATTTACACCAATTAATTCAGGTCTTGAATTGTCCCAGGAGGACCTATGTTCTGCCCCAAATCTTCTTTGTTTTTCACCAATCTACATTCATTCTGAAATGCAAATTTATTCTGTTTTGGGGGAAATCTGAAGAGCTTGAAATTTTCTGACTTATTCTAGCAATCATTGTTTTCAGCACTTTACAAACATTATATCATTTTGATTCTCACAACAATCCTGGGATTTAGGTACCATTATTATTTTTCTCTTTACATATCAGGAAACTGGGACAGAGATAAGATAACTTGCTTGAGCTTTCATAGATAGTAATATAATGTTATAATATATATGGATATAAAATTATCAAGAAGTGGAAGATTGTTGTACCTAGCTTTCAGTTCATCAATATCTGCAATTACCTTAGCAAATGATTTAAGGACCTTTTATGACCTTTCAGACATTTCCCAACTTTGCCCTCGAATAATGAAACTATCAATCTTTCAGGGGAAGTTCAAATGCTATTTATAGGAGTTTAATTCTTAATTTTCCTTAAAACAAATTCTGCTCCAAGTAAGTAAGTAAGTTTGGTACCCCAAACTTACTAAGATATTTCAGAGGGAAGTGAGTTTCTGGAATTATCCCCAATCCTAGGAGTTCTGCACTAAAATCTTAAAAATAAAAAAATCTTCAAATTCCTTAATGATTAATCTCTGGAACCTACCAAAGTTACCAAGATATTTTGAATGGTTTCTCAAACTTTGATTATCTAATTTCATTTCCATAATTCTAAAGAAACCAAAGCTAAAATGATAGAAAAATAAAGTATTTTGCAGATTATTTTTCTCTTTTCTTATAATCTAACCTCCCTGGGAAAGCTTAAAGTGGGAATTAGTTTTGCTTCTGGGACAATTGTTTCAAGTATGAAAATTTATTAATCTTTCCCATATTTCTAAACTCTTTGGCTACACTCTTTGGGCAGTTTTTCTAGCTCAAAATATTTTAAATCTTTTAAGGTATCACAAGCAACACCAACACAATACAGACACTTTATATTTTACAAAGCCAGAAATACAGACAAATTGATAAGACAGATACATAGATAGGATAATTTAATTCTATTTAAATGTTTCTCAAGGAAATCTAAAAGGCTTTTCATTAGGTGGTTTTGAGTCACAATTTATTTAAAAAAAATCCCTTTTAGCAATTTTATTTTCTCATTGGCTTCATCAAGAAATTTCTTAAGGTAATTCCTGCTATTCTAGTCAAAAGAATCCCAGTTTGGCCAATAGTGATTGGAATCATCTTGAGTCAATTTCTGCCAATTAATTACATACCTTTAGGTTTGGGGCCCATGAAAAAGACTTCAGGCTACTGTTTTCTGAGGTGAATCATCATTCTCAGCTTATATACAGGCCTGAGAAAAGTGGTACATATTTCTAAAGATCTGACGATGTTCACTGAAACCTAATCCCTATAAAGAAGAGAAACCTAAAATCTCTCCAAGGGAGGGATCAAACAAAACCCCTGTCAGAAGAGGAGTAACAAAACTCTTGAGGGATGGTTTAAAACAATCTCTCTTCAAAATTTCTATTCTCCAAGTGAGCACAATTTGAACAAAGATAGGAGTTCAAGAATCAGAGAATGAAAATCACCCACTGCCACTCTCCTATAAGGTATTGTATTTAAATTTTCACTGGGGACAGGGAAGAAGGTAATTATTTACTTTAAAAATCCCACCATTGCCACCAAACTATCTCTGGTAATAAATGGCCAAAGTATCACATAAGTTTCGCAACCACTGTTAACTTCAAAAATACCAATGACCTCACACAGGTTAAAAGCCAAAATTTTCTTTATTTCATTAGGAGAAAGAAATTAGGCACATATGTCAGGGCCTCTTCTAGTAGGAGGTGAAGACCTTGGGGCTAAGCCTTGATTTGTATATTTGTGAATAGATAAAGAATCAATCAGTATAGTGTAGCAACAGTTGCACAACAGTAACAATAAAGCATGGTTGTCTAGTGACAAAAAATCCACTCATTGTAGAGCTTCATGTAAGAGTCTATTGGTGCTTGTTTGACCTCAGAGAGTATCAGTTCTGTGATTTAGTTGCAGCAAAATTTATCTGAAACACAAAGGATTGTTGTTATTCCAAGCTTAGTGACAACTTGCTTGATGGGCCTTAGCTCTGGAAAACAGTGACTAAAAGGAGAGAGATGGTCTTGGATCCTCCTTCTCTCTCTCCCTGTCTCTCTGACTCTTTGTCTCTGTCTGTCTCTCTTCCTCTGCCTCTGTCTCTCTCTTTTCCTCCTTAATGTGTCTATTTGTCTCTCTCTTTTCTGTATGTGTATATGAGTATGCATGTGTATATATATGTGTGTGTGTGTGTGTGTGTGTGTGTGTGTGTCTATGTATATGTATGTGTTTATAGTGAGAAATGGTGTCTCCATATCTGATCTTCTTGCATTGCTTATTTCTAATCTTTCACTGTTAGTTCTCTTCTTCTTCTTCTTCTTTTTTTTTTTTTTTCCATTTTCTTTTGTTATTTCTGGAGAATAAATTTTCTTTACTTTTTTAAAATTCAATTTTATTTTCAGCTAGATATCTGGATTTTCTACCTCTCACTTTCCTCTCCTTGAATTTAGAAAACAAGAAAAGCAAAACCCCTATTATAAACATGCATTGTCAAAGAAACCAAAATTTCTCATTGTTCAGTTCAAAAAATATACTTTAATCTGTATTCTGAATTTCTCACTTCCTTATAAACAACATTTCATCAAGAGTCCTCTGTAATTATTGTTGGTCATTGGGTTGATCATATTTCCTAAGTCTTTCAAAATTGTTTGTTTTTCCAATATAATATTGGCATTATTGTATAAATTCTTCTCTTAGTTCTATTTACCTTACTCTGAATCATTTCATATAGGTCTTCCCAGGTATTTTTAAAACTATTCCCTTCAACATTTCTTACAACACAAAAGTATTATATCATATTCATATGTCATAATTTGTTAACTATTTCTAATTATGGGCACAGAGGATAGTTTTTTCTTTGCTTGGACATGTGGTTTTACAATAAAATGTAAGCTCATTGGGTGGAAGCTGCTTTGTAATTGTCTTTATCTCCCCAGTACCTCCCATAGATAGCTCTCCAGACCTATAGTTATATCATGTTGGGGAACTTTAAATGTGCATATTCCCTCACTGATTGGTGACTCTTTTGCAATTTATAGTCTTAGACAGTTTCCATGGAGAGGTTAAGTGATTTGCCCATTGACACAGAACCAGAATGTGTCAGAAGCAAGACTTGAACTCGGGTCTTCCCTACTTCAAGGCTAGCTATTTCTGCACTACAACATGAAGTCTTTGCTTTGTATAAAGTCAATGCTTATTGATGTTTGCTGAATTAAACTTAAGAGAGTAACAGGTATTAGGCAGAGAAAAAAATTTCCTGACTACTATTGTTGGCAAGATGAGCTTAGATCCAAAACCATTGCTGTTAAGACATAATTCTATTCTGGCAGAATCTTTAAGGTAGTGGTTCTCAAACTTTTGTTTTCAGTATCTTTATCCTATTAAAAATTACTGAAGATCTCTCCAAAGTGTTTTTGTTTATCTGGATTATATTTATAGACATTTACCATATTGGAAATGAAAAGTATTTTTGAATTTGTAGACCTTCTAGAAGGATTTCAGAGATTCCCAGGATTCTCTAGACCATACTTTGAGAACCACTGCTTTAAGGATGTGGTCAGAACAGTTTCTTAACTGCTCTTCAACTGTTCTTCAAACATTCTTTCAATGATTTTCCTCAAAAGGGGTAATTTATAGCTCTTTGATAGTTCAGATCAAGCCCTTTGATGATGATCTTTTCCAAAACTCTTAGTGACAAAATGAGAAGATAACAAATAAGATTAAAAAGTAAGGGGGAAGAAGGAGAATATGTTTGTAATAATAATAACAGCTAATACATATAGCAACATAAGGTTTGTAAAGTATTTTATACCTATCATTTGTTCCTCAAAACAATTTTGCATGGTAAAAGCTATTTTTTATTCCTATTTTGCAAATAAGGAATCTAAGACTGAGAGAGGTTTAAGGATATATCAGGGTCATATAACAAGTGTAATATTTATTTTGTGAATGCTTTGCCCATTCTATATTACAGGTTTTCACTGAATATCTTGTCAATGGGACCAAAAGACCCTTTCTGGCTTGAAATATTAATTCATTTCTCTTAAATGGCTAAATTCCAAGGAAGTACTTTTATTTTGAGAAAATCACAATATCTTATAAGATATTTCAAAATATCATTTCATATTTTATGGAAGGAAAAAGCACGGTGCAGTGAAACCAGATCACTTTTGGGATTGGTGAATGAGTTGGTAGTAGGACTGGGTCAAGAATTCCCATCCTTAGGTTCAGTTCACTTCATTGCAGATAATGTATTTATTTTTGGATCTCAGCAGAAAACACACACACACACACGAGAGAGAGAGAGAAAGAAGGAGAGAGAGAGAAAAAGAAGGGGAGAGAGAGAGAGAGAAGAGAGAAAGAAGAGAGAGAGAGAAGAGAAAGAGAGAGGAGAGAGAGACAGAGAGAGACAGAGAGAGAGAAGAGAGACAGAGAGAGAGAGAGAGAAGCAGAGTAAATTAGCATCCAGAATTAAAAGTGTAGATTAGAGAATTAATGAACATTGAACAGAATAAGTTACATATTCTGGAATCTTCAATGATACTCCATGGCTGATAGTCTTAAAAAATTGCTAGAGAAAGGCAAGGCTATATCAGAAATGGAAGTCTGACTGTCAGCCACTAGGCAGTTCCTGCTGTTCTTCCTTGAAGTACCTTGTTGCATTCCACTCATATTCCACCCAAATGATAATGGTGTCCATCTGTTTAATTTAATTATCATTTTAATTAGTGACTAATTTAATTAATTTAATCAATTTAATTAGTGATTAATAGTGATTAGCAATCACTATTAATAATGATGAACAAGCAAGCTATATGCTACTGGCATGGGGTCTTCTCTAGCCATGGTGCTGAAAAACCCCCTGTGTTTTGAATTCTTTTCCCTTCTCCTTCCCAATTTCCAAGGGTAGATGGGCAATCAGTGCTTCTCTAGTTGTATTTGTTGGAAATTCCTAATCAAAGAGAGCCATGAACATCTTTCATTAATTTGTATGTATGGCCACTGAAGCACAGAATTTCAGAGTCAGAAAGGATTCTTCTTAATCAAATCATAACCATTTATCAAGCATTTATAGGTGCCAGACATTGAGTTTAGTGTTGCAGACACAAAGGCAAAAACATAATTTTTTGTCTTAAGGAGTTCTCATTCTACTGAAGGAGACATACACTAATAACAATGTACATACAAGATATATTTAGTAATTTATCAGTTGTCTCTGACTTTCTGTGACCCCATTTGGAGTTTTCTTTTTTTTTTTTTTAATTTTTTATTTAATAATTACATTATATTGACACTCGTTTCTGTTCCGATTTTTTTCCCCCTCCCTCCCTCCACCCCCTCCCCTAGATGGCAAGCAGTCCTTTATATGTTGGATATGTTGCAGTATATCCTAGATACAATATATGTTTGCAGAACCGAACAGTTCTCTTGTTGCGTAGGGAGAATTGGATTCAGAAGGTATAAATAATCCGGGAAGAAAAACAAAAATGCAGATAGTTTACATTCGTTTCCCAGTGTTCTTTCTTTGGGTGTAGCTGCTTTTGTTCGTCATTTATCAATTGAAACTCAGGTCTCTTTGTCAAAGAAATCCACTTCCATCAAAATATGTCCTCATACAATATCGTTGTCGAAGTGTATAATGATCTCCTGGTTCTGCTCATTTCACTTAGCATCAGTTCATGTAAGTCTCGCCAGTCCTCTCTGTATTCATCCTGCTGGTCATTTCTTACAGAACAATAATATTCCATAACATTCATATACCACAATTTACCCAGCCATTCTCCAATTGATGGGCATCCATTCATTTTCCAGTTTCTATCCACTACAAACAGGGCTGCTACAAACATTTTGGCACATACAGGTCCCTTTCCCTTCTTTAGTATTTCTTTGGGATATAAGCCCAATAGAAACACTGCTGGATCAAAGGGTATGCACATTTGATAATTTTTTGGGCATAATTCCAGATTGCTCTCCAGAATGGTTGGATTCGTTCACAACTCCACCAACAATGCATTAGTGTCCCAGTTTTCCCGCATCCCCTCCAACATTCATCATTATTTTTTCCTGTCATCTTAGCCAATCTGACAGGTGTGTAGTGGTATCTCAGAGTTGTCTTCATTTGCATTTCTCTGATCAATAATGATTTGGAACACTCTTTCATATGAGTGGTAATAGTTTCAATCTCATCCTCTGAAAATTGTCTGTTCATATCCTTTGACCATTTATCAATTGGAGAATGGCTTGATTTCTTATAAATTTGAGTCAGTTCTCTATATATTTTGGAAATGAGGCCTTTATCAGAACCTTTAACTGTGAAAATGTTTTCCCAGTTTGTTGCTTCCCTTCTAATCTTGTTTGCATTAGTTTTATTTGTACAAAAGCTTTTTAATTTGATGTAATCGAAATTTTCTATTCTGTGATCAGTAATGGTCTCTAGTTCATCTTTGGTCACAAATTTCTTTCTCCTCCACAAGTCTGAGAGATAAACTATTCTATGTTCCTCTAATTTATTTATAGTCTCGTTCTTTATGCCTAGGTCATAGACCCATTTTGATCTTATCTTGGTATATGGTGTTAAGTGTGGGTCCATGCCTAATTTCTGCCATACTAATTTCCAATTATCCCAGCAGTTTTAATCAAATAATGAATTCTTTTCCCAGAAGTTAGGGGCTTTGGGTTTGTCAAACACTAGATTGCTATAATTGACTATTCTGTCTTGTGAGCCTAGCCTTTTCCACTGATCCACTAATCTATTTCTTAGCCAATACCAAATGGTTTTGGTGACTGCTGCTTTATAATATAATTTTAGATCAGGTACAGCTAGGCCACCTTCATTTGATTTTTTTTTCATTAATTCCCTTGAGATTCTCGACTTTTTATTGTTCCATATGAATTTTGTTGTTATTTTTTCTAGATCAATAAAATATTTTCTTGGAAGTCTGATTGGTATAGCACTAAATAAATAGATTAGTTTAGGGAGTATTGTCATCTTTATTATGTTCGCTCGGCCGATCCAAGAGCACTTAATATTTTTCCAATTATTTAAGTCTGACTTTATTTGTGTGGAGACTTTTTTATAATTTTGCTCATATAATTCCTGACTTTCCTTTGGTAGATAGATTCCCAAATATTTTATGGTATCAACAGTTATTCTGAATGGAATTTCTCTTTGTATCTCTTGCTGTTGGGTTTTGTTGGTGATGTATAAAAATGCTGAGGATTTATGGGGATTTATTTTGTAGCCAGCTACTTTGCTAAAATTATGAATTATTTCCAATAGCTTTTTGGTAGAATCTCTGGGGTTCTCTAGGTATACCATCATATCATCTGCAAAGAGTGATAGTTTGGTTTCCTCATTGCCTACTCTAATTCCTTTTATATCTTTCTCGACTCTTATTGCCGAGGCTAGTGTTTCTAATACGATATTAAATAATAATGGTGATAGTGGGCAACCTTGCTTCACTCCAGATCTTACTGGGAAAGGTTCCAGTTTTTCCCCATTGCATATGATGCTTACTGATGGTTTTAAATATATGCTCCTGACTATTTTAAGGAAAAGTCCATTTATTCCTATGCTCTCAAGTGTTTTTATTAGGAATGGATGTTGGATTTTATCAAATGCTTTTTCTGCATCTATTGAGATGATCATGTGGTTTTTGTTTGTTTGGTTATTGATATAGTCAATTATGCTAATAGTTTTCCTAATATTGAACCAGCCCTGCATTCCTGGTATAAATCCTACTTGGTCATAGTGTATTATCCTGGTGACAATTTTCTGTAATCTTTTTGCTAATATTTTATTTAAGATTTTAGCATCAATATTCATTAGGGAGATTGGTCTATAATTTTCTTTCTCTGTTTTCAGCCTACCTGGTTTAGGTATCAGTACCATATCTGTGTCATAAAAGGAGTTTGGTAGGACTCCTTCAATCCCTATTTTTTCAAATAGTTTATATAACATTGGAGTTAATTGTTCTTTAAATGTTTGGTAGAATTCACATGTAAATCCATCTGGTCCTGGGGATTTTTTCTTAGGGAGTTGATTGATAGTTTGTTCTATTTCTTTTTCTGAGATGGGACTGTTTAGGATATTTACTTCTTCCTCTGTTAGTTTGGGCAAGCTGTATTTTTGGAGGTATTTTTCTATTTCATTTAAGTTGTCGAATTTATTGGCATAAAGTTGGGCAAAGTAACTCCTAATTATTGCTCTAATTTCCTCTTCGTTAGTGGTGAGTTCTCCCTTTTCATTTTTAAGACTAACAATTTGATTTTCCTCTTTCCTTTTTTTAATCAGATTTACTAAGGGTTTGTCTATTTTGTTGTTTTTTTCATAGAACCAACTCTTAGTTTTATTAATCAATTCAATAGTTTTTTTACTTTCAATTTTATTGATCTCACCTTTTACTTTTAGAATTTCAAGTTTAGTGTTTGACTGGGGGTTTTTAATTTGTTCCTTTTCTAGCATTTTTAATTGCAAACCCAATTCATTGACCTTCTCTTTCTCTATTTTATACAAATAGGCCTCTAGAGATATGAAATTTCCCCTTATTACCGCTTTGGCTGCATCCCATACATTTTGGTATGATGTCTCATTATTATCGTTTTCTTGGGTGAAGTTATTAATTATGTCTATGATTTGCTGTTTCACCCAATCATTCTTTAGTATGAGATTATTTAGTTTCCAATTATTTTTGGTCTACTTCCCCCTGCTTTTTTGTTGAATGTAATTTTCATTGCATCGTGGTCTGAAAAGGATGCATTTACTATTTCTGCCTTACTACATTTGAGTTTGAGGTTTTTATGTCCTAATATATGGTCAATTTTTGTATAGGTTCCATGAACTGCTGAAAAGAAAGTGTATTCCTTTCTGTCTCCATTACATTTTCTCCAGAGATCTATCATATCTAACTTTTCTCGTATTCTATTTACCTCTTTGACTTCTTTCTTATTTATTTTGTGGTTTGATTTTTCTAATTCTGAGAGTGCAAGGTTAAGATCTCCCACTATTATAGTTTTACTGTCTATTTCTTCTTGCAGCTCTCTTAGTTTCTCTTTTAAGAATTTAGATGCTACCCCACTTGGTGCATATATGTTTAATATAGATAGTGCTTCATTATCCATGCTACCCTTTAGCAAGATATAGTGTCCTTCCTTATCTCTTTTAATTAGGTCAATTTTTGCTTTAGCTTGATCTGAGATCAGGATGGCTACCCCTGCTTTTTTGACTTCACCTGAAGCATAGTAGATTTTGCTCCAACCTTTTACCTTTAACCTGCATGTATCTCCCCGCTTCAGGTGTGTTTCCTGTAAACAACATATTGTAGGATTCTGGCTTTTAATCCATTCTGCTAACCGCTTCCTCTTTATGGGGGAGTTTACCCCGTTCACGTTTATGGTTAGAATGACCAATTCTGTATTACTTGCCATCTTGTTAACCCCGGTTTATGCTTTCCTCCCTTCTTTCCCCTTTCCCCCCCTTCCAAGTATTAAGCTTGTGAGCACCCCTTGCTTCTCACAGCCCTCCCTTTTTAGTATCCCTCCCCCCACCTTAGAGTTCCTCCCCCTATCTTACCCCTTTCCCTCCCAGTTCCCGTATTCCCTTCCGCTTAGCTTATTCCTTCCCTTTCCACTTTTCCCTTCTCACTTTTCAATGAGATG